>NC_134570.1:223187087-223493325 GCF_050947875.1 Dermacentor variabilis
GTGACTGTATGCGTGTTAGTCTGAGTCATCTTATGCAGCAATTAGCTGTATATACTGACGATCATCAGTACCGTGAACTTGCCTGCATCGTGACGACTGCCACGTATGGGCCGTTCAACTGGCAGATGATGCCATTGGGGCACATGATGGCCTGATATTTCAAAGCATGAAATCGTTTGTGCCCAGAGAAAAAGAGCTTTTGGTCCCTTGATGGTCGGCAAATGGCCCGTGCAGTACCATCGATGAAGCCCCAACAGTTCTGTAGCCCCAACAGTCCCTTTGGAATACACGGCCTGCAAATAAACATTGGGTTAGTAGACCGCACACTGACACAGTACCGAGAGCGCACCTGAGAAAAGTCTTCCAATTTGGCGAGATCCAACCAGGAGTGATTATTTGCATCTTGAAGAAGATATCCAAAAGTACTCTCAATATGGGCGAGCACCGCATTTGTCGCCGACGAAATCACAGAGTAATGTCGTCCGAAGAGCGACTCCAGTTCGCGCAGCCTGTTTGGATATGCCAGACACCGCAGAGTTAAGCAAAGACTCTCGTCTCCTGGAATTTTGACGCACTGCGGTGTAGACAAAACTTCTGGCAGGCGTAGTGCACCCTGCAGCCTTCGCAAATCATCTTGCTCGAAACGAAAATATGTCCGGAATTGTCCGCTGTCCATCCTGTCAATGTTCAGGTAGCCGTGGGCTGACAGTGGTTCTCGCCGCGTGTATTGAAGCACTTCGAGGCACAGCAAATCTTCTATTTCGGACCACTTCAACGTGGACATGAGGAAAGGGTCCTCTAATACACTCTTCTGTGACATTGCTTGTCGTGCGAACGCGAACCACTTAACGAGGCACCACAGATTCCACAAGAACTTTGCCACCGCATGTGCACCTGTCAACAAGGCTATTCTAGCCACCATAACAAGGCTGTCAACAAGGCTTGGACTGGATCCGGAACACACTCGATGACTCTCACGAAGTCGATGCATTACTTTTTCACTCGGAAAGCTGCACCACTAACGTCTTATTAATACATGCATACATGATTTATAAACAAATATGTTATATACATATGCTTTGATTTGTAAAATTCACATAAAGTGATGTCATTTTTTTTTTTACAACGCCGTATTTGGTCGGAGGGCGCTGCAAGCGGGAAGGGCCCGCTCCGCTATGCTAAACGCATAGCTAAAACATGAAAAGCGCCCTCCGCTCCGCTGTGGCTTAGCGGGGCAAACTAGCGGAGCGGACCGTAAACACGCTCAACTAAAACGCTCTAAGCGGCTGTCGCGGGACTGCGGTGTGCTAGCTCCTTGCCTAGTATAAAGTTTACGACGCTAACACACAGCATGTTCACGTTTTTCTGCGCTATATGTCATTTGCATGACGGCCGAGTTGAAAACGAGACATATAGTGTTCTTTGCGTTTGTGTGTTGTAAATTACTTTCTATTGTGGAAGTTCTAGGAGTCTTATTACGCAAGGAGTGCAAACGTAAACATAAACACATATGTGTCTCTGAAATTTTGAATTACCCATAATACCTTTTACGACTGATAAGTGGCCTACACGGCCTGTGTGAATCAGCTACCGTATGTTGCGACGCTCTTCCGTGTGGTAGACTGATGCATGGTGCGCGTTTATTTCTGTACTGTTGTAAAAACCATTTGTTTATTCACTCAATAGAAATGTACGGCTTCTTCGCCGCAGTACATTTTAGGTATGAATTGTAGTAGAGAGAAAAAAAAGTAAGAAAGCAGTGGCTTTTTGTGCGTAGACTATGCATACACCTGGTGCTCTTATGGTCATTTCGTCCCTATCCGCTAAACCATTCTAAACAAGAAAATTTTATACACAATTAGTTTATACACAGACCACAACTAAACCACAGGTACCGTTAGTAAGCAAAGTATACTTGTTCGGTGACATTTTCTGCAGCCCTGCTATTGGCCTTTCCTTCCTTCCTTTTCAGCTGCGCAGGTTCATTAAGAAGTGATGATACAGTTTGACAATTTTAATCGTAGAAAGACTTAGCGAAACCTTTTTCGGGTTGTTCTTTCTTGGTTTCAGGCTCTGCGCATTGCATTTTAAGGCGTGTTTTCTGTGTTTGTTGCTTTTTCTTTATGGGTAGGGCATGTCAACATTTTTTACACCATTTCAAGTATGTGGTGCCATAGACTGTTCTTAGACGGAGTCTTGCCCTTTCATTCTGTACAATTTGATGTCGGTTTTTTGTGTCCAAGGCCGTTTTACAGCGCGATTGTAGCATTTTGCTAAGTTTTCCCTCTGTCACCCAAGCTTGAAAGATTGCTACCCACTGCTGGTGGCATGACACATGTGACATTTCTTTTTCAATAAAAGGAAGTCTGTCACTTATCCTGTGCACTGGTTGTCTTTTGTCTCTTTGAATTGCAATTTGTTGCCTATATTTGCTCTTTTGTTGCATTTCAGATTAGGAATGGCTATCATAATTGACATTTAACCATACTGCACACAATGTGGATGATATGTAATTGCAATATATGGCCACCATAAATATAATAGAAGTTAATAATTCAAGAATAGTGCCTTTGCATGGTGGTGCAGCCATGAATTGTGGCTATAAGGTACCAGCGTTGCAGATAGCACTGCTTGTGCAGAATACAGTTCACCTCTACTACCTATCAAACATCATTGTTTTTATCTGCATTTGTATGGCTCCAGTTTCTATGAACAACACACATCTGGTGGAAGAGTGGCTTGCACCTGCAGTTGGATCCAATGAATAGCCGAATTTCTGCCCGTTTTCATGTTATTAGCATATTAGTAAAAGCAGTCGTTTTTATAGTAGCCTGTTTGCCCAGTGTACAAGCCGCTGCAGGGTGTCAGGATCTCGTACACATCTTCAGCTTTGCAGGGGACACAGCATCTGGCACATAGTTTGTCACGGGCCATGTATTCGGGGCAAGTTGAGTTCCCTCACTAGCAAAGAGAGAACCAAGCTTGTTGGATATGAAGTAAACCGCCTGTATACTCAGTGGCCTTTTTCATTTCGTGTGACATATGTGGTTATAGCGACCCTTGTTTTAAGCACTTCTTGTCCAGCAGCGGTCATTTGCTTTTGAAACACTCAGGATAGCTTTCAGCTAGCTGGACAGGAATAACACTGAAAAACCAGCAGATGTTAATTCTCGCACTTATCATGCGAAGCTTCGTACAGTATGATGAGGGTGTAAATACATGAGGGTGTTCCTCAAGGCCTTGTAGCAGCACATGTCACGAGTTTGGAGCAACATGATGTATAGCACTTTTTTGATTGCATGCTATAGGTTTAGCAGGTGTGGCCAGTGTAGCCAGTGCAAGGTCAAGAAAACATATCTATGAGCAGCACCCTGGTAAAGGAGACTCTGGGAAAACTAGTGGGAAGCCCGTTGAACATCTGGTTGACCCACTTGCTGGCTCCATCAGGCAAAGTATGATAAAGAGAAGGAAGTCATCAACACATCAGAAGGTTTTTACATATAAACACTGTGCTAAGGTCATAACATGCCAACAAGTCTTAGTGCGCAGGCTATGCACGACCAAATACATATGCCTTCTGTTCGGACATTGCTCATTGTAACTAACAAGGATGGAGTGGACAAAAAAAGAACAGCAGCTCCATTAATTTGGTTTCACTGGTATCAACAGTGTTTTGTAAATGTACATTGCCATACTCCCCAATGCCTTCTTGGGTGACATCAGCAAGGACCAGCTTGAGGCAAGGGGTAATAGACGTCTTCACAAGCTAAAAATGCATGCATGCATGGAGAGCACATTGTGTCCGAAAAGTAGGCACTTCAAAGGGGCACTGGAAAAGGAACAGGTTAACAGTGGGCAAAGACAAGCTACTAAACACCCAACACTGTTGCCATGTAACGACCTCTGAAACAATCCCTCTTAATGAGGAAATCATCTTTGTGTATCCATAAAGAGGGCAGATGGGCAAAGCCCCTTGAGTAATGCTGCCAGCTTCAAAAGCCCATTTTGCACATCCTGAATGCTTCTTTCTTAAGACTTTGCTGGGTGCAAGCATTCTACTGTCCAAAAGCTGTCATTGAGAGCACTGTTGGTTTGGTGGCAATAAAGTTCAGAAGCAACTGCAACAAACCTCCCTTCCTATTGGCCTGGATGCTCACGGTGCTTATGAAGCAGCACCATGAGAGAAGCAAGGAGAACGGATGCCTTAAGCCCTTGTTCGTTTATCACACTGTTCTGTTAGTAACAACCATGAGACTTGAAAGCAACAAGCTCAAGTTCGGCACTTGCATGGTTACTGCGGAGGATCCATAAAAAGCACAAAAACAGAAAACTTAAGGGAAAGGATAAAGCACCATTTAACACTTAGTATTGCTGCAGCCCACTCCCTTCTTTTATTTTGTCTGGTCGGGCTACATCTTTTTACTATAGATAGGCATGAACTTAGGTTGTGTTCCCAATCAGTGTCCAATTTTTATATACACTATGTGCTCGTTCAAAGAGGTTCGAAACACTGCAATGGAAGCTTCAAGTAGAAAAGGTGCCAGGAAGAAAAAAAAAAGCTGTGCTGCAACCATCTCGGCAACATCTTGTCCCTTTAATAAAAATTGTGCTTCCATATTAACTTGAGCCCTCCAGTTTAGAGTAAAGTACCAGTGCACTTATGAACAATGAATCAATTTTCAAAGAGCATGTGCAGTCCAGCCAAAAGCGGGGGCAAGAATCCGCATTGCGCTCCTGCATTGAAGGTGACTAACACATACCATAATGGCGAATGTGCTTTAGTAAGCTTCCCTGCAATATGAAATTGTAATGTACAAAGATTTGTCAATAAAGCTTACCACGAGCACAGATGCACTTGCAAATTATATCACAATTGAAGATAATGAGCAAACCTATGTGCCCTTTCCGCTCTTAGTATGCTTTACTGCACAATGCTTATTTACACCCCTGTATTGCGGTGTAGCAAGCTACAAAAGAAACTTTGCATAATTAGGTTTTTAGGATTATCTTTCTCGCAATACACTAAAATTTCGCGGTGAAGCCTAAGCAATGTACTGCGGTGAAGCATACTAAAAGTGAAAAGGGGCAAGAGTTCTTTGATCATACACTCGCGAACCCTCCGCCTCTCAGGTCGCCTAAGTGGACATACTATGCTGGCTGATAGCGGCCCCCTCCCACTTTTAGTATGCTTCACCGCGTACCTAAAATGTACTGCGGCGAAGAAGCCGTACATTTGTATTGAGTGAATAAACAAATGGTTTGTACAACAGTACAGAAATAAACGCGCACCATGCATCAGTCTACCACACGGAAGAGCGTCGCAACATACGGTAGCTGATTCACACAGGCCGTGTAGCCCACTTATCAGTCGTAAAGGATATTATGGGTAATTCAAAATTTCAGACACACATGTGTTTATGTTTACGTTCGCACTCCTTGCGTAATAAGACTCCCAGAACTTCCACAATAGAAAGTAATTTACAACACACAAATGCAAAGAACACAGACATATGTCTCGTTTTCAACTCGGCCGTCATGCAAATGATATATAGCGTGGAGAAACGTGAACATGCTGTGTGTTAGCGTCGTAAACTTCATACTAGGCAAGGAGCTAGCACACCACAGTCCCGCGACAGCCGCTAATGAGACCAAGACGGAAGCTCATGTCTGTGAACGCGCAAACGGAGCCCTGTCAGTGTTGTGTTTCTCGGGTCGCAGTTCGGGACCATTTCGGGCCCTAGTTTCACGCCTTGTGCCGCTTCGACCGTCCGCAACGGCTGCCCAGCATATAGGGCCGCGTTCAGGCACTTTCTCGGTTCGGCTCGAAAGTGCGGGAAAGTCCCAGGCGATCTGAAAGCGCTGCTTGCAGCACGAAAAAGCCTGCGCGGCAACATTCTGGGCGACGCAGCAGGGCAACGAAGCATCGCGCCGGCTTGTCTCGAACACGGATTCGCAGGTCTGATCTCCCAGTTGCAATCAGTAGCGAATCCCAGTTTTGGGCTGCAACGCGAGCCCCTCCAGGAGCAGTCGAGGCCCGTTGCGCAAGCACACGCACCGACCGCGTGCTGTCTGGGGGTGGGCCGGCTCAAGCCTGTAGCCTGTTTCACATGATGCGATTTTCGTCGCACCGGAAGTGCGATTTCCGTCGTTTGCGATGAAAATCGCAGTCGCAGTGCCGAACCCCCGATTTTCGGCTGCGACCAACCGGTTGGTCGCACAGTCGCACCGTCGCACCGATCGCTGCGATTTTCCGTCGAATGCGCGGAGAGCTGTCAACGGAGCTATTCCGCCGGTTTGTTTTGGAAAATGGCGTCTCGCACGACAAGTGCAATGCGCGGAGGCGTGGATCGTCGAATTCGGTACGTACGCGACTTGTACCGCATATTAGCTTCTCCCATTTATGTACTACGTTTGTTGACACGCTACGCAGCAAATAAAGTGCATTTTCACGTTTGCTTCGTACGCCTTTGCGAGTTGTCAGTGCTAGGAGGTGTTCGATCCCCAGCACACGACGAGGTCGTCACAATTTTCTTTTGTTGAGTGGCATGCAAAAAACGCGTTTACGGAGCAGCTTGAATTATTTCAACCTCGGCAAAGGCAAATGACAAGACAGCAAAGTACCCGAAGTTTCAACGTTGCGCTGAACGCGGTACCATTCAGTTGCATTTTCTTGTCGGTTTTCAAGCGTGAATTTCCCGATGCATCTTGAAAGTTTATCTTAGCTCTTATTAAATTTGACAGAGCAAAAGTGTCGGCTATCGTAATGAATTTGCTACGATAGCATTAAATCCGTGGCTTGAATAAAATATTACATGCACGTTAAGTTGCACCTCTTCTCTGGAGAATTTTTTTTTTTGCACAGAAACCAATAAACATTGACTATGTTGCGGACTTTGTATGCTTACTGCATCTGTATTAACACTTGCTTTCAAAGGTAATTAACTCTAGAGCTAGTAGATTAAGTAAATTGCTTGCTATAGTGGCACAGTGACAACGTACCCTCCTGCACAATCATGTAGAACTCGTGCAACAATGCGAAAAGCAAGCAAACGGCCTGTTCTTGTGGGGATAAAACAGTATAAAACGACACGCTGAAGAAAAGTAAACCGAAACTGTGCAGTGAAGTGAGCCAGTTCAGCCAGTAGAAGCAGTTCTTGCACGTTCACAGCTGATCAAGTGTGCAGAAACATTCGTGCCTTACATGTTTCTAGTAAGTTTCTAATAAGTTTGTGATCACATATATTTGTGTGTAAACCCATATAACGATATCCGCTGCGATTACTTCTTTATAAGTGATGAAATACCATGCTACTTGCAAGAACATATATCACCCGAGGATTTTAGAACAAATTTCTGCATTTCAACTATACACAATATGTGGTTTTTTCAATAAAGGACCACAAACTGGGCTTTTCTTGCAATGACAAACTTATTCCAAACTTTACTTACATACGGGCAAGAAACAAAAATTATAGACAGAAATATTGTTCTTGAATTTGTTCACCTGCCACTGTGGCTATAGCATTCTGCTGCTAACACAAGGCGAGGGGTTGATTTGCCAACCATGGAAGTCGCATTTTGATGGGAGTCATAGGTAAAAAAAAAAGCTCTTGCACTTAGATTTCGTTCATCACCTTTTATTGAACCCTTAAACTTCAAAATACTATTGCATAGGGGGGCATACTTATGCAAAATCTAACACCAATAGAAAGCAAAGGGCAGAATTGTCAAACAACCATCTTTCGTGATAATTCGAGTGTGTAAGTATTCATTGCTTCAATATATATTGTTCCAACAGCTCTGCACAAATAAGCATGATCAGGCATAGCAAGTACTCTGACAGGATGCTGGTTCTACAGATGTATAAATGTCAAGGCATGAATGCTCATACTACACATAGCATACACATAGAACAAAGAAAACCTTTTTCAAGACTTGTTCCTTCTGGCAGATATGAGTGGGCCATAAGCAGCAGAAACTTTATTGCAGGACATTGTGTAATACCGCTTATGAAAGAATGAAGAGAGTGAAGAGGCTTTTAACAGCAGTGCTGCCTCATGCTACTCTAATAAGAGGAATGATGAGCAAAATAATTTCTGGTAGAGCACTTAAACAGTAACTTTCTGAAAGATAGAAAATTCCAGGTGAGAGTTGGAGGTACATTTGGCCAACACACACCAACACGAGCATACTACAAGAAACACTACAGCCTATGGTGTATTACAGTCTATGGGAAAGCTATCTTCTATAGAAATCAAGAATGATGCAACAAGTCCTCGACAACACTGCAGACTTTCTTGGCCAGTCTGGCCTCTCGCTTTCTGATAAGTCCCCCCCCCCAGCTCATATTGACATCGAAAAAAAAGAAAGACTAGAACTACCCCAGATTGCGCATTGTGATCCACATAGCTGGACAAATATGCCCGCAAGTCAACATCCAAAAATCCTCAGCTAGTGCAAGCCCATGACGGCCCGTGGGTGAAACAATTATGCAATGCCTGGACGCAACTTCCACACCTGGTGAAAAGAATAATCTCGAAATCATGGGGGTGGACGAGTGGATATTATGGAAAATCGCAGATGCTGTGCTTGTGTCCAAGGTATGGTACAGTATGAATTACCAGCAGCACACAAAAAAGACAACTCATCGAATACAGGCATCGGGTAGTAATAGCAGGTCTTTCCAACTTTACCATGCTTGAAGACCTCTATGAGAAAGAGCTAACGAACAAGCACCTAGACAGAGTACAGTTGCAGCCTGCAGCACAAATTCTTTGTCTCAAGAGCTCAGAACCTCGTCCCAAGATACTATGCCAGCTAGCATGTGAGATGCAAAGACGACTACACCTCCCTTCAGAAATGCAACTTCGAGAGTACCTGAACTTGAAACAACAGGCCCATACCGTGAAATATGGGGGCAAACAATTAGGCCAGGAGACTATATGCAACTGCCAAACACACAGAGGAGGTTGCTAATCATGAAGATGCAAGCAAACAAAAGGCACATATAATATGTACACTGACCTGGCAATAGCAGTGTAACAGTAGTATGACACTACATAAAACTAAACCCCATATAAGTGAGTACCATTCCCAGGTCATCCTACACCTAGAAAAGCTGAACTGAAAGCAATAAAAGCAGCACTTGTAGTGCAGATTACACCCTGCACAACACCCTGCATGGATTCACCAGAAACTGTCTCGGTCTGCACATCACACAAGATTGTCAGGAAAATCAGGAGATTGACACGCGACTTGTAAGCACATGGCCAGAAATTAAATTACAGATATTCCAGAACACAAGAGGGCTTATAAGCCTGACATAACTGAAAACTAGATGGATTTGTGTGTATTCATTATTAACTAAAGTTCAACAGATAGACAACAGACAAGAACGAAGCGCTCTGTGTGTTAACTTCGTTCTTGTCCATCGTATTTCTGTTGCAATATAGTTAATGAATTCACGAGTAGCAGCAGCAGCTCTAGCAGCAGAGCGCGCGTGCAGCAGTCTCTCTCCAACTTTCCAATAGGTTCAAAAATGTGTCCCTGTATTTAATTAAATGAAATGTGCAGCCCTGGTGTGTCACTTGGTAACTACAGTGCATAACTGAGTCATGAACATTATGTTAACGCATTACAAAACACAAGTGCGTAACATAATTCAGAAAGACTTTGATGGACCTGCTGGATTAACACAATGAACCACTCATTGCACTTTTCATGATCGTGATTTTGCAAAGTGCGATGTGTGGCATTACAAATAAACGTGATAAACCCAAGCCAAAAATGTGCATAACCTCATTAAGAAACACAGACATAACCAATAATATAGAAAGACTTGAATAAACCATTGGAATTAACCGAGTGATAAACACCGGGGCCGCACATTTCAGCTTCGCTGGTTTACCTTCTGTACACGGTGCATGGGCAGTAACTTTTTCTGTTATTGTTTGTTAAGTATTGTATAATGTTGTGCCAGTAAAATACGTTGGGCTAGTTGGTGCAATGTACTGGTACTGCTTTTTTTTCTTAATGTTGTGCCCTTCTTCCTTTTGTAACAACTTTTTATTCCCCCTCGCATAATACTCCAACCTTGCAGCCTGCGAGGTATATAAATAAATAAGTACATAAGCACGTCATTCATTCATCTGCATACACCTCGCACCATTTCTTGCTCAACAGACGTCACTTTGTTGATGTCTCGCAGCGTGCATCTACATTAACTGCCGTTTGCGTTTCGGTATGGTTTGTGAACAGTGTAATGCATAAAGATTACATGACATTAAGGTTGTGACCTATGCGGTGCATAAGCAAACCTTGCAAAAGATGACATGTTCGATTGTTGAAATTAAGACAAATTGTATATATCGCAGTTACTTTAACAGCATTTAATTGACCACTTGACAAAAACTTCACTTTGCATAGATTCCAACACGTACACTAAATCTGCAGTTTTTTTTTTGCTTATTAATGTAGTCGTTACTGCACGGCCACATTTGTAGATTTGAAAACAAAGTTAAATAAATTTGTTTGTTGCAATATAACAATATGTGTAGATCACTGCGATTGTAACCCCAGAACTTGATACAAACATGCACACTATAGGATGCAGACAAATGCTCAGGACAAATTTCAGAATGTTTGCATCCTGATACTTATGAAAGTGAACGGTTTCATTCCATGGCTGTCAATGAGAGGGGGAGAGAAAACTTAATTGTGTTCGTGGAACAAAAACGCATTGATAAGCTTAGACATATAGTCATTGCTTAACACTTCCGAAATGAATAATTATAGCTTGCTATCGACATTGAAGCAGCCTTTCGACAGCAAGAAAAGGAATCAGTTTTTCCAGCTCTGAACATTGAATTGCAGGAAATGCAAGCAGGCATAAAATTCTGCCAATGTAATCTGTTTAGGAATACCAAATTGGAATAAACATTGAGACTTGCATTTGTACTTTCCCTGGCTGAGCAATCTAGATTGAAATGACTCCCATAAGCTTGTCATAACAATGTTGATCTAATACAGGTTAAATGAATGACTAGCTTAAGAAATCTGGATGATTGCTATAAATTACAGTGAAGAAACTATAATATCTAATAACATTATTAATATAATAATATTTATTTCCACAATACAGGCTAACCGTGAGAGGCGTGCGAGGCTGAGCAGAAAGCTGAAAAATTCTACGGCAAATGCGCCTGCCGTGGGCCTACGATCCTGCATTATGAATAGCGCGCATTGATATGGTCTTCTTGTTAGAAGTTCCGAGTATACTACCAGCGCGAGACACGAGACAACAAAGTGGACGAGAAGCGTGTCTTTTAGAATGCTATGTTACAACGTACAGGTTTCTACAAAAGTGACGGTAACTGCTCGAAACATTTGTTGCGTCGGCTTTTGCGCCTTTAGAAATATTTAGAGAGGGCTCCCATATATATATATTCGCAGCGCAAGCATGGCGATGGACGAACCAGCTTAGCGCTAAGGTTGAATTTCACAACACAATTTTCATTCCACGTCGTAATCACACAGATCGTTTGAGGCTTCGTTCAGGGGCACACGCGGGCGTTCGGGTTGGTGCTTCTTGTTGCGTTTGGCGTAAGAATAGGGCTAGGAGCAGGCACCACATATGCGCAATGACGGGCAATATACACGCATCATTTCTCCAGAAGCTGACGCCGAGCACGGGTAGCGCGAGGATCTTGTTGGGCTGAACGACAACTTCGTGGCAGCCGAATTCCGAATACTGCATATGCGGTGAGGGTAGCTATATGAACTTGTCGATAGGTCATCTTGTAGATTGTTGTAGCGCAGGCAGAACGAAACGGTCATAGAAGGTAGATAAGACAACACACAGCGCTGAACCATAGAATAAAGAACTGCCGAACCACCTGCGAACAGCTGTTTACGTGCGCGATGTCGCACTGAACTACAGAAACCGCCGTCGCGCACTCCAAGACAAATCTTACCTAACGTTTTTACATTAGTAAACGTACATATTATTTGCTTCTAATCAAGAGAAGTCAATAATATTATAGTGTAAACGTTTTATTCACTACAATAAAAGAATTATGCAGCGTGTGTCACAAAACCTGGCAGTAAGCAACCCTGGGCGTCGCACCAGTCGCATTATTGAAATCGCAATCATGTGAAATGAGCCCTCTAAAAATCGCATTGCGACGCGTGCGACAGCACCGATTTTCGTCGTTGCAGTCGCAGCATGTGAAACATAAACAGGCTTAAGCCACTCTGCTCCGCAGCCACCCCCGCTGCACGGCTGCACCACTCGTTTCAAGCACAGCACACCAAACACACATTCAGCGCTGAACAGTGGGCAGTCGACGCAGTTGCATTTACATGACTTGCAGCGAGCAGCACATCCCTCGATGTCCGTTAAGCAAAGTCGGACACGGCGAGGCCACATCGTGGTTCGCCGAGGCGCTAGGCCACTTCGATATTTCAATCGTCACCACCGCCGGGTTCTCTAGAAAGCACGGGTCACACAACGCAGATTCTCTACTGCCAGAGTTCACCGAGGCCAAAGCCGCACTGCCGCACCACCACTACTCACGTCTTTCAGCCAAGTAACACAGAACCTACAACCAACACACAAGCAACGCACGTACTGTAAGATCACATGAGCAATGTTGAACAACGCGCGGTCCAGAGAACGATCAGGCCGAGGACGAACACGCCACGGCGTCGCTCGGCGCCAGCATCGCGCCTTCTCAAAAATCCCTAAACAATGCTGTCCCTAGGCACCTAGGATCAGGTCACGTGAGGGATTTTTGTTCGACAATTAGACGCACGCTTATTTCCGTAGCACTGTGGAAGGTACAGTAATTCTAGCCACCTTAGTACAGTTTCCCTTCTCTAAATTTGTGGATGGGATGGATGGAAGGTAGGAGCGTCCCCTTTGAAACGGGGCGATGGCAGTTGCCACCATGCTCAGATTTTTATTTTGCCTTTTATTTTTATCTGTGTTGTGTGTTATTAAATTTCTCGATTTTCTTTAAATACGTCTTTCTACCCTTTTAACCTTATGTCACCTCTCTGCTTTTGAGCCACCAATCCTCCAATCGCCTTTTGCTAATTTCCGCCGCATATTTATTTACATGACTATCATCTCTGAACCCTAGGGCCTCAGGAAGGGTGACTGTGGCCGCATCGACATCGGGATTGATACCATCACATTCTAGTATGAGGTGTTCCATCGTTTCTACATATTTACCACACACAGTACATGTGTCTTCTTCTTCGTTAAATTTCTTTTTATAGCTCCGCGTTCTAAGACATCCTGATCTAGCTTCAAAGAGTAGGGCACTGCCTCTTGAGTTATCATAAAACGCTTCCTTCCTGATCTGCTGTTTCCAGTATCGATATAGTTCTACACTATGCTTCTTTTCCATTGAATTTATCCAATTTTTACCTTCCGCAATTTTTAACCTGTCGTTTAATGCTCTGTCCTTTTTCGTCCTCGTGTCTGGCATACTTACTGGTTAGCTTCCTAGTTCTTTTCCGCCATTGTGAGTCAACGCTCTTTCTGTATAGATATTTAAACACCTTAGCTGCCCACCTGTTATCATCCAATTTCCTCAGACGTTTTTCGTATAGGATTTTACTCTGAGCTTCCCGTGCTTCGAATGATGCCTAGCCCATATCTCCCTGTACTGCTTCGTTTGTGGTTTTCCCGTGGGCACCTAGTGCTAACCTTCCCACAGCTCTCTGATTTACTTCTAGTCTCGACTGAACCTCTGCCCTTAAACACAGGACCGCATTCCCGAAAGTAAGCCCCGGCACCATTACTCCCTTCCAAATGCCTCTCAGTACCTCATACCTGTTGTAACCCCATAATGCCTTATGTTTCATTATCCCGGCATCTCTTCGCCCTTTTGCTATTAGAGACTGTTCGTGCTTTTCCGTGTACATCTGCCCTTTGTTTATCCATACCCCGAGATACTTGTATTCGGCCACTCGGGGTATTTCGTGGCCTTGTATTGTAAGCTCCTGATCAGTTGTATCGTTGAAAACATCCCACCGGACTTAGCTGCACTAAAACTGAAACCTAAACTGTCTCCTTCGTCCCCACAGTAATTAACCAGAGTTTGCAAATCTTCCTGGTTATCTGCTAACAGTACAATATCGTCCGCATACATTAAACCCGGTGGTCGTTGCTCAACAACCTTTTCGCCTAATCTGTACGACAGATTATACCCTAGATTGCTTCGTTGGAACCTTCTTTCCATGCTTATCATATAAAGCATGAACAGCAGCGGTGATAGAGGACAACCTTGCCTTAATCCTTTGTGAACCTCGACAGTTGTCGTACCCTTGATTCCTTCCCATGTTATTTCAACATTATTTTCTCGATATAGTTCCTGTAGAAAATCAATTACCTCATTACCGATACCTTCAGCTTTTAATATGTTCCACAGGAGTTCCCTGTTCACATTGTCGTATGCACCACTTATGTCCAGGAAGGCTAAATACAGAGGTCTATTTTCCGCCTTAGCTATTTCTATGCACTGGGTACGCACGAACAGGCTATGATCTAAGCGCCTACCACTTCTGAACCCGTTCTGAAGTTCTCCAAGTATTCTATTACTTTCTACCCATGACTGCATCTTTAATTTCACCGCCTGCATCGCCAGCCTATATATAACTGATGTTATCGTAATTGGTCGGAAAGATTTTATGTTCTCCTTATCACCTTTCCCTTTATAAATCATATTCATTTTACTTTGTTTCCAGCTGTGCGGAATTTGCTTATTTGTTATGACTGCCTCCAATACCTTTATCAGCGTTTCCTTGCTTCTTGGGCCAAGTTCATTAATTAACTTGATTGGAATTTCGTCTATCCCCGCGGACGTGCATTTTGGAACATTTGCTTCCGCCTTTTTCCAGTTAAGATTGGTCAATTCTAAGCTGTTTTCTATTATGCTATTCTGTGTTGCTCCCTCACTTGGGGCGATTACCCTATCGTCTTTCCTAAATGACACTGCTATAACTGAACCGATGTAGTTCACAGTGTCATCTCCCTCTAAACAATTTCCTTCGGCATCGTGAATCTGTTCCTCTTTTCTGTGATTAGCTTTACCCAGCCAGCTTATATGGTTCCAGAATTTTCTTGACCCCCCTTTAGTTGCATGGCGAACTTCAGCCAGCCAGCGATCAGAGGACTGCTTTATTTTAGCCTGGACGAGGACCTGCACTTGTTGTTTCTTTTGTCGATAATATTCCCATTTTTGGCCTATTTCCTCTTCAGATAACTGCGCCCTCTTTGCTTCTCTGTGTTCCCGAGATGCCCACCGTCGTTGTTCGATGGCCTAATTTCCTTATTCCACCAACTTCGTGGCTTCCCCTTTCCTCTCCAGCGGTTTACTCTTTTTACCTCTTTTATTTTTGTACTAATGAGTAGTTCTAACTGATTATAATCCCACCTTTCCATGGGATGTTTCTTTATTGCTTCCTCTATGCCAGCCGCTATTTGCGCTATTTGCGCGTCATTTAATTTTGCGTACTCTTTTTGGCTTCCCTGCATTTCTCTTTTGAGTAGGGCTCCCAACTGTAGACTAATACGCTTATGATCACTTCCGAGGCTGTACTTCCCCTCTTCGTCTATTTCCATTATTGCTAGCTTGCTATACAATCCCTGCGACATTAAGCAGTAGTCAATATTCGTTTGTCTGTTACGGGACTCCCACGTGATTTGTCCCTCACACTTAGTTTCTCTATTTACTATAACTAGGTTGTGTCGTTCACAGAAGTCTAGCATCAACTTCCCATTACAATCTGTGTATCCATCCAGATTCTCGATGTGGCCATTCATGTCACCCAGCAGACAAATATCGGCACCTTCTCCAAACTGCTTTATATCGTCATCGAGACACTTCACTAGATCTTTGTTCTCTTGCTTGTATTTGTCCCCTGTCCCTAAATAAACTACTCCTAGCCATGCCTTTTTACCGGCAATTGTACCTGATACCCAGACATGTTCTTTGCAAGTTAACTTTATTCTTTGCCAATTTGTTCCTTGGTGTATGAGCATACCTACTCCTCCTCCCTTCCTCTCCGTTGTTGTTCTATTGCTCCCTTCCCAGACGTAGCCTTCAATAAGCGGTGGGTCTTCTAGATCCCTGAGGTGTGTTTCGCATAGCGCGTATACACCTACTTCTTCGTCCTTTAACTGCTGTTCTATTTCTAACCACCTCGCTCTCTTTCTGCCGCCTTGCATGTTTATGTACCTGATCATGGTGTTAAACTTATTTGTAGTTTTCTTCCTGGACCTCCTAGTGGCCATTTTATTGGCGTCAGCCTCTATTGTTGCGCTTTCTACACTGTTTCTACCTACCCCTACGCCCTGAGGCGCAGTGGACCCCCTAAAGAAGCTACTGCCCGACCTGCCAGGCGCCTGCCGATCTCGGCTCCTAGCCTTCCATTAAAGTGGATGCCATCTCGTGTAAAGCCTCCGCCAAAGCCTGCTCTATGCACTTCACTGTTTATGTCTGCCACTTCAAATCCTTTCTCCTGGCTTAGCTTTCTTATTTCACAATTTACAGCCACAACGTCCTTGGCAATTGCTCCGTTCCTTCCTTGCACCTCCGGCACTGTGCATACCACGATCTGGACTTGCTGTGCTATCGCCCTTAAATCGTCAACTCCTTCCGCTAATCTTTCCACTACTTTTGCAGCTTCACCATTCAACACATCATTTAGCCCCGCCGCTACCACTACCAAATTGCGCTCTGCAACATTCTCAGAAAGCTCGCTTTTTGTTTCTCTCAGTACTGCGTCCATTGTCCTGCCTGGGAACGTCCCGACTGCTACCCGCTTATCACCCTTTGCACGCTCCATTATAGCTCTTTTGCACCTCCTCATATTTCAATCACCACCGATAAGTACTAAGGCATTCTTTCCCTCCCTCCTAACTTCCAGGTTGTGCTTATCATTGACTATGAGCTCATTCCTTGGGGTTAGCTTGTTCCCCTCCTCTCCTCGCGCTCGCTGGCGCCCCTGTGGCTGCAGCGTCGCCTCCCGCGGGGCGTGTTGCGCTGCTTCGCTATAGGTAAAGCCCCTTGATAATTTGAAAGTAGCGACACTCTTCTCCTCACGGCGCTTTCCTCTTCGATTCTCCTCGCCCGCCGGCTGCGCACGGCACGCTATTCCTCCCGCGGACGGGCCGCAGGATTCTATGGAGGCGTGTTATGTTGGGCCAGTTGCGCGCCCCAGTTGGGTTGAAAATTTTGAGAAATGCTAATAACAGCATCGATAATGCTGGAGGCAACGTTTATGAGGAGGTTGGTTTTTTCTTAAAGCCGTATGAACGGGGTATACTGATTTAAAGGGAGCTTTGAGGCGAGTTCTATACTCCAGACAATTTTTCTGCCACATGATCAGATGCTTTACTTCGTGCGTCTGGTCTAGTATTGCTTGTGACACATCCCTTTGTGTGTGGCTTATTAAGCGAAAGCCTTAGACCTGTGTTTCAAGGTCCCATTGTGAGCTACAGAAAATATCACGTGACCGAAGGAAGGCGGGAAGCCAACCAAAGCATGTGCAGCCGCGTATAAGAGATGATTAATGATTACCAAAGTAATGATTGATTACTGATTGGATTGTTGTTCATGCACCCTAATCCACCCCAATCGGTCTTAATACCCTTTCATCAACACTTCACCTTAATCCACCGTAATCCGCCTTAATTCTCCTCCACGCACCTAAATCTTTATTCATGCATCTTAATCCTTCGTAATGCACTCTAATCCACCTTAATCTTCTTTAATACACTCTAATCAACCTAATCCTCCCTAATCCACCTTATGTCAACCACTAATGATTCATTAATTAACTTGGGTAATCATTCTCTCATACAGGGGTGGACATGCTTTGGATCCCCTCTGGCCTTCCTTGGGTCACGTGATACGTCCAGTTTAGAACGCGACCTTGAAACATAAAGATCTAAAGGCTTTCGCCTTAAAACTTAAAAAAAAGCTCAATTTTGACTAGTGAACGCTCATCACCTACAATACTACGGGGATACTTACCACTAATTTTTTCAGGGCGCAAAGCAGAATCAATAATACTGCGCTTCCGACTGAATAACAACAGTTAGCGACGTGCGAAGTGATGGAGCCACCCCAGAATATTAAGCATACTGAGGACAACCGCAACAAAAACGCTGGTGCGCAGGCCGGAAGAATGATAAAAAAATGCAGCATTATGGGATGCTTTGCTACGAGCTATAAGAAAGACTCCTCAGCTCGCAAACAACGCTGTTCTTTGTCAGAACAAAGTTGCGTCGGCCAATGTCATGCAGCCACTGCTTCCTACGCAAGCCGTTACGCTTTCGTTGTGGTATTATAAAAACGGCATAACCATCTTCAGGCTTCTTGCTGCAGTTATATGCGCAACAGCCCGGCATAGCGCTAGCACATAGACCAGAAACACTGCGCACAACGTTCGCTACGCCGAGCTAAAGCACCGAGCCAGCCGTGCTCAGGAGGAAAATGGCGCGAACGAAAAAGAAAAACACAAGCAAGACGCAAGACCCGCGCGTTTCCAAGGGCAACGGCAGGGAGACCAATCGTCGTGCAGAAAAACGGGGGCAAAACTGGTTCCCGTGTGGGGGACACGCAAGGGGCGAGGAGGAGGCGAGGAGGTCGCGCGGCGGCGGCAGAGTTCAAAGAGTGGCGGTACTTTCAAATTATCACTTTCAATTAGCTGGCGTCTAGGATGAAACTTGGCGTGCGGTCGTCTATAAGACGACCGCACGCCAAGTTTCATCCTAGACGCCAGCGCTCGTTTCTCCCCTGGCGGAACGATTTCATCTCCAACGGGTGTAGGCTTCCGCCGCCGCTTCCCTTCACGGTCGCGCGCGCGTTCAGTTCGCGCTGCGCGCGAAACGTCTCGTGTTCGCGACGGCGCCTCTTCGGATGACCGGAAATTATTATTGTGTTGTTAACTGTCACGACAGCAATGTAAATACGAAAGGGTTCATTCCACCAGTGAAATTCTGCCGATTCACAAGAAAATGGTACGAAAAATGCAGACGACAGACATGGATTACTGCGGTGCGCCGAGCGAAGTAAACAACTGGCAAACGAAACGACCTCGTTCATTGATCACTCCTGAGTGTATGACGGTTTTTATATGTAACCCACATGAATTTAATAATTACTCGGTACATAATCCTTTTATTCATATAAAAACTAAGTTGTTCGACGAGCGCTTGTCCTGTCTTCTTTCTCGTGTTTCGTTTGTGTGTGCGCTGCCCAAGAATGAAAACCACTTCTGTTGTATGCGCTAGCAGTGGCCGAAGCTCACGCGTCCCGAGAAATTGAATATGTGCACGATGCATTGAACATGACCAGAGTTCGTTCCCGCTTCACCACTGCACCGAGATCGAGTTACTGGACGATACGCGCCCGCGTCTTGGTCGCGTCGGCATTGGTGAAGCAGGAATGATTACTAATACTTTCAACTTCCGTCTCTTGAGCACTGTTAAAAAATGGCCAAGCTGTCTACATTGCTGTCTATATTCCATATTGTAGGGGACGTTCTAGTTAAAGTTGTGTGCGCATGTCGTACTTGTGCTATGCAGCGATATATTTTGTTTATTTCCGCACAGTGTCGATGGAAGTCCGTTGTCGCCATCAGAGGCAACACAGATTTGTAGCAAACATATTGTGAGAAACTGCAAAAATGACTTTTTCCGGCGGCACATACTGACGATTTTTCCGGCGGCACATACGATGTCGTTTCCAATTACCTGCTCAGCGTCACTTACATGGTTAAGCAGACGCTGCCCTTTCGCCGCATTGCAGCCATAAAAATATACGTCAAGCGTACCCATCTTCTTAAAGGCAAATAGAAGCGTGTACAGTCTGTTTCACACTTAAGGGAAAACTCGGAACGTATTGCATCGCGATGCGGCAAGGAATTGAGTCGTGCGGCGGCAGCAGCTCGAGCAGCCGCAGACGCTCGAGAGGCGGAGTCGTGATCTGCGTCGTCTGCTACGGCGGCGCGCGCTGGCCGCATTGTCGGGAAGCGTGCTACTGCCAGGGGCAGTGCACCGATTTCATCGGTACTGCGGGAACTGAGCTGATATTCTTTACTAAACGTTGTGCCTCGCCAAACTCTGAACCTTCATCGGCGATAAAGGAGTTCCACAAACTTCTTTTGACAGCATGCTTCGTTTGTTCTTTCGAATGGCCGGGGTACTGAGCGCGTGCACGTATTTCTTCACTGTGTGTGCTACCGTAATAAGCAGCGACAAGACGCACTAAGATGTGCGCGCAACGTGCTCAGTCTTTTGTTTGACTCAAAAGGAAAACAAAGCACTCAACAATGATAACTGTGGGGGTCGAACACGATAAAACAAACGGATACGATTAAAGGAAAGGTTTAGGTTAAGACAATGAGCTGGAAGTGATTTTTCTCGACAATCATTCGCGGCACCAGACAGACCCTGCTCGCCGGCGGGGAATTGGACACGTCACGCTCCGAACTTCAGTTAGTATCTCGTCATGTCCCCAGCGGCAACGATGACAGCGCTCATCCTGGAAGGCAGTGAAGTGTAAAATGACTTGATCAGGGATGTGTTCATTCGCAGCACGTCTCAGTCGCTGACGATGGTGGATCGAACCCTATCCGCGGGCGACTGATAGAGGGGATGGTGCGGCAGCGATACTTTCAACGAGCCCCAGACATTTTAAATGATGTTGGCGCCCGGGGATCGAGGCGGCCACTCCAAGAGAGTGACTGCGCGCTGCTCTTCCAGCAGATCTTGCACAACACGAGCAGTGCGGATCGGCCACCTATCGCGTTAGAATATATAGTCGTCTTCCAGAAACGGGCCGTCAAGAATGTATGGAATCAGTACGTCATCTATGACTGCCCTGCAGCGATGAACTTACCTTCGAGGCGTATCAGTGGGCGTCGCACAACGCTTAGTAAAACATACTGGCTCATTTCACGCAGTAACGATGAGATCGGCGCCCTGCAACTGACAGTAGAACGCTTCCCGACAAATGCGGCCAGCGCGCGTCGCCGTAGCAGACGACGCCGTTCAAGATCCCGCCCCTCGAGCACCTGCGCGAGCTGCTGCCGCCGCCTGACTCAAGCGCTCGCCGCATCGCGATGCAATGCGCTCCGAGTTTTCCCCTAAATGTGAAACAGACTGTACTACACCCTTCGAATGAAATGTCCACGCGCGCACACGTAGGCACACACCGCGCGCCGCACAAAACGTGCCCAAACACGCGCAGTGCAGGAGGCAATCAAGGCGGTGCGAACGAGAGGTGGGAGAGGGGTACCACCCGCTAATAGAATTTTGCTTCGCATGCGGCGCTCTCAACGCCGGCGCAGCAGCGCCGCTCTCGGTGCCGTTCTTGTCCATAGGTGTTCTGTGGCGCCACCGTCGGCGTGACGTGCTAGGAAGGATGACGTGGACATAGCGGCCGCGTCGGCTGCTTCGGGAGCGCCGAAGCGAGCTGAAAACGAGTTGAATTTCCTCGTACGCTGCGGTCCTCATTTAGTGGCGACGTTTTTCCGCTTCGAGTGTCTCCTTTACAACGCTTGAAAGCACTAAAATAGGTAGTGGCTGCCTTTGAAGGCGCGCAACATGGTAGGCTACTGCTCGGTGCCGCAGGGCCGGACGCACGTAACGGAGGCCGGTGTCAGCCCCCAACCACACGCAGCCCGGGATACGCGTCTCGCTACGCGTACACGTAAGCGTACGCGTCTGCGTGCGCGTACGCGGGTGATGAAGGGAAGGGCGTCCAGCCACACGATACGCGCACACGTGCGCGCTTCGCTGCGCGTAGCACAGGGCTGACAGACCAGCTGCCCAGCGATGGCGGAAACGGTCGTCTTTGGCTTTGAGAAAAGTTTATCTTTAATTTCTTTATGGCTAGCCATGTTTATTTAATTTATCAATGTTAGAGCTAGTACATTGTTTTTAAGTTGAGAAACGCACGCTGTTTGTATCTATACATCCTTATGGCAAGAAAAGCTACATCAATTATCAACATCACGCGCGATAGCGTCTGCTTGCTCACAACTGCAGCTGACATCTGCGCGCGACCACGCACGACGTTGCTGCCGAGCCCTTGCTTAGCCGCTTGCTTCGCCGGCATCAGCGTTCTCTCCCCGTAATGTACCACATGAGAAAGAAGCTTTTGCTGCTGCTGCTCTTGCAACGGCGGCGGGAGCGCAGAAAGCGTCTGCGGCCTCTGCGGCGGCGACGTTGGTGGGTCCGGCCAGTCTTTCAACTGCGTAAAGAAGGACTTTACGGCTGTGAGTAACTTCTTTCCTTTCGATGATCTACAGTGGTAGAACTAGGAGCCAGTGTTTGGACATGGAGACTTATCTTCGTTAGGACAGCAATTACTTATCAGCGTTTTTAAGTGCGCGCATAAGCGAAAGGGTTAAAGTAGTAATGCGGGGATCGTACTCGCAGAGCGCGAACGCCCAATTCGCAGAACAGCATCGCGTCGTCGGTGCAAGGTTCGTCCAGGTTGACAGCACCGATCGAAACGATAACGTGACGCACGCGAACAGGGGGAACGACAAGAGCAGGGTGTAGTGCGGAAAGCGCGAAAGCATAGGCGAAGATCGGGCTGATTAGCCGCCGGAAGCATACAGATAGTATATTGGATACGTGGTGACAACACCTCACGACGTTTCAACCGCCGTCTGTCTAACCCGTGTATGCCGTACGACATACGGTCATTAACTGTTCAGCGTCAGAGGGGAAGAAGCGCTTGATTCAACAGACAATCTGTAATACTAATTTGGGGCTCCCTTCATTATTAACAGTAGACCATACTGTTTACACAGAGCTTGTGTAGCAGCCTCTTTTCTTGCACAAAATTTGTAAGGATTAAGTTTTGTAATACATTTTCTGCTATTCGATATCTTATTTGATATCCAGATTATTTTTTCTTCATTTGATTCGATTCTAAATCTACTTTTCGGTATTAGCACACCCCTACAAGAAGCAAAGGACTGCTAGTTATATTTGTGCCATTAGTATAGCACATAGATTCAAGAACACCTTTTTACACGTGTTGGTTGTCTTATATGAAGCTTGTGGAGGAGATACGATTTCCTATATTTTCTGTCTCTCAGAATTGTAACTGTAGAATATGAAGTGTAATGTAATTAAATTGTGACCTGGGGGGCAGGTTAAAATTCTGTGCGACTAATTTCGGAAGTTTCTTGGCAGTGGCCGCACGATTTTAATATACCGTTGACTGGCTCTCCTGTTTTGCCGAACCACTGTTTGTATTCAAGCACATAAACAAAGCAGGGGGTAAAATTAATGATGGCTAGTGGCTATACGTGTGTGTCTGTGAAAAGTGTACAGCTCCTGATACCTGCGCGTGTATATGGGCAGGGCATGGTCTTGCTGCCAGGCAATAATGCACCATTTTTTACAGATGCAACGGATACGTCAGGATGACCACGGATTTTTCTACAAGTTCTTTCACAAGGCGCCGCAGCTCTTGGACAAGCTATTGAGCTTTTTAGCAGAGGCCCTCACACGGCAGCACCACATTCAAGAAACCCCTGGAGCCTGGAGAACGACTTGCTGTAGCATTGAGGTTGGTAAAGGACAGTTGCCCCTAGAGTAATAATGTGCGATTGCAGGAATACAGAACACCGTTTCTTTGTCATTTAATGTATCATTTATTTTATTTTATTTACATATTACTGCCCGCCGCCTTTTGGAAGCCAAATCAGGAAGGAGCCACAAAACATTGAAGCAAAACAAAAGAAAGAAGGAAACGACTGACAACGAGCGTGCATAAAAAATACTAATACATAATAATAATAATAATATATTAATAATCATCTTTATTTCTCTCTTTCCACAGAATACAGAATTATACACAACTAACTATCTATTAACTCATAAACACATAAAAAAATGGGACACGAAATGCTGATACAAAACGAGAAATAGTAATGATGGTACTGACAATGCGCGTAAAAAGAAATACAAGAAAAAAATGATCGCATGAGCATAGAGACTGAAAGTTTCCACTTACTGCATCACCAGTGTAACAGTTACGGCTAACTCTAAAGAAAACTGCCATCGACTGGCATCGCACAAAAGCTACCTCAGTGCTTTTGACCTTGCGCAACCTGTAAAACATGCACTGAGGTATGCTTGCACATGTAGTATTAAACAAAGGTGGTAGCTAACCTACACATATGAATTTTGATCGTATGTCACCTGAAAAGGGCCCCCTCACAGCCATGTAGATCATTGTGAAGAAAAATCATGTCATCATAATTAGTATTCAAACAATTGAAACATGCGTACTAATTTTTTTTCAACTTGCATTCAAGCTACTTGGCATCCCGGTAAGACATAAAAGACGTTGCCTTGACTTACTGTGTGGGGATTGAGGCGGCTAGACTCTGCAGTGGTGTGTAAGTCATATAGTGGCGATCGTGCCTGCAAAGTATTAAACAACTGCAGAACAGCACGACAGCCGCAGAAATTTCTTACATTTTTTTCAGCTTAAGAAATTTTTTAAAGCTCACATGCTGTTCACGGCTCCCGTCAGGTAGCCCTGCTTCCTGCCAGTGAAGCAGGGTCATACGTATAAATGTCTCATTTACACACTGCCTTCAATGTCACTGATTACGTACAAAGACTTTGGCCAAACATCCAATGCAGAACATGCAAAACCAACTCTGGAACTGAGCCACGGAACACAAAGAAAAAAAATGCAAGGAATGTGGCTTGTGGATGATAGTTGTGGGAGAGGTAGAGGTTGTCTATGTTGGCAGTGAACCTCGCCTCCTGGCTATGTGGTGGCAAGACTTTTGCCTTTCTGCTACCTCTTCTAATAATAATAAAACAATATGAAAAATGCTTGCGCTGCTAGAACGCCCCGACAGGCTTTACAACTTGCAGCATATAACCGAAATTTTCAGTGGGGTCTGGTTGAAGGTTCATTACATTTTTTTATTTACAGGCATGTACAGGCATCTCTACATGCATGCACAAACTCTTCATGCACAGGTGGTGAACTCAAAAAGGTTCATTGCTGCAAGACAGGCTGAATGAGTAAACACAGATGAAAGCGATAAACATCTGTCTTGCAACAACAAACCTTTAGTTGCAAGTCAGTGCTTCTTTATCGCAGGTGGGTTGCTAAAACATGTTCACACATCTCTACAGCAGCAATGGCCAGCCAACCAGGCCCACAGATATCAACTTTATGAAATTCTTGAATACCGCACAAAAATATGGATACAACACAATGTAAAATGAACAAAAAAGAAGAGCTGAGGGGCTTTGACATGACAACAACAGACAAGGAAACATATATAAAGCATAAAGGAAAATAACTCATTTTATTTGTAATGTCAACATCACAAGGAGAAGGGAAATGAAAGTGGTCAAAATATAACTTGCCACTGGTGGGAGCTAAAACCAAAACCAATTGAGCTGGAGGCTATTCCACCATCAATTTCATAGAATGTTTATGTGTACTAGATTAGGCTCTTGGAGTGTTCTTGCATGAGTAGCGTTGGCTAACACTACCAGGGTGAGATCCAGTACATGCACATTCAGGCCCAAGAAAGTTTGCAGAGGGATAGCCATTGCTGCAGCTCTACTGGTAAAGCAATGCAAGCATAATTCAAAGTTTGTGGGTTTGTCTCCCATTAGTGAGAAGCTACCTGCTTATATACTTTCATTTTCCTCCTTATTTTTCCATTTCGATATAAAGTCATTAAATTCATCAATGATTTCCTTTTGTTTCATTGTCTCTTGGCTTTATTATACAAAAAGTATACATTCAAAAACATTAATCTTTGAATTACTCTCCTACTTGCATCAATGTAATTTTCATGTCGAAATGCGTATCCTCACTGACCTCTCTAATGTGTTTGAGCAGAGAGACGGCAAAAGTTCGAGGTCGTCCTGTGGTTTGCATCTTTTGATTGCACTTGAAACATTGCCTAATTCCTCCAATATTAACTGACTCTAATCTTTCTTTTTCCTTTTCCTCCCCCTTGACTTTGCTTCAGAAGCAATGCTTCCTAACGTATCCAGCCTACGACTGCCTGCTGAAGCCAGCGATGCTTCTGACTGCGGACTGCTGTGGTGTGCCTCAGAATCCTCAGGAACCAGAACTTCTTGAAACATCGGTGATTCAAGAGATTCTAAAATGCCCTGAGACTCCACAGACTCATGCGACGCCGAAGACAGAGTCGATGCTGGCGCTTGTGACTCTTCACTTGACGGTGATGGCACTTCCAAGTGTTGCCAGATCGGAAAACTGGCACATTTTTTGTTAAGATGTCTGCAGCACTTCCCTCCTCACTCGGTGGGGGCACTGGTGGAAGGTTGGCGGACATCCTGCATGTGAGCGTAATAAGGGTTGCACATACTGTCAATGTGTAAATAATGTGCCAGTCTGGATGCAAAAATATATGAAGGCTCAAATCCGTCCACATTTGTTTTAGTGTGTGATTTTATTAGCGTACACTGAAGCTCTGAATCAGTTTTGTAGGGACAAAAGTGACTTGCCTATACAACCAGAATGAACAGTTTCTGCATGCGCATAAGTGTAGCTTTTGTATCTTTTTCTGTTTTTGCTTGTGATGCATTTAAGCAGTTCTTACGAGATCTGCATGCCTAAAGCCTAGTGATTACTTCTACTCAAAACAGTGCATGATATTTGGAATGTTTCAGTTTTGAAATAATTAGCAGGAAGCATTCCACTACATTTACTCAGTAAAACCACTTAATAAATTTCATGTTGAAAGACCTATGCTTGCACTCTCTAAACATAGAGTAGTAGTACTGTTAGGTCTTGCTTTAGTATAAGGCTCTCTCCTGTTCTAGTTTTTCTACTGGAAACGTTCTTGGCTTGTAACTTTGTTTTCCTTTCACTTGTTTGTAAACTTCATCTCATTCTAAACTGTTTTTCTTAACTGAATGTACGTCTAAACACAGTGTGAAGCTGTGTACGTAGTAATCAGGGCATTTGTTGTTTGTATTTAGGAAGTTACATCTAATAATGTTTGCCTTCTTGCCATCTGCCTTGTAAAGGGTGTTTTGGCCCAGCAAAGCCGACCTTAGCGAGCAAATCCTTCCAGAAGGTTTCTTACAGCCAAGCTTTTTTTGCCTCTTCTCTGGACTTTCCTACCGCCACTCCTACTGTCTTGCCAAATAGCTCGCATCATATTGATATTAATGTAGTCGTTGAACCATGGTCATCCCAGCTGACTACTGGCTACTGTGTTGCACGAGTGACAAGTACTGGACGTAATGCAAATACCAATTAAAATAATGTAACTAGATAGTGGTTTTAGCATGTAAAATTTCAATAATCATTTTTTGCACAGTGCGAATGTGTTAAACTGGATCATCTAGTCCTTCCTTGAAAATTTTGCTAAGCAGGAACAGCGTTCTCCACAAACATCGTGAAAGCTTCGCTTAAACGAGTAACCACACCACCTGGGATCTGCAGAATAACCGCAGGCTGATAATTAGGTAAGGACACTGCTGAGCAGACACAAAAAGAATTATCAATTACACAGCTGACAATGTCGTCAGTACTATGGCGCATTTATTCCTACAGCATGATGACACTGAATGAATCCCTAAGCAGGCTAGGTAATATTTGAGGGTCTGTGATGAAGCACCGATTTGCACACTGCTGGCAAGCAACAAAATGCAAAATTAAAACTGTGCATTGAAGTGCCCAAGGTACACATGAATATTGCAACATTCAATACTCAGTTAAATACTGGCCATTGACTTGCACGCTGCCTTCTAGGATCAGTGCACAGAATAAAAAAAAAAACTACTTGCATGTTTTGTGTTTTGTTTTTGTGTGTGCATCATGCAAGCCCTTTTCTTTTTATTCATCCTGCTAATTTGTATGTGATATTCTCTGTACTTCTGTCTTATGATTTACTGTTAGGTTTTTAAGTGCTATTTTACTTGTTATTTTGTACCTGTATTTCTGCTTTCTCTGCTCCCCACTGCAAAGCCAAACTGGCTTTGTGGGTACCTAAATAAATATACAAAGCTATTCTTGTACTGCTTGTATGTCCCCTCACCGGATCACATTTAACGAAATATGCGATAATCGGAGCGGCGATGCAGCACAAATATTTTATCGCCAATTAGACAAAGCTGAATATAATGCATACTGTGCGTCGACTTGCTTGTGTAAGCACAATATTGAGTCGATTCCCATAAGTGCGGTGCATTGCCAGCTATAACAGAAACATACGGCATCGCCGGTTAACGTGGTAAAGGGAAAGCACTAAAATCCCGTGTTTCATTTTTAACACGCCGGCTAAGGTGGAAACTTCAAGATCACTTACGGTCTACTCTCCATTGTGTGGCGCAGAAACATCATCTGGTCGAAAAACAGCCAGATGACGTCGTCCTGAACGTCGTCTGGCACGGCGCGGCTCTTTTCTTTCTGAAACGTATTCCCAGGCGCGGAAATTTATTCCCCGCGGACTTCCATCACTTCTGCAGCGCTGGGATAACGTCATCTGCACAGATGAAACGCGTTTTAGACATCTGCGAGTCGGCTGATGAGAGAGTCAGCTTATACCAGTGCCACACAGCTAGGCTTTCGATGGCGATCGAGCGCGATCAAATTTCTCGATCACGATCGGTTCTGCGCAGATTGCGCGGTACAGGCAATCGTGATCACAAAATCCGACCCCGATCGGGCTCGATCGCGATTGAAACTGCTCCGCTATGACGCCCGTATAAAATTCCGAGCACTCACCTGTTCGGCAGCGTTGGGCATGACGATCCACGACCACCTCGTCAAGTGCTTGTTCTAGTGGCGCTTGTGTTTCGCCTGCTACCAAAGCGCCGGTCGAGCCTCAGCGCAGGCGATCAGCGCTTCGTTGTTGATCGCCTCCATAGCCTCTGTGCTCCATCGACACGAAACCAGCAGCGACTCCCGGCGTCTCCGCACGATTCTGAAACTTCAACAACCTTTCCGAACCGCCGGAAGTGTACATGCGGCCCACGTGACGTCGGTGCACAAGCTGCCACTTCCGTCGCGTACGCTCAAACAGACGCCCAAGATCAAGACCTCCTTGACGCGCGCGTTTCCTGCGCGTCTGCCCTCTCTAGACGCGTAGGACAGGCGCGTACGGCCTCGCAGACGCGTGACGCGCAGCCAGGCGCGCACGATTCACCGCGTGTGGTTGGGCCTTTATTCACAGGTAGCCGCAGGACAAGAAGCTGAGTGAAGCTTGGCTCGCGAAGCATAAAACCGGCATACAGTCATCGGCTACAACTTATGCAGCAAGCACAGACGCGAGGAAGATTTCTGCTACGGCGCCCGGTCTGCGATGTTCTGAAGACGCGCACTGAGACGCTCGCCCGAGTCTGTTGCACGACTAATGTCATGACGGTTTGGTCTATCAACTTGTCGATGCTACAGATACTGGCAAGTTCAGTGGAGTGGAAAGGCAGCGGTAAGAAGCACATTTAAAAAAAGCATGGCACATGGTCATGTTTGTGTTATGAATTAATGCACTGGATTACAAAAAAAGGAGCACCGGGATATTTAACGCTGAGAACACCGATAAACATACAGTGTGACGCAACTCGAGAAATAATATTGAAAGGTCAAAGAATTTAGAAGGAAAAAAAAGATTGAATCGTCGCGACGGACTTCGACGCCATGTAGGCGTCGAAGTCTCTACAATGAAATTATTTTTGAACCGCTCCGATAGCGCCCACGCAACAATGGTTGCTTGTATACTGTCAAATGCTCATATTCTGCGGCCTAAATCTCATGGCACGGTGCCAAAACGCGCACGCGGCGAAAGCGAAACAGTGCGCGCACAAGTATGCAGACGCGCAGTCGGTCGCTGCGAATCTGCGCGATCGCTGCATTGAGGCTTCTTTACAAACACTATACAAGAGTTATACAAACACTATAAGAACAGATTTCATATAGTTTGCTCTCAGCGTTTACCTACCTTTCACGCAAGAAGCCGGTTCGGGAGACTCCATCGCGGCGACCGCGCGCAGTGGCGTTCACTGTACGTATTCGGTAAAGAGATAGCGTCTGTAAACGATTGTGTGCTTTCAGTTTGCCCAAGATTGTTATTTAGACAGTAAACAACTTCTCTCGTTTCGAAAGTAATTACAGAAATGTCCGGGAGAGCTCGCGCGTGGTGTTTTCAGTGACAGCAGAACCTATGAGTAGCGCGCCGCATGATCCCTCATACTACGCCAGCGAGGCGCTTCCGATAGATGGCGACTCCGTAACTCCTCGCCGCCAATAGGATGGATGGATGGATGGATGGCGGCTATACCCTTTGTAACGGGCGGCAGCTTGCGCCACCTAGCCTATTGCTCCCCCTCATATATATGGCGGTGGCCGCTCAGTGTTGCCAGTCAAATCCCGACCTTTGCGGTACTCTGAAATTTTTTCCAGTGACTCTAGGCTGATGATGATGATGATGATATTGTGGCCAACCCTTTGCATCGGGTGGACGTGGCAGCCACGCCCAAGCCAGAATGACGCTCTATTGCCTACCTATCGAGCAAAGGAGGCACAGGTAGGAAAAGGAAAGAACACCAACAGAAAGAAGAGAAAAGGAGAGAATGCGCTGCACTCACTCTAAGAACAGTTTACGCCCTTTGGCTTGCCCCTTCTGCCACACAAAAATAATCGTCATCTGCCGTGATGCGTTTCCTTTCTTTATCGCTGCAAGCCCGGAACTTTCCAGTGACGAACGGCACGCGCGTTATCAGAAGGGGCACTCCAAACGGTGTAAACTGTTCTATGCTGATAACGCGCGTGCCATTCGTTACTGGAAAGTTCTGGGCTCGCAGCGATAAAGAAAGGAAACGCATCAAGTGTAAACTGTTCTATGCTGATAACGCGCGTGCCATTCGTTACTGGAAAGTTCTGGGCTCGCAGCGATAAAGAAAGGAAACGCATCAAGGCAGATGACGACTATTTTTGTGTGGCAGAAGGGGCAAGCCAAAGGGTGTAAACTGTTCTTAGAGTGCTCATAAGCGGTCATTGGGGTCCATCCGCAAGTGCCGCTCACCAGCATTTAAGGCGCCTCTTTGTCACTGCGACTACGGCTCTGTCTATACCGCATGCACCGTCCGCTCTACTAGTCTGATCGAAACCAAGGGCAGCCACCAGAGATAAACCCTGCGCGGCAGATGGTCCGATGCCCTCACACCGTAGCACCACATGTTCAATGTTTTCGTCCGCTTTCCCGCACGCCCGACACCGCACATCAGTTTATGCTTCGAAGGCGCACAAGTGTACGGAGCGCACCAGCTCTTGCTTCAAAGAGCAATCTACTCCCGAGTGAATTGTCATACAGGTGCACCACGCCAATAGAGTTCTTATGACATCGGTACACAGACAACGCCGACTTTGCTGCCATGTTTCGTATCCAACGTGTTTCTTCTTCATCTTGTACTCGTTGCGGCGCCTGTTTTATCCAATCCGCCGGTGAGTTTGCACTGATAGGGGAGCGAAACAGGCCATACTTACTTTCAATGCGGTATAAGCGCCTCACCCACGGCGTGCGTATACATGTCTCTAACAGGTAATCGAATACACGCCGCGCCCACCGCTCTCGAGATATGTCGAGCAGGCGGCCACGGTACGCGATCTTGCTGACCGCCTCCCGAGCCTCAAAGCTCGACCAGCCTAGGTCGCCCTGTATAGCCTCGTTGGCCACCGCACCATGGCAGCCGAGCTATCCCGGCCAACCTCTCGCTGGCGTCGCTCCAGCCACTCCCGCGTGGGCGCCGAGAGGCAAAGCACAACATTCGCAAAGGTTAGCGCCGGTACATGGACGATTTTCCATAGGTCGCGGACCATCACAACCGGTTGCAGCTCCACAAACATCGGCGACGAAGAATGCACTGCGCCCGAAGTGCTTTCTGGCGGAGGATGTCCTCTTGGTGGCCCCAGAGCTCCAGTTCACGTGATATTAGGACACCCAAGTATCTGTATGTCGAGCACACTATCAGAGCCTCGTCTCCCAGCCTAATTTCGCCCTCATCCATGCCTGGGCCCGCGAGGGGGACTATTGCAGATTTTTTGCAGTTAAAGCAGAGCCCAAGGCGATTTATCTCTGCCTGACAGATGTTAATGAGCGCCTGTAGGTCCTGCGGGCACTCTGCCATCAATACAAGATCGTCAGCAAAGGCGAGACCAGGTAGTCTACACCTCTCATCCATGCCCATTGTATTAAGTTTTAGCTGGAAACCGAGACCACTACTGAGAAGTTTGCGTTCTAGGTTGGCCACATACAGCATATATAGCAGTGGATATAGAGGACATCCCTGGCGTAGTCCCTTTGTCACCTTGACAGGTGCAGATAGCGCATCCCCAAAGCGAGCAATGGCAATGTTGTTTCTGTACAGACGCTGCACTATAGCTAGTAATGTAGCCGGGATTTCCATAGCAGACAGGCAGTAAAACAGTGCACCGTGTGGTACATTGTCATATGCCTTTTCTACATCTAGAAAGCAGCACAGGAGGGAGCGCTGCTCTTTCTTGGCAATCGCCACACACTCACTAAGCACAAACAAATTGTCCTCTAGTCGTCGACCTGGACGAAAACAATTCTGCATCTCCGTAAGCAAATGTCTTGCCTCTGCCCACCTGCTTATCTACTCTTTTAAGATTCTTGCAAATAGCCTGTAGAGCACGCTAGTAACTGTCAGTGGGCGGTAATCTTCAATAAGATCAACTTGGCCTCCTTTCTTCGGTATGAACACCACACGGCCAAGCTGCCAGTCCCTTGGGATTGGCGCACCTTCAATGATCTCGGTGAACAGTCCAGCAACCTGTTTCTTCGTCTCCTTACCGAAACCTTTTAGCACTCCTGCTGGCAGGCCATCCAGTCCAGCTGCTGTACTGGCACTGACATGTTTCAAAGCACGATCAACTTCACCTTCACTGACTTGCCACCGCACACCCAACTCTGGCAACTCCCTTGCAAAAGTCTCCTGTTCAGGCACATGGGATGATTCTCCTCCAGCTGCGGCCACGCTTCCCTCTTCTTGGCCATATGAGCAGCGCAAGTGGGAGGTGAGATGTTTTCCAAGCTCTGTAATTGGTTCTCCAGTGACCGAATTTCGAAACTGCACAGGGGGTCTATCCGTCCAATCCAAGGACTGGACGTATCGCCAGAACTTCTGCCCTGCAGATTTACCTTCCGCTTTTAGAAAAGAAAATAGGTGAACATTATATTGCCACCTGGTGTTTTGAGCCAGCGCTGCGTGCCCAGCAAAAACGGTGATTGAAGACGACGAAGTCAAGGATCCTGCGCCAGCTGGTGAACCGTCCTCCTTGTGTCTGACATTTTCGTGTCTGGCTGCTGATCCTGCTGCTTATTCTTGCCTTAGCGCGTGACAAACTGGTGGAGGTGCGGGGTAATCTAATCTATGCACCAAACCCCTCCGGGCAGCAGGAGCTCCAGCCCCGTACCGGTGGTTACGCCTGTACACCGCGCCAGCAGAAGGATCCGTGGAAAAGCCCCTGAGTTTGGACTCCTCCCAGAGAAAATGGCAGCTCCGACCACCCCAACCGGTATGGAAGGCACAACGCCGATTCATTGTATGCTACTAAATCCGCGAACGCCGAATCCCTTCCACGGCGCCATACATGAGGACGTTGAAGATTGGCTGTTGCACTATGAACGTGTTGCCGCGTTCAACAAGTGGGATGACGCAGACAAGCTGAAAAATGTCTATTTCAGCCTTAACGATGGCGCACGTGTATGGTACGAGAACCGTGCAGATGCCTTAACTTCATGGGCAGAATTCAAAAGGCGGATTCTTGAGACATATGCGAGCCCTGATCGCCGAGAGCGAGCTGAGCGTGATCTCCAGTCCCGTATCCAAATGCCGAACGAGAGTGTCGCAATGTACGTCGAGGACATGACGCGTCTCTTTCGACGAGCCGACCCCAGCATGTCGGAAGAAAAGAAGGTGCGGTACCTGATGCGCGGAGTGAAAGAGCAGCTATTCGGCGGTCTCGTGCGCAGTCCTCCCAAGACTGTGTCAGAATTTCTTTCCGAGGCCATCACCATGGAGCAGACTCTTCGCCAGCGGACACCATCATACGAACGTCAAGTGAACACTGCCTCACCTACGGACTTCTTCGGAGCTCTCGGGGGTCACGTCGATTTCTTTCGAGAGCTCATTCGTTCCGTGATCCGCGAAGAGCGCCAGAAACTGTCGGTACCTTCACAGCCGACGCTCAGCTCCTTGTCCAGCGTTCTCCGTGACGAAGTTCAGCATGCGCTAAAAGAACCACCCTTCAATACAGAAGCTCGACCGCTAAGACATGACAGCCCACATATGTCATATTCGCAAGCTTTGAGGCAACCTGCTCCACCTCCCTCCCCGCTTCGCGCCGCGCGCCTGGCCATGCTAGAGCCCGTCCAAGCTGCCTCGTATTACCAGGACCACCGACAGGCCCCGAGGAAATCAGACGTGTGGCGGGCACCTGATCGCCGTCCCCTTTGCTTTCACTGTGGCGAAGCTGGGCATGTCTACCGACAGTGCTCCTATCGAGAGCTCGGACTACGCGGATTCTCAGCGAACTCGCCGCGACCTAGGTTCGGCCAGCGTCCTCCTGAAATTGAAGAATACGTTGCCCAGCAGCGCGGATCTCCATCAGCTCGACACCAGTCACGCTCCCCTTCGCCGCGGCGGTTTTCTCCGACTCGCCGTACGTATGCAAGCGTGGTGCAGGGTCGGTCGCCCAGCCCATGGCGGGAAAACTAACCACAGCGACCTTTGGGGGCGAGGCTGCTCAGTCTGGACGTGCTCAAGGACCCCCACTGACGCGTACGCGGACCGACGATACATCGACGACGACAGTACCTGCTGATTCCAGAAAAAGAATTTCCTTGGACATTCCTGTACTGCTTGACGGTCGTGAATTGACTGCTTTAGTGGACACTGGAGCGGATTATTCTATAATCAGCGAAAAACTGGCCACCCTTCTGAAGAAAGTGACCACGCCTTGGAATCAAACGCCAGTTCGTACAGCTGGCGGGCACGTCGTCACACCACTCGGCATGTGCACGGCACGAATACAGATTCGCGGCTCTACGTTTGTTGCCAGTTTGAGCATTCTCCCTCAGTGTTCTCGAGACCTAATCATCGGCATGGACTTTCTCAGGGAGCACGGCGCTATAATCAACATTCGACAACGCCTCGTCACTTTCTCGACAAAAAGCGCCACAGCGACGACCAACACCATCCACCCTCGAGCATCTCTTCGTGTCATCGATGACGCTGTCACGTTACCACCGCGTGCAAGTGTCGTGGTTCAAGTGGCATGTGACAAGCTCATACACGGTGAAGCAGTCGTAGAAAGCACTCGGTCTCTCCTGCTTTCTCATGGTGTTTGCGTAGCAAGAAGCCTTGTCGATCTCCACGATGGCCACTGTGAGGTTCTTGTCACCAACTTCAGCTACGAACACCGGCACCTTTTCCCCGGTACTGTCATCGCCTACGCCGACCCGATCGCCGATGTCACTGAGTGTTTTGTTTCCGAGGCAATCGGCACTGCTGAAGCACCTCTACGCAACGTCGACATTAGTCCAACGCTTCCTGAAGAGAACAGACAACCCCTGCGCGAGCTGTTGCTTGAGTTCCACTCTTTCTTTGCACGGTCGTCGAAGCTACGTCAAACATCGATTACGAAACACCGTATCACCACCTATGACGACGTGCCCCCCATACGGCAACAGCCTTATCGTGTTTCCCCGACCGAACGACATGCTATTCAAACGCAGGTGAAGGAAATGCTTCAAGACGGCGTAATCCAGCCTTCATGCAGTCCCTGGTCATCGCCAGTCGTCCTTGTTAAAAAGATGGCACGCTTCGATTTTGTGTAGACTACCGGAAGCTAAACAACGTCACAAAGAAAGACGTGTACCCGTTGCCTCGTGTCGACGATTCTCTGGACAGGCTGAGGCACGCGAAGTATTTCTCCTCTATCGATCTGAAAAGCGGCTACTGGCAAATTGAAGTAGATGAGCGTGACCGCGAGAAAACTGCTTTCGTAACTCCGGACGGCCTTTACGAATTTAGAGTACTCCCTTTCGGGCTCTGTTCCGCTCCAGCCACATTTCAGCGAATGATGGATACCGTTCTCGCTGACCTCAAATGGAAAAGCTGCCTCGTCTATCTCGATGATGTCGTTGTCTTTTCGGAAACTTTTGACGAGCACCTTCGACGCCTTCGGAATGTACTCGAAGCCACTCGATCGGCTGACCTTACACTCAAGCCAGAGAAATGCCATTTCGGTTACGAGGAACTGAAGTTCCTTGGTCACATCGTAAGCGCGGCAGGTGTTCGGCCTGATCCTGAGAAGACTGCTGCCGTAGCAGCTTTTCCCGCTCCAACCGATAAGAAAAGTGTGAGACGATTTTTGGGCTTGTGTGCATATTATCGACGCTTCATTGAAAATTTTTCGAAGATTGCAGATCCGCTATTTCGCCTTACGCGTGACGACACGCCATTCCTCTGGACTGATGCACAACAGACCGCCTTTGCGGAGCTACAACGTTGCTTGTCTTCTCCTCCCGTGCTCGGTCATCTTGATGAGGATGCCGACACAGAAGTACGCACTAACGCCAGCAATATCGGTCTCGGAGCTATCCTGGTGCAACGACAAGACGGCACTGAACGAGTTATAGCCTACGCGAGCCGCACTCTGTCACGCGCAGAGTCCAATTATTCCACCACAGAGAAGGAGTGCCTCGCGGTTATTTGGGCTACCACAAAGTTTAGGCCGTATCTCTACGGGCGGCCATTTAAAGTTGTGACCGACCATCACGCTTTGTGCTGGTTGACCAACCTCCGAGACCCTTCTGGACGATTGGCACGTTGGAGTCTGCGACTCCAGGAATTCAACATCACCATCGTGTACAAGTCAGGCAGGAAACATGAAGATGCTGACACGTTATCACGGGCACCTATTAAATCTCAGAATCCTATGACAATATTGGGCGATCTTTGACTGTATCAGCGTTTGCAGCTTGTGTTTGAGTTCAAGGTAGTGAGACCAGGCAACCAAGCATGCCTCTTTGTCTCCCTTCTTGACAAGGGATCGATGTTGGCGGTTGACCTCCCGGCGAGCTTTCCATGCAGCTTTCACTTCTGCATCCCACCAAGGTTTGCGCACTACACGTGTACCGCGCTTTTCCCACACCATATACCCTTGCATGACTGAGTGCAAGGCTGCCACAAAATCATCGTAGGTCTCAGCCCTAGTTCTCAGTGCACTCATCTCAAACTCATCCACGACATCTGGAGCAGCTCGGCTGGGCAAGTACTTGTCCCGTTTCTTTGGACACTCGGCACGAGACACCAAGTCACTCGAGCAGCTGAACTCAAGCAGCGGTCTATTGTGGTCGCTGCCCAGACTGGATAAACCCTCCTCGTCAATGTCCATCTGCCTAAGAAGGTTGTTAAGGCTTGTTGACACCAGTGCATAATCAATGGATGTGGAGCTGCCGTGGGCACACCAGGTTACCTGGCCACGACAGTGTGGTCCCAGATTCGCCACAACCAGTTCCATTTCTTCGGTCATTCGAAGCAAGAGGTGTCCGTTTCCATCTGTGAACCCATCCAGTTCATCTATGTGCCCATTAAAGTCACCCACAATGATGATCTGTATCTGCCGCCAACTTTCTTGCGTCCCTGAGGATGCGCTCCACCAGCTGAACGTTGGCCGTGTGCTGTTTGCTTCCGACTGACAGATACACCACACATACAGCGGTAGGCCTGCCCAGAACCTCCCCCTGCGCACACAGATGATCCACACCGTCATCATCTACACTTTGCCATTGCATATCCTGATGCCATAGTAGCCCAACGCCACCACCCTTCCGGTCATCTCCAGTTCGATTCTTGCCTGCCCAATGCCATCCGAGATGCACAGGGGGGTACTCCATATCGCGGAGGTGCGTTTCTGTAACTGCATCGAGAGATATATCTTCTGCATTTAGCGCATTATATAGCTCTATCAACTTCTGTTCCCGGCGTGCACCATTCATGTTCAGGAAACCGACCCTGAAGCTCCCTTTGCGATGATACCGGCCATGGCGTATAGTACTGGCCACTACTTGGCGTAGTGGCGGTGCCGTACTTGTTTGATCTGCAACTTTGGCCCTGCCATTTGGAGAATTACCTGTCCAAGGGCCGCCATAAATGGAGCTACTTCGGATGTGTTCATCCACGGTTGGTGCTCTGCAGCGGGGGTCGGACGCAGGCCTAAAAAAGCGCACAGTCTACGGCCCAGACGCTGTCCCATTTCCTCTGCTGTGGTCTGGTTGTACAGCAGGCTCTGGTCACTGACTTGAGCCATGTAGGGTGCCCTGACAAATTCCACACGTGGACCCAGTTCTGTGCACATTCGTTTCATGTGATTGTTCTACTGTTTACATTTCTCCTGCAAGGCCTCTTCGCCCAACGCTTCAGGTATCCCATATACCACAAAGAGGTGCTTCTGTGCTCTCTCTTTCCAAGTCGAAATCGTACTACTGAGCTTATTTGCCATGTCATCTATAGGTACGCTGCTGTGCATGTCTTGGTGGCCAGCATGGATGATGATAATCGCCTCTGGGGCGCTCCAAATGTCAGTCGACGCATCCGCCTCAGTGATAACTTTCTGTAGTGTAGCATCTCTCTTTGTACGAAATTTCACAAGCCTGCTCCTCTTTGTAATCCGCGAAACCGCATATTTCATTCGGTACGCGTTTCCGTCGCCGAGCACAAACGCCTGTCGAGGTGCCATTGCCTGCTGGCAAGCCACGTCGTTGGTGCTCGCTTGGGAAGGAACAAGCTTTTCGGGAGAGGACGCAGTAGGCAGCCTCTGGCGCAACTGCTTTCGTTTCTTCTTGTTTAATTGTACGTTCCACCCCTGGTCATTCGCGGGCTCGTGTCCTTCCTTTTCTGAGATGTCGGTGGTCTGGCTCTCGTTCATGTCCCTGCAGTGGGCAATTTGCTCCAACGTCGTGGAGGATCCCGGCACTCCGTCCTGCCCAGATCCCGTTCCCGGGGCTTCGTCGGTCGGTGTTTGGTCGCACCGTCTGATAGTATCCCGGCCTAGGGAGACCCGTCGTAGTTCTTCCATTTGAGTCTCTAGGGCAAGTCGCCTGTCCTTTTCTTCGGTGAGCTCCGTGAGCAGTGCCCGCCTTTCAGTGGCAGCCTTGTCAATTTCTCCCTTACATTCTGCCTTTACATTCTCCAAGGCTAGGTGCCAACTCTCCGTTTCGCGCTTCATCAACAACGCGAACTCTTCCCTCAACATCCTAAGCGCCGCGCATTTGTGGCACATGAACGACGCCGCTGTCTCCGCCTCCTCGACAGTCTCGAATGGTGTGCTCGCAAGCTTGACCCAGTCTTCGCATCCCAAACACATCACCCACCCAACGACGGGAGCATCTTCGGACAGCGCCTCGCGTGCAGCCCTAGTCTTCTTCGTTCGCTGCACGGTTTTCACGTTTGGCATTTTGGCGCCTTCTCGTGACTTTACTGAAAAGATCTGTCCCGCTACGCCGGCAGCGCGCCGATCTCCACCACTAGTGCGCAGCTAGCACACCACCACGGCCGCTCAATGGAAACGCACTTGGTGCGGCCCGTCGCGTCGCGCCGGTTTTACTGGGCGAGGGCGTGATGCGAGAGTTTACAGTTTCCGCCGTCGGGGCGCCACTGCTCCGGGGCGCTTTGCAGGAGGAAGAGCGCCAGAGCGCCGCAGAACCAGCGGGTCTCACGCGTCGCAGCGGGTTTCTTTATGATATACGACTGCCCTACTGGATCTGCGCACGTGTGTGATTGTGTACGGTGCGAACAGCCGTTTTAGCACAGACAGTGCCATGCCGCGCAACTGCTGTGTGTCCGCTGTGCAGCACCAATGCAAGGAGGGATCCGACGATCCGATATCATGAATTCCCGTGCCATCCTAAACGGCGGGCAGCATGGTTGAAGAACCTGATTTCACCATGGTTGGCGAAAGCCTGCCGTTATAATTCTTATGCAGGATGGTGAAACTTGTCTTGCCAGCTGCCATATCATCTGCAGCCAGTGAGCTCTAGAGTGAGCTTGAATTCATCACCATGTGGACTGAGCTAGTAGCTGACATAGAGTTAGCACCGATTGCATACCTGGCCGGTTACGTTGCACGTGCATGTGGGGAAAAGGTACACTTGTTTTGCATATTTAAAAAATTGAATTACGCTTGCATTCGTTTATTCTTTGTTTAAGTGGCTAATTCACACACACACACACACACACACACACACACACACACACACACACACACACACACACACACACACACACACACACACACACACACACACACACATATATATATATATATATATATATATATTTCATTACGAATACAATAGATTGTGTTCTTTTAGTACCGTTTTGCAAGCTAAATTGTTATGCTCGTCTTCAGGTGGCCAGCAGCGAGGCCAGCTGAAGCAATTTATGGATTGATCCGCAACGTTGATGATGGATGGCTAAGGTACCCAACAATAGAAGCAGTTGGCCTGTGTAAGCTTGTACGCACCTTCGTCACCAAGGTCATGAAGTGTTCAGACGTGAGACGAACCAGCAGGCTATGCAACACCTTGATGTCAGCACAACTTCCTCATTTCACACAATGTCCGGCGCTGACTTGTGAAAAAGAGGATCGCAACCACGCTGATGACCTCTGCAGAGCATTTTTGAGCAAGCTCATAAGACCATTGTTGACGAACTGGGCTAGCAGCCTGAATTCGACAGTGGAAAAAATTTTGCTTACACATAAACCTCTCTCGAGGAAAGTTCTACGCTTGTAACGCTTTCAGATTCTGTGTACATGAACTTTGATATGAAAAGGAAAACTGGACTCAACCTACTGACTTCTGACTTTATTGTTTTCTTTCCGACCATTGATGTAGGCTAGTAGTGCCCATTTGCAAAATATTTCCCGCACATACCAGTGAACCGGCTGAACTATAATGCAGTAAATTTCTGCATGTCCAGAAACGGAAAACAGCGTTAATCATCGGCTCTAATTGTGGACCAGACTGATCAGAGTTCGGACTTCTTAAAATGAACATTTTTATGCTAACCAACTAATTATATGCAACAAGTTAATATAGCGGATAACCGGCTTCCTGTGTGTCGAACGCGAGTTACTGAATAGGCGAACGCTCGAAGAAGCGCACCTAACATAGGTGAGTTCCGACACAAACTGTCGCTGACAACTGCAGCGATGCTGCCCTACTGCTATCAGTAGCAAATCGCCAGTTGGCATTACCATTCATATTTTGTGAAACACCGCTACACAGCTCTTTATCGGAACAAAGGCAGCCTTGACCGCGCGGCCGCGGCGGGCGGAGAGCACGGCTCTCCCCTCCGCAACTGTCCCGGAGCAGTAGCGCTGCAGCGGTGGCGATGGGAACTAGGCGCGTCACGCCTCTCTCGGCCGACGCGACGGGCCGCACCAAGTGCGTTCCATTGAGCGGCCGTGACCATAGAGTAGGAAACTCTATGGCCGTGACTCCACAGAGCCGGTCGGTGTTGCGCAAGTTGTCTACCAAGCACCAAGGCAAATGTTAGGGCCAGTACCGCCACCTCTTGGCGCCTTGTCGAAGGGCCGTATCTTGGTACCTGGTTGTCCTGCTCACAGGTGGCGCCACACATCAATCGTCACCGGCACTGGATCCACAACGGCGTGGTAGCAGGCTTCGTTCAGCTTCCGTTGCGCACGCCAAGCGTTTCGTTGTCACAGCACCGTGGCTTTTTTCCGAGCCCTCCCCAGACTCACTCAATGGTCAGCGTTGATGTAGCAGCCATGGGAAGTTGAGCCGGACGCGTCATCACGCTACAACTCGCCGATCTTCGGCCTGTAGTTTTCACACCTCACGAGCTGATCCGAACTGAAGCGCGGTGAAGATGTTTGCCAATAGTGTCAATGGTTTGCCAATGGTGTCAGAAGCGCCATATCGCGAGCGGGAACCGAAGGGGGCCACATTTGCCGCCACATCCCGGCGGAGTTTGCAAACTGAAAAGAAGTAATCTAGTAACGGTGGGCATGGCAGTGTCGTTAGGCCTAGCACAGCGGGACTGCGCACGCCGAGCGTTTCGCTGCCACAGTACCGCGGTCTCCGTCCGAGCCCTCCCCGTGTTCATGGGATGGTCAGCGCCGATGTCGTGGCAGCCATGGGAGTTTGGGATTGATGTTGCTCGTCGACGCTTTCCCGTCCGAGAGCACGACTGTGCACGACGATCCGATTCGATTGCCATCATATTACTACGCAGTGGCATGCTGGCTTAGGCGAGCGCTCCGTTTTGCATGGAAGGTGTACTCTCGGCACTGTTTTCTGGTGTTTGTTCAAGCACTCGCGCGGTCTATTTAGTGTGACGTGGCATCTCGTACGTGGAAAATGGTTCTGTGAGATGTACTGAAGTGGTATAAGTCGGTATGGCCGGTCTTTCTGCTGGCATTGAGTCGGACGAAGCACGCAGCGCATGTGTGCGCGCATGTTTGAGGCTACAATCAGCCTCGGAGATGTGACCTTATTACAGAATTATCCTCTAGTTCTAAGCTGCGGTTTAGGAGCAATGAAACATACGCGAAGGTCGTAACAGCATAGGTACCGTTTTGCTACGATAGGAGCTGTGCTGTTATACTTTGAGAAGCGTCCAAACTGTTAGCTGCAAATTACATTGCATGACTACTTGGTTCGGTGGATGAGGGTTCCACACATGAATATAGTTTTGGTTAGTAATAACACCATACTTTACAGTGTGAACTATATCTGTCCAGCAAAGCACCTGTTTACGAACTGCTCGAGCGTCCTAAGCAGTGGTAGGTGCTGGATTAAAGATATCTTTGTTCTATATAGCGAGTGGTCCAAGCATGTGATATCAACATTTATAGATCTATAAACATTGTGCGGCATGACTATATGAAGTCGTACTGGGGCGTTAGCCCGTTTTTTCTTTCTTTTTCGAGAAAGAGGATGATAGCCATTTTTTTTTCGGTTGTTTTTGTTCTCTACGATGCACTCAACTGTATTACGGAAATTTTGTCCTCAAAAATAGCCATCGCATTATTTTTATGCAATCCCTCTCGGATATTATGGCTTTACAGGGCAAAAAGGTAATGCCGAAGCACGTAGCTCACATATGTACCATGCTGGTTCACCAACTGCAGTGATCGATGTGCTGAGCAGCGCCATCGGCTTCATGCCGCAGGCTAGCCTACTAGACTTTAAATGCGTGAGAATGATGCCGGTGCATCACAAATATTTGATAGCGCCTGCCGCTTAGATATTTCGTGATTGCCTTAGGTTGGCTGTACACGAGCATGTGCTCTTATGTTTTAGTCCCTATGCCAAGCGATCAGATAGTGAGCAGCTTTACCATTTCATGCTGGCAATAGAGATGCCGGTTCTCTTCCTTTAAATAAAACCGACATAAGCAAAATAGTTCACAACACATACATACACTGCAGCTGATAATGCGCATCATATGTTTGCTCCCCCAAGAGATATTTCCAAGCAATATAGTTACCGATGCACCGAAAGGCTTCCCTGACGACCTTATATAAACGGACATCACATAAATTTCACAAAGTATGAGCTAAAACCTCTCAATATCATTCAGCAGCATGTGACAGCAATACTTTCAAGCAGCTCCACGCCGGATCCCACAAACCAGAGAGGAGGAAAGGCTTGCCGCGCGCCCTTTTCTCCTCGCCCGATGAAAAGGTCTATAGCTGAAGTACAGTGAATTCGCTAAACCAACATGCCCTGTTTTTGTTCCTAGCTTCATACTGATACATGGGACACGCCAACATTTCTTCATTCTGTGCGTGTATATGGACATCTTTTTTTTGTTTCCTTCCGAACTACCAGCTAGCGAGTTTCTCGTAAGAAACCCCATTCAGTAATGCCATATAATGCTGCGCTATTGCAGGCTGCAGTGCAGCCGGTGGCATTTGTCAAGAGCGGTCAACGCCAGTGCCACCGCTTCATTCCACGCTGAAAGGCCCGCTCCCAGGAAGTTGCTCGCGCCACTAGAAAGCCTTCTAGTTCACTGTACCTGGTGGCGCCTTTGGCCCGGCTGCATTTACAATGTTTTACAATCCGGCTTTTTTCATTTTCCTGTGTTGCCCTCTGCTGCATGCCGCTATAAATGTTTTGGTAGGGTGCCGGGGATTTTGCCGATTGAATTGTGTGCATGCACCCACGTTAAGTATGACTCAGTTGTGCATTTCATGGATTGTGAATCATTATTATTGGCTTCTCCGGGACAGAATGTCATTCCTGGAAGCCATGAGACACTCAGTGACTACTGGGTGAGCAGGCCTGAATGCGCTGTTGTGCAAACAGTGAGGCCAATAAAGGCACACCAAGTTCCTTTTGCCGACACGGCTGCCTTAGAGTTTGTTGTCGCTGATTTCTGCACTTCGAGCTTGCTTTTTATATTCTTCTTAAAGATTATTTAGACATTTCGTGTATTCAAGAAGTCTTCGAGTGCAACCTTCCATGCCGGATTTATCAAAATGGTATGGTATGGTATGGTATGAAGAACTTTATTTAGGTCCTGAGGGATCAGTCTGCGACTGATGCGGGCCGCTCCCACGTCGGTACAGAGAGGCCGAGCCCCTCTGCCAGCACACGGGCCCTCTGGACAGCCCTGAGTTGGTCCGCCAGCACTTCACTGTGCAGCATTCGCTGCCACCACTGTTCACCTCGAGAACCATCACCGGCCAACGCCAAGCAGCGCCACAGCATGTGTTGTAAATCGAGCAAACCCCCACACTGACTACAATAGACTGAAACCCCGCAGTCCGGATTAATTTTATTCATGATGACCGGGTTAGGGTACGTCCGTGTCTGCAGAAGCCTTAATGTAACCGCCTGCACTTGTTTACATTTACATCGACAGACACAGATCGTTCTTAGCATCAAATATTGTGGAAAAGGTGCATCGCTGATATGAAAAAATGTCAAAACGTACCAAAACATACATATATGCACATGTGTGCTGTTCCACCCTGACACGAGTCAACATGAGCGGCCAAACCACTTAAACAATGGCAACTGTGATCTAAATAGTAACATATTGTGGGCTGTTAATTTATTTCTGATTCTCGCTTTTCTTTTACTATATCATACTTACAGTTTGTGCATGCCATAAAACCTGAGAAAACTGTGCTCGCATAAATTAAGTGCCCTGTTCTTTCACGAGAATGTGGATACCAACATCTCTGATACCGTTCGTATAACTGCAGCAAGATGGTTGTTTATGCTGATGTATATCGAATACACTGTCTTTTGCTTTCTGTTTGACGCAGAGGTAAACAGTACATCTCTGGAATTGAGAAACGTGTCAGCATAACAACACATGCAGACCCACCAAATGCGATGGGCAGCCTACCGTATGGTACGGTGACGTACAGATGTTGGCACAGCGCTGTGTCTCTGCTTGCCGCTTAGTGTGTATGTGCCGTGTGAAGTGAAATGTAGTTGATTTCAAATTGCTAAGGACAAACTGAACTATAGAAGCAGTTGGTCCTAACTGCTTACATTTCAATTCAAGTCCGCCAGTAGTGGGTGCATGAACACGAAGGTGCCAGGCTTAACCTTCGTTGAACAGGATCAACATTGGCTCAAACTTTATGTGCACAGCTTAAGAAAGTTGAAGCTTATGCATTTCAACTGCGGCATCTCAACTTCGTAGACATCTCCTGACTTACTTTGAGCATGATTAATTACATATACAAACAAAGGCACTGTCGCTATCGTGTTGTCAGTTAGATGGCCGATCACGCAGGGTTCGGTTGAACGATGGTCAGCACACTGGTTTTGTCGGTGCCGTCGACAAGAAAGCTCATCGCAGTGCGACAACTCTCGCTAGTCGGTTGCGTCCTTGTCGGCCTGGTATGACAAAATGCTTTCAGTGGCGCACCGCACTGCATAGTTAGTCAATCGTTGATGTGAGCATCTTGTCAGTCTCGTATTGACCCAGCATTATCGTGCCTTAACAAGTTAAGTCAGGCACACGCTGCCACTACCAGCAAGTGACGACAGACGTTGCAAAAAGACTTCAGCAACGTGATGTTTTCAAGTGTCGCCCAAGCGTAATGCACAGATTTTTTATTAAATTTGCTAGCCATCAATGAAAGGCGGCAACTACCTGGCTCACGGTGCAGTCCGAACCACTAGGAAGAAGCCCTGGACACTTTCTCTTTTAATGTTGAGCTACGCTATGCATGTTTTCGGCACCGCAACGACGTCGAGCTACCAGTGAAGTTTCGACATGGTACATGGCACGAGTGTTTGCAGCGGTGCGTGACCCTTCCAAAACATTTCGCGACTAATTTGCTAGGGCAGGGAGCATGCGCTGTCGCGCCATAAAATAAACGGGATTGCTAGTAGCAGAGTCCTTCAAAGCACTGAAGCACTCTGCTAGTAGGTACAACGGGGTGCGGCGTTTCACGAGGCGCTCGACGTTTCTGCGCAGGTACGAGTACGAGTGGGTGCGAGAGAGAAATTCTAGGTGCCTTCGCTTTTTGAATATCTGACCTTGCCTAGGCACTACAGTGGCGAACTTCCTTACAGGGTGTGTGTATGTTGTTGGGAATTTTTTTCCCTTTTCTTTTCTCTCACCTATTGCATCCCTTTGCCCCACTCCCAGTACAGGGTAGCCAATCGGAGATAATCTCTGGTTAACCTCCCAGTCTTTCCTTTGCCTTTCTCTCTCTCACATTACAGGGGACGAGGGGGTAGAATGGTGGCCATTTTGAAATATTTATACAGGCTTATTCTCCTGTGTGAATCGAGCACATTGCTTCTATGTAATAATTACAGGGTACTTTTAAATTAGCAGTTTTATCATCCACTTTCATTTCCATTAATTTATTGTTTCTTTATTTCACTTATTAAGCACAAGTAATTTCCCCTATGCTGTGCTTGGTGTCAGTGTTTGTTGGCTTCTTATGACTAATAAAAATCTGGGCCCTCGGTTAATCCCCTCTCCTCGTCTATTACATAACGAGAGTTTCCAATCCTGCAACATTGACGCCTTCAGGTAGCATGTGTGGGTTTATTGACCCAAAATGATGACATTCTTGTGACGCCTGCAGCAGAAAGGATGTTCCACATCCGCCGCCAAGGCCTGTGAGTGGTGGTGCTGGCTAACACTCCCAGGACCCGCCGTAGTTGCTCAGTGGCTATGGCGTTAGGCTGCTGAGCAAGAGGTCGCGGGATCGAATCCCGGTCACTGCGGCCGCATTTCGATGGGGGCGAAATGCGAAAACACCCGCGTACTTAGATTTAGGTGCACGTTAAAGAACCCCAGGTGGTCAAAATTTCCGGAGTCCTCCACTACGGCATGCCTCATAATCAGAAAGTGGTTTTGGCACGTAAAACTCCATAGTTTACAACACTCCCAGGGTTCTACTAGGAAACATAAATACCCAAGAAGAGTGGATGGGAAAACAGCACCGTGGTAGATAAATTGGTAGAACATCGCACGCGAAATGCGAAGGAAGTGGGGTCGTTCCCCATCTGCGGCAAGTTGTTTTTTCATCCACCTCCATTTCCATTAATTTATCGTTTAATTCATTTATTAAGCACAAGTAATTTCCTCTATCTTGTCATTGGTGTCAGTGTTTGTTGGCTTCTTATGATATGACTAGTTTCTTTAATGAGTGTTGTGTTTTGAGAATCATCTTGGACACAAAGTGATGTTCACGTGGGACCAAAAGACTACTTTTCATGGAGTTGGGGGCAAACCGCTGCGGCCTATTAATAATAATATTTGGGGTTTTACGTGCCAAAACCACTTTCTGATTATGAGGCACGCCGTAGTGGAGGACTCCGGAAATTTTGACCACCTGGGGTTCTTTAACGTGCACCTAAATCTAAGCACACGGGTGTTTTCGCAATTCGCCCCCATCGAAATGTGGCCACCGTGGCCGGGATTCGGTCCCGCGACCTCGTGCTCAGCAGCCCAACACCATAGCCACTGAGCAACCACGGCGGGTAAGCGGCCTATTGGAGTTTGCTCTGCTATAGTGAGTGTGGGTGGACGAGATTTTCCAACTGAACAGCGTCCCTGGGATTGACTTTCTTGGTGAATGTGGTGCAATGTTAGATTGTGGCGCTGGTGAGATTTCTCTTCAAAGTCACGTGATAACACCCACACCAGCAGTATCTGGTGTGGACAAGCAGAGTGTATTTTCTGTGTCTCATGATGCTCTTTTACTGGCTCAGACTGCTGCATTTGTTCTAGTGACTTTCACGCATTGCCCTCCGCATCACTGTCAAGGTTTATTTGAGCCATACTACCTTACTATGTTGAAGAAAAATGTACTGGTTCCTCGATTCATTATAGAACGTGTAGATGGTTGTGCTCACATGTGGATGGTGAATGCATCTTTAGAGCAAGTTTTACTGCCAACAGAACTCAAGCTGGTCCCCTTTGACTCAGAAGTGACCGTTAGTATTGATGCTGTTGACGCTTCTACTGATGTGAGGGCAGCAAATTGCAACTATTTTATGGAATTTTACCGCATGACGAACAAGTCGCTATGCTCTTAAGAGCGGAAAGAATTGCAAAAAGTGCTCATCCACTATGCGCCAGTATTTGATTTTGCGCAAGATGAGCGTCCAGTTTCGCTTCCTGACTTGCGAATGCAAGACCGCGCATAAACACGGGCCAAGCGACGGCTATTTGCCAGAAGCTGTACCGCATATCTCCTGCAGAACAAAAAGTAATCGCTGAGCAAGTTCAAGAAATACTGCGGAAAGGCGTTGACCAGGAGTCTTGCAACCCCTGGGCAGCTCCATTGTGATATTAGTTAAGAAAAAGGACAATTGTTGGAGATTCTGTGTTGATTATCGATAACTTAACACAGCCACAAAGAAGGACGTATACCCTCTGTCTCGCATCAACGATGCTATCGATTACCTTCATGCAGCCTCCTACTTTTACTCCGTTGACTTACGATCGAGATACTGGCAAATACCGATGCCCCCGACAGATAAAGAGGAAACTGCCTTTGTGACTCCAGACGGTCTCTTCAAGTTTAATGTCATGCCTTTTGGTTCATGCAATGAGCCAGCAACTTTTGAAAGGTTTATGGATACAGTGCTGCGCGGATTGAAATGGGAGGTCTGCATGTGCTACCTCAACGATGTATAATCATTTTTGGCAAAACACTGGAGGAGCACAATCAGCACCTTGGCATCGTACTGGACTGCATACAAAACACTGGAGTGGTTTTAAGCTCAAAGAAGTGTCTCTTCGGTGAGCGCCAGACTCTCGTGCTCTGTTTTCTTGTCGACAAAGGTGGTATTCGACCTGACCCTGAAAAGACTGCTGCAGTGTAGGAACTAAAGACAGCGAAAGATCTTCATAGTTTCCTTGGCCTATGTTCGTACTTCCACCGGTTCATTAAGAACTTCGCCTAACTTTCTCACCCACTCACGTGCCTCCTTTACAAAGACAATCTCTACATATGGACTACAGGCTGCGAGGACGCGTTCCGTCAGCTGAAGTAGCCACTAACTTCTGGGCTTGTCTTGCGCCATGTTGATCCCAAGGCCATGACTGAGCTACACACTGACGCTAGCGGTATGGGCATGGGCGCCGTCCTCGTTCAACTTCATCATGGGTGCCAGCACGTCGCGTACGCAAGTCGGACACTGACGAGAGCGGAGCAAAATGACACTCACCGAATTGGGATGCCTGGTAGTAGTCTTCGCCATCCAGAAGTTTCGGTCATATTTGTATGGTCGCTATTTCAAGATAGCGATGGGTCATCATTCCCTTTGCTGGCTTGTTGGACTGTGGGATCCTTCTGAATGGCTGGCACGTTGGGCATTATGCCTTCAAGAATATACTTTTTCTGTTGGCTACAAGAGCAGTCAGTCATACCGATGCCAACTGCTTGTCTCATCTCCTGTCGCCACACTCCACTGCTAACGATGACAACTTCGACGACTATAGGGCCAGCATTACCGAGTTTCCTGATCTCAGCACCTTTAAATGTGAACAACATTGTAATCCTACACTCATACCCCTATTGCAGGCTGCCCGCACGTCAGGTCAGACAATGCCCTTCACGCTGTGTAATGGATTGCTTTGCTAAAAGAATTACTCTGCCGAAGGCGCTTCCTCGCTCCTAGTCATTCCCGAATGCCTGCGTACTGCTATTCTTCGTGCCATGCATGATGAAATCACATCGGGTCACCTTGGCTTTGCTCGCACGCTTCACCGATTATGCCAGTGCTTTATTGACCAAAGCTATGGAAGAGCACAAGACAATACATTGCAAGTTGCCTAGGTTGTCAATGTCATAAGAAGCCGGCGACACCTCCTGCAGGCTTTTTGCAGCCAGTGAAACCACCTACCTTACCATTTGAAAATTTGCTATCGATTTGCTCGGCCCCCTTCCCAAGAGCTCTACCGGATGTCGCTGGATTATTGTGTACGTCGACTACTTGACGCACTATTGGGGGCGAGCTCCACCCCTGGAAAAGCTGCCGCCACCGTTGGCATGACGTGGCATGAGGGATTACATGGACACAGTGGCTGCATCAGCTGCTTTGGAAGCACCGAAGCAAGCTGAAAATGAAAGCTTAAAGTCCCACCTGCACTGCGGTTCTGATTAAGTGGTCAGGCTTTCCTGCCTTGGGTGTCTGCTTGACAACATTTGAAATCACTATAATAGTGGCTGCTTTTGGAGGCATGCAGCATGGTAGGCTACTGCTTGGTGCCGCAGTGCCGGACATACGCAACAGAGCCCGGTGTCATCCTTACGTAGCCACAGGACAAGAAGCTGCGTGAAGCTTGGCGTGCGAAACTTAGAACGAGCAAACAGCCATCGGCTACACCTCGGGTATGCACCAAACAGAGACGCGAGGAACATTTCTGCTAGGCCGTCGGGACTGCTATGTTCGGTGAGTAACAGAAAACGCACACTGAGACGCTTGCCCGCACTCGTTGCCCGGCTAATGCCGCGACGGTTTGGTCTATGAACTTGTTGATGCTAGATACTAGCAAGTTCACTGGAATGGAAAGGGAGCGGTAAGAAGCAAAGGCACGGTATATGGTCATGTTTGTGTTATGAATTAACACACTCGATTATGAAAGAGAAGCAGCGGGGAATTGCCCGCTGAGAATACAGATAAAGATACAGTGCGACGCAACTTGAGAAATAATATTAGAATGTCTAAGAATTTAGAAAAAAAAAGATTGAATCATCGTGACTGTACATCACAGTCGCCGTAGGCGTCGAAGTCTCTGTAACGAAATTTTTAACAGCTCCGATAGCGTCCACGCAACAATGGTTGCTTGTGTACTGTCAAATGCTCATATTCTGCTGCCTAAAGCTCATGGCACGGTGTGACAATGTGCTCGCAGCGACAGTGAAACGTTTTGCGTGGACATGCATGCAGACACGCAGTCGGTCGCCGCGAACCCGCGAGATCGCTGCATCGAGGCTTCATTCTGTTATGCGCACGCCATTTGGTTATATGTCTGTATACCACTATAAGAACATATTTCACATAGTTAGCACTCAGCGATTGCGTACCTTTCACGCAAGAAGCCAGTTCAGGAGAATCCATCGTAGCGACCGCGTGCAGTGGCTTTCACTGTACGTATGTCGTAAAGAGATAGCATCTGTAAACAATTCTGTGCTTTCAGTTTGCCCAAGATTATTATTTCGACAGTAAGAAAGTTTGCTTGTTTTGAGAGTACTTACAGAAATGTCCAGGAAGGCTGCCACATGGTGTTTTTATTGAGCACCACAAGGCAAACCTATGAAGCGCACGCCGCACAATCCCTCATACTACGCAAGGGAGCCGCTTCCGTCAGATGGTGACTCCCTAAGTCCTCGCCACCAATACTGAGACTGCGGCGTTTAAATCTGCTACCGCCGCCGATGTGTCATGCTTTCTGCTTCATTCTGTCATCCCGCGTCATGGCACTCCATGCGTTGTTTTAAGTGACTGCGGATGGCAATTCATGGCTGGCATTGTTGAAGAACTGCCTTTGTGGTTCTACTTATCGCCATTCAACGCCGTACCACCCACAAACAAATGGCTTCACCTAATGCACAAATTGTAAGCTTACCAACATGTTGTCACCGTACGTCTTCACTGATCACAGGAAGTGGGATGTGCTGCCCTTTGTCACATACACATACAATACAGCCAAGCACGAAATAACCGGGTATACGCCTTTCTATCTGTTGTACGCTCGCAGTCCCCAAACGTTCTTGGACGCAGTTTTGCCATTGACACTGAACGAAGACACATCCATTCCGCAGACATTGTGTTATGCTGTAGAAGCGCGTCGGTTCGCTCGCTTAAGAACATTGTCTTCGCAAGTTTCAACCAAGGCACGCTATGATGCCCGGCATATACATGTCATTTTCGCTCCTGGCGATTATGTGTTACTGTGGACACCTCTACGGAAGAAAGGCTTGTATCGTAAGTTCATCTCAACGTACAGTGGTCCATTCGTGATATTCAGCCAATTAGGTGACGTCAACTAGGTCATCGCAAAACTGACCGCCAATAATCGCCGATCGCAGAAGACTCAAGAGGTTCATGTGGCCTGCGTGAAGCATTACCATCATAGGGTTCCCGAATTAAGGAATACCAATTATGTGGATCCCTAACTTGCTCGACGAGCTCCGTCTGTGCCAGAGGAAGATGTTGCGCTGTGCGGCGGAGCCGAAAGGAGGATATGGGGAAGAACTGCGCACGGTCTAGAAAAGGCCCGATTGCCTGCGATCTCATCTCCACGCCCCCTCGATCATTTTGTAAATAAATCCATCTCATCCATAACAGTGTATATATATATATATATATATATCTCATTCCAAAAATTGAACGTTATGGCATATATCTATACTGACGTTTGGCCGGAGGACGGCCTTTGTCGGAGGCGACGAAACCGGCCTTTGTCGGAGGCCTCCGACGAAGGCCAGTCCTCCGACCGAAACACCAGTATAGATATATGCCATAATGTTCCTCTTTTTTACTTTTTTGAATGTTATACCTTCGGGTCTGGCGCGAAACCCTTCGTCTTATGTATATACATATATATAAGCGTTTTCCTTCAATAAAGAAATTTCCTGTGAATACAGTGCATGTCTTTATTTTCTTCACCTCTCTTCTTTCATCTGTGTTGCATCATGCTGCCAAGGCATTGCTATGAGTCTGCACCAACTTGCCCAACCTTTAGTCATTCTGCCCTAAGTGTAGTTCATTACTGACTTTTGTATATTCCATGTATTTTGCCAATAGCTTCTGACCATTCTACACAAGACGAGCTTTAGATCCATGAATGAAACATGAGCTCCACTTTCAGGGCTCCTATAAGTGATGGATGCTACTTCCTGATCCGCGAGCCAGAGATGGATCCTGGGCAGCCTCTACAGAGGGGCCCTCATCAATATATGCAGATAAGAAGGGGGAGCTCACTGCATACTATGTGCGCTAGAATGCCTGCATTCTCAGATGAGGCCTGGGCCCCCTGGCTCGGAATCTGCCGGTGCCGCAAGCTCATTTCATTCTAAGCCACGGTGAGCAGGCACCATACCCAATTAGGTCATGCATGGATACATACTTATGTAACTAGCTTAGTGCCATGTTTTTGTGGTTATGTTTTCATTACTTTCACTGTGGTAATGCAGTCGGTGTGCAGTAATACAGCTTTATGAATGCTTGTGCCTATAATATATTTTATGGCGAAAATAACAGTGCTTTGGTTGTAAGGATGCTTGTTTGCAGATTAACAGCCTCACATGAATCAGGAGAAGGTCCTAGCACTGCAACCAATACTCTTGCTTTTGATTTCGAGGTGTTAGTGAAGAACTCTGAGCATGTATACTTATATTTCAGTTCAAGATATATGCACACCTAGCACATGCTTGGAAATTAAAGAAATGAGGTGTTGTACTCTTTGCGTTGCCACTGTCAAGGTGACAAAAGCTTACCAAGGGTCACTAAACGATTTTCAAGGATCGATCTGTTTAAGATCTGGCAGCAATGGTCCTGACATGCATTGTGAATGGCAGTCTGCATGTCTGTTGTGTAAATAGATCAGAGTACTCGACGTGTACTTTACTACAGTGTGGCAGCGGTGCTCAGGATCTGAGTGAACCTTAGCATAAGGCTACAAAGTGACGCACTTGCCTAGGGGCAGAGAGGTTGAGGGAGTAAGGAGGGAGGGAGGGAGGTGGCTTCGCCAGCCGCATACTAGCAGACATTTCGGGGAAGGGGGAGGACGTGGCCGTTGTGCCCCCATGGCTATATGCCACGGATGTTGCTACAGGAGTTGAGCACTTGGGGCACATTTCTTAGTAAACTTTAGGCAATCTCCAAGCCCAGGTGGTTGATGGTGTAAGGTTTACACCAGGGCAAAGTTTCTGAAGAGATACTTCCTGTGCCCGGGTAAGGCCACAGGGAAGGAAGCAGACATATCAGGGAAGTAAGGCACATGTGTCCAACCAGAGGTTAGATTTCAGTGTGTGGTGAAGACCATGGGGATCATATGGATGAAATAGAGATAGGTGTCACAGATGAAGGTGATTGATAATAATATTATTTGGGGTTTTACATGCCAAAACCACTTTCTGATTATGAGGCATGCCGTAGTGGAAGACTCCGGAAATTTTGACCACCTGGGGTTCTTTAACGTGCACCTAAATCTAAGCACACAGGTGTTTTCGCATTTCGCCCCCATCGAAATGCGGCCGCCGTGGCCGGGATTTGATCCCGCGAACTCATGCTCAGCAGCCCAACACCATAGCCACTGAGCAACCACGGCGGGATGAAGGTGATTGGGCCAATTGGTCTACCCAAGTGGTTGAACCAATTCCATTTATGCACTTGTACTCATTGCCACTCAACACTGAGATGTGCGGACTTCTCGAGTCTGTGGATTTATTGACAGATTTGTCGCATTCTTAATTGTAACTTGTTTGAGGTGCTTCACTACATTAAGTGATCGAGAGTGACTTGCACTATTGTGACGTTGGGTGCTGTACTGATGGACTTGATGGCATCGTGTGAAGCTTGCAATTCAAGTAGTAGCGAGTGGCGCGTTTCTGTGGGCGAGATGGGCTCAGAGAGTTTTGTTATGCTCAGCGTGTCACAGATGCTTATTTCAGGTAAGTCTGACAAGATAACATAAAGCTGTCTCACGAGCAATTTTTATATCTCGTAATATAGATAGAATCTAATGGGCTCAGTGTATACCAATTGCGGTTAATCATCAACTTGCCCTCCCTAAAGCCGCATCGACACAGATTAAGTAAGCTTTATAGAATGCATAGTCTAGGAAGGCTTTGCACAGACAGTTACAGTAAGTACCACAGCTGGTAAACGTGGATCCTACGCTTGCTTGCTTAAGCAATTACAATGGCTTTCTTTTTTATGCAGAACGAAGATGCCGGAAATGCCAGATTTTGTTATAATTTAAAGGATCATTAGTGTTTCAGGGTGCAAGTGTTTTAATATTTTGTGTATGTATAATTTGATCAAGTGCCAGGGGCAGACTTGTTACAGAAATTTAAGGAGACTTTAAGCTCAGAATGATAATGGCTATAACGTGGAGCATACTTGCAGTTGAGTTGTTTTTGTTCAGCCATTTCATATAAAAGAATCGGAATGATGTGAATAACTAGGAAACATGTTTGAAATGTGGAGCTCCCACTCTACCCAGGTGCATTCTTTGCTTGACCTCATAATGTGCTCTCTTAATTGACAATTGGCCAATGGCAAAGCATGGGTTTTCTTTTGTTTTAGCCTTCCAGGTCCAACAAGAAAGGCCCACGACTGAGTCACCTTTCATAACACAGTCTTGATTACATTTTTAAGATGTTTACTAGTTTATTATTACTTATTCAAGGGCCGGCTCATATTACTAGACAATACACACGAGGACACGGCTAATACCGGGGATGCAGGAAAAGAAAGCTTCTACAGGTGTTTATAATTGTGCACTTTGGTGGCGGCCACATCGGTTTCTCTGCAATCCGAGCCAGTAATGTTTGCAAAGCTACGATGGCAATAAGACGTACGGCGCTGCAGCAAACGCGGTGTCAAGACTGGTTCACTGGCTGCTTCAATCTTGCAAACGACTTGCCGTGACGGACTTTCCTATGGTAGTACAGCTAGTAAATAACTCATATGGGCCGGACCCTTTGAAGAAACATACGAGTGAGAGTGCGACGACTGGTTTCATGTATCCGTCACACTGTATATAAATTCACATTGCAGCATTCAGCGACTGCTGCAACCACAGCACGTGGTTCTGCCAACGTGGACATGTACTGTACGCTTGGAGTGCTTGTTGTCTGCTGCACACACGCTCGCCAAGTGACGGCGCCCACAGAGAAAACGGTGGAGAAGCGTGCATGCAGCACCACCGCATTCACTTGGGCTCTCAGGTGACACGCGAGGGATGCGGCACATGAGACTCAATGAAACTGCGTTCCTTCTATGCAGGTACCTGATAGCTAATGTGATATTTCGCTGTATTGTAATATTGAACGCTAACTATCGTTATACAGAAACGCATGACAATATAGTTGAAAACATCTTGCGATGAAGTGCTTAATTAAAATATGTGCAGTAATTAATGTATGAAACAACTTTCTCTCATATTGTTGCAAGTTCAATGCATTGTTTAGTAAGATTTAATTATTTGAATTGTTTTTAGTTTAATTTATTAAGGTGACGTCACTTCCGTGCATTGCAGGAGTCGATTCTGTGTGGAGTCATCTGGGTAGCTACACGTCACATGAGACGCTGCCTTTTTTTCCCCGATGCTCCCATCAACTAATTGATGGGATTAACAATAGCTGTGATGTGTTTCCTGTTGCCAGTTTTCGCTGAGTGTCTCCTCTTGTGGCTTAGCATTGAAATGACATATAAACATGGCAGCCATGACCTAATGCCATCCTCCCAGCACTAACATTGCCTAAAAACACAGCCTCCGAGATTGCTTGCATAACTTTGTAGCAGCAATGAGCTTTGGCTTTTCATCAACCGGCATTCCCGAATTTTTTTAGTGTTGACGTGGTCCTCGAGACGCGGAAGTCCTTAAGACAAAGATATCCCAAATATAGCCATGTAGCCAACTCGGAATTTGCGACATCAACCCGCATAAAAAGTAGCCCAATCTGGCAACCCTGCAGGGAGGAGGCTCACGTACCGAGTAGAGGCATTGGTAGAGGTTTGATGCTGGGACTGGTGTGTGCTAACAATCGGCAAGGGTGGACGCAGGCGATGTGGGCTGACAAGACGCGGAATGACATAACGGTTGAAATGACAAGAGCTGTTGTGAGTGAGCGCTCGAGGTGACGTACTGAGCAAGGACGGCTGCCCGCAAGTCTCGTAGACGTCGGGGCCAGGGGATGACAACTGGAGCCTGGACTGCAGCCAGAACCTGGAAACTTGAGAAGGAAATGACTGTCCAGCTGCATGAACCATATGTCCGGTATGTCGATGTATAATTCCTGGACACCCTACAAACGCGGGACGTATGCCGGACCACATGAGGCCACCTCACTTGCCTTGGTTGAGTCAATGTGCTGATGCTGGTATGGCTGGGCTCGGTCGTCTGGTGTCACCAATTTGTGGGTTGATGCTGGCATGGCCGGGCTCGGTTGTTCGGGTCACCAATTTGTGGCAGGCAGTGCAACGAGGTAGCCGCCACGGCCATTGTTTAATTTAAGCCGACCAGCCATGATGTCGCAGGATCTCTGGAGCGGCCGACTCCACGGCATCTCATAGCAAGCGCGCTAGCATGTTCTCTTCTCGTGCTACCTGCAGCTTTGCTAAACTAAAACAAGTGAGCCCATCTGCTTCTTCGCCTGCTTTGAAGGCAATAGTCACGCTGCTACATTCTCATTTGTGTGCAAAAGCCTACAGTCATTGACTTCTACCAACTATCCCAAACCGGTACCCTCCTACTCGGGTAATAGTTGGATCGGATATTTAGAGCAGCACAGTAGCGCATGTTGCACGATTTGCTTACCATGTTGAAAAGTTTAGCAGGGCCCCCTTTAAAAGGAAGCATTTCTCTGCTGCAATACAGAATATTATTTTTTGTGACGGTACTTCTGGTGTGCTTATGTTCAAATGAAATAAATAGCAATTATTCCATCACTGTGCATTTATGAAGAATATAAATTGCAGCAGAACTCATCTTATGATGACTGTCGACACTAATGCAAATAGCAATCGAGCAACATAGCAGAAGGACAGACCATGTGCAGTGGTAATTCTCAGACTTTCATTGAGTCAGCTATATGCCACATACTCCAATATCCCACTTTGCTATGGCACTCACTTGCCAAGGTTGCCCATGAGCATGGAGGCATGACGACAACAGCATGACGACCACGAGACGTCGATTCCTAAATTATGACCATGGTATAACGATGGCGTGCCATGAGGCAATAAGATGATGAAGATGATGTGACGAAGATGGTGTGATGAAAATTAGATTAAGTGAGAATGACGACGACTGCATGACTAAGACGTCATGATGATGACGGTATGACAATGAATGCACGATAGCGTCTGAGTGACGATGATGGCATGATGACAATGGGATGACAACATTGGAGTGATGGCAATGGTGAAGCCACAGCACGACAATGATGGCATGACAACAGTATGAAAAGAATCTATGACGACAATGGCAAGACATCGGCATGAGTACAATGGGATGAGTGTATGCTGACAACGGCCTCACAAAACCTGCACGACGACAATGAGACCTCTAATCACAAGTGAACGACATAAGTCTGATATGACGAAGAAAAATTGACATTGATGAAAAAACGAAGCTGGTATGCTGACAATGGCACGAAGATAATCAGATGACATTACTGAAGCCATGACAATGATAAAAGCACAGCGTGATGACGATAGACGAGTTTTAGTTTAGCGTACGCTATACCGTTACGTATGCTATAAAATAGCAGGTCGTCACTGCGCATGCGTAGAACGCTAGACGATCCATAGCATATAGCGTATGCACGCTATTTCTCAGATTTAGCGTTAGCGTCATTGTGTGGTTTGCAGAGTTTGTGTAAAACATGGCGGTGGTCCCGGCTGCCCACTTCGAATTGAATTTGGCATTCCTTTTGTAAAGTTCACTTCGTTCGTAGCAAATGATTTTGTAAACGGCTTTCGCTCAGTCTCAGGCCGCTTCGACGACAGAATATTGTGGATAACCTTGCATAGTTTGCGAGATCATTTCTTGTTTTGAACAAGTCGAAGCCTAACGAAAGAAACATTCGAGATGTCAGCACCACCTATCGCTCCAGTGGGGAGATAGCCGCAATGACGGCATATGACATCTGAGATCCGAACATCTCGCAGGGCAACTAAAACTGTAATGAACGTGCGGTGCTTAGCATACGCTATACTATAGCATATAGTGTACACTACAGTTGTGTACGCTAAACTAAAACTGTCTGATGATGGCGTGATGACAATGGCAAGACGGGAGTCAGATGACAAAGCTGGAATGACAATGCAATGACCACACGGCATCGCAACTCCAAACCTATACCTAGTGACCCAAGTTATTTGGACCACTGGGTCGGAGTACAAGGCGTCACTACGACAGCATAACGAGTAAGGTAATGAAGCTGGAATGATGACGATTGAACAGCCACGACGGCATCACTACAGCGGTGTGACAACAAATCACGACGGTATGATGATGGCATGAATAGCTGGAATGACGGTGATGCAATGATCCCGATAGTATCACAGCCACGAGCCGATACCTACTGCCAAAAGCTATTGGACAACTTGGGCGACTGGGTCCAGGCTGGAAGGCATGACAAGCACAATCACGAGGCTGGAATGACAACATCGAAACAACCCCTGACACATCACGACCAGGAGCACATACCTAGTAACCCAAGCAGGTAGACAACCTGGGCCACGGGAGATGGATGGACGGACAGGACAGGATGGATAGATGGAAGCCTCTTGGCTGCATCGGTCAATTTCGGCTTCTACTGGCCAGCAGGCAAAGAGCCTTACGCACATCATCATTGTGACTGCCTGCTCTTCATGTTCTTAAATTGTGTACCTACTCACCTTTGTTTTGATATGTTGTTTCAAAGCGACCCCTAATGTCTTGCCTCTTTTAATGGTATCTTCAGCGTATGAAATTATCTTTTATTGGGGCTTCATGTACATGAAGGACCCAAGCTGGGCAAAGCTTCCAGCGGTGTTTTATGGCTAGGCTGGCAGTCTCCAACAACATTGACAACAATTTTTAATAACCAAGTACAAAACTGGTTGTACAAGTGCTCTACTGATTCCAGAACTTTGCCTTCAGAATTAAACAAGTTGTACACGAGTATAGCCACTACAAACACCTCTGCTCCCCATGATTAGTATGCTGTTATGCTGGACAATAGACTATCGTCTTGTTTTATAGCTCTGTCACACTAAACAACTTTGTTAGAGCAAATAACCAGATGATGCTTCCATGTGAAACAGCCATCAGCAACACATTTGCGGACAATGTTGCCAAATTGTTTCCTTTGTGTGCACTGTGTAGGGAGTGAAGGAGTGTGCCACTTGACATTAATTTGGCCTTTGGAGCAAGCACAGCATGTTCGCCTACTTGTCCTTGTCAAGTTGTGACTGCTCCTTCAGGAACCTGCAACAAGAGAGATTGATTGATTAATGGGTTTTATGGTGCAAGGGCCACTTCTGTTCAAAGAGTGCCAAATGCATGGTGTAATGCGGTATTAATGGTAGTAAAGAATGTAGCAGGGCTGTAAAGGGACCTAAAGTAAGTCTCTCTAAATTGCTTAAAGTATAAATATACTAAAATAATGGCTGTGATTAGTGAAGTGTGCTATGATTGCAAAATCTTTGCAAAGATTTTACATTCCATTTACTTCCATTAAGCGAGGCGAATAGGAGACAGTAGCACTAGTGCCTCAATAGAGCGCTTCGATGCAAGGGCCCGTGCAAGTGCTCTTCAAATATGCTTGCACTGCAGCTACAACCTGAAGGTAGTGCTACAAATAACCTGGCCAAATGATTTTTAAGGGTGTCAGTTCTTGTCTAAAAAAAAAACAGCTTTCAGTTTTTCCTGAAAGGTGAAGCATCATACGATATCAGTTGAGGAAGTATTGGCAAAGCCAGTGGGATACTGAATTATCAAACAATGTGCCAAAATTAGGGAACTGGATATTTAAGAGGACGGAAAGACAACAGGAAGTGCTTCTTTGAAGATTAAGGATAGGCCATAAAATTTTTTGCTTTCGGTTGCGATAGCAAATTAGTAGTAGACAGCTATACAAATTAAGAATAGTAGTTTTAAAAAATTAGTAGTAGACAGCTATACAAATTAAGAATAGTAGTTTTATTGGCTGTATAAAAATGTAAACACTGGCTTACTAACTAAAATAACAAGCACACTGTAACCTGCGCACAGGCAAACCTGAACATATCCCGCTCGATGACTGCAGAAACTCGCTGACAAAATGCTGGAGTGAGGAAACGTGGCAGCGACAGTGAGCGAATTGACCTTCATGTTATTTCTCGCTTCAACGTGAACAAAATGTCGAAAGCACAGCATATATGAAGCTACCAGCACTCGGCACATGCACTTTGTCCACATCGCATATCGCTCTCAAAATACGGCACCCGCACCCGCCAAGGTTGCTTAGTGGCTATGGTATTGGGCTGCTAAGCACAAGGTCACGGGATTGAATCTCGGCCACGGCGGCCGCATTTCGATGGCGGCAAAATGCGAAAACGTTAAAGAACCCTAGGTGGCCCAAATTTCTGTAGTCCCCCAGTACAGCATGCCTCATAATCAGATCATTTTGGCACATAAAACCCCATAATTTAAGATGTGGTGCATGCATGGCCGTGTCATAAGCAGCAGCCGCCGGAGTAGGATGCCTCCTCTCCTTCACCTTCCTCCCTCGAGCGCACGAGATTGAGCCACGATCATCAGCTGACCCTCGCAAGATTTCACTTGCACATAGAGCATATGAAGTGTGGCGACAATGTTATCTTGTTTGCACTTTATATGGAACATTACGGCAGCAGTAGAAATGTCGTTGGAGTGTCCATATAGTTGCTATTGCAATAAAAGTTTAGGACTGTGTCAAAATTGAAAAGCAGTTTATTGCTGAGAAAAAATGCTGGGTAAACAGGTACATGCTCACCATACAGGGAGGGGAAATACTTATTTCGTTCTGCTCTTTATTCAGGACACCGAAGAAGAACCTGGACAAATGTAGGGCTACAGCCGCATCTACTCCATGTTGGAGGATCACTTCCAGTCAGCATGTTAGAGTGAGTGCCCTAGGTATGGCCTGTCCTTAATCTGCAAAGAAGCACTTCCTTGTGTCCTGCCCTCTCACATATCCAGTTCCCTAGTTTTGCCTTATGATGTGCAGACTGTTTGTTACTTCAGTACCTCATTTGCTTTGCCAATACTTACTCAACTGATGCTGTTGAAGGGTTTGGGGTTTGCGGCGGCTGATGAGTCCGCCTCACTGGCAATCTCCCAAAGCTGGCAGTACTCCAGTAATGTTTGAGGTCACCGTCACCTTGAAGCTACTGAAAGTCTTTTGACAGTGATACATTCATAATTTACATGCATACTTCTTCCAGTGATGCCCTCTTAATGTGCCTGAAATCACAATGTAGCTAAACCCACTAACAATACACCTCAGCTCAGCCAGAACCATAAAAGCATGCTGATATTACACTGCACCCATATGATTCAGCAGAATATAATAGCGATGCCATCATCAAGTGATGATGATGATAACGATGGTTTATTGCCATGCTGTTTGAAACGGCAGGGTGACAGTCAAGCCAATCAAGTTATAGATATTCAGTTTCAAATTTCATAATGAAGATATTTGTCTAGCACTTTGTCAAGCATTTGTCTAGCATTTTGTCTATGCCTCCTCAATCTTCTCTCTCTTCCTTTTTAAACCTCTAATTTACCTCGTATGGTAACCTATGCCTGTAATGGAACTGGTCCTATGAATTTCTTCCCTGCTTTTTCTAAATGTCTCTTTCCTATCTCAACTGCAAACCGGTTAATGCTTCCATTAGTTCTTCATGGGGTGAACATTTACTACATGTCTCGCTTGGTGAATACTTTCCCATTCCATTAGGATGTACTGACTTGCCTAAGGATTTTTGCTGCAGCAGACATGTCACCCTGCTGCAAACATTTGCTGTGGCATGCTTTTGTTTTTAGGCAACTGGCTCGTGTCTCAAATAGCAAGGAATTGTTCTTTGTATTATTGTACAGATTTTCCTTTCCAATTTCTCTCTCGCCATTCTTGTAAATCTCAATTGTCCTTTTTGTTTCTACCCTTTTCACCGAATTTACTGTCTCTAGCTGTTCCCATCACTTTTCTTTGATGACTCCCTGTTGTTTATCTACACTTTCCACTACCCTGTCCTTGGTTGCCAACTTTCTTAACCTCTTCCTTCATTCTGTATCCTTACTTTTGAAGTACAAATATTTGGGCTCCTTAGTCACCCATTTACTTCCATCCATATTCCAGAGTCTTTAACACTAATTTTTCTCAGCGCCTATCTGAATTCAAGAGAGACCTAACCCAAGTCTCCCTGCACTGCCTCACTTTTGGTTTTTACATGGGCCCCCCAAGGTCAAGAAGGCTTAGAAATTTTTGGGTAACTTCCAACCCCAACAAGATGTCTGATTTTTACCACAGAATGGCATTCGTAAAAGTCAGTGCTGGCACCATTACTCCTTTCCAGATTCCTCGCACCGCCTCATATTTATTGCAACTCCACAGTGCTCTGCGTTTCATTATTGCTTCATTTTGCTTCCCCTCATTCTTCACTTGGCAGAAGTGCCTCCGGTCGTGCCTCTTGCAAGGTCTGAGGCAGCTACCGATCAAAGACCCATTCTTAGTGCAAAACTCCACAGAGGTAGTCCACTTCCTCATGGAGTCAAGCATCAAAAGAGCAGAGGCTTTCTCGGTAGACATGAAGAATTTTTTTATTCCCTCCCTCAAAATGGTATCTTCGCCGTTGTGCAGAAGGCATTGAGGTGATAGGCGAGGTCTGTAGTATGTCAGTTTCAGTTTCTGTTTGCCCTTACACGCCGCCAGTGGTGCCATTGTTGTCACCTGTACATATACATGCCCCTGAATGGACACAACATGGCTTTGTATATATACACATGCCTCCGTTGCGGCCGTGACTATCTTTGTGGTTCCTCTGCGGCTTCCACCGAAATACAACAATGGAGACAAGGATGGGATTTTTTCGAGAGGCGTAATTGAGCCTGCAACTTTTCTATGCCGTGAGCTGTATCGGGCTCGCTCCGCCATTCCCATTCCTGCCTGTACCCGGCCGCGTGTTTCTATTTACGCCCAAGCCCAGCGCTCGATCGCTGCGCCGCCATGCGCCGCCCGCACGTACTACATCTCTAGGTACTTTTTCGCCGAAGCGCCATGGTACGCGCCCTAGATGTATTGGGTTTTGGCTGTGTATTGGGTTTTGGCTGTTTTCCCTGGCTGTGCCAGGGCGCGCAGTGTGTTCGGGCCAGCCCGCATTCGCAGAGTTTAGGCGGCGTAGGTAAATTTTAATTCTGAATGCTTAAGCAATTGTATGCTTACCCAAAGAGTTAACCGTCCCTTCGTCCGTCCCGTGATAAGACGACCGCTTTCGATATAGCGCCCGCAGTAGCGAACGAATTTGCCTTTGCGCTGCCTTCCGCTTCAACGGAAATGAAGCGGCGAAAACACAGGGCTGGCGTTGCTCTCAGTTAACGTCTCATTCTGTAACTTTCGCAGATCGCTTTGAAGTTAAGCGGACCCGCGTCTCTTCAAGACTATGTAAGCGGCAAGAACACAGCGCGCGAAGCTATGAGCTGTTGGCACTGTTTTGTGGGTATCGCAGATCGCTTTCAAGCTGCGTCCCACGCGGCATTGACATAAGCCGCCGCCTTAGTACATTCGTGGCTCAATAATAAAGAATTTTAGGGCGTCCCGTATTCCGTCAAGCGCGGGCGGTTTGCCAGGTGAACGGGGGCGTAAACGTCAGCAGGCCAGATTGGTGGCGCCAGCTGTTGGCGCAAAGCTCAACCACACAAACACGGAGCCAATTGCTATATTCTGCTTATCTGCTGGTGTAAATTTTGCACAGCAGCGTAATCGTGTGGACAATTATGCCACTGCCAAAAATTTGCACCGGCACCGAAGCAGAATATAGTAGCTTACTGCAATTTTAGCTCTGTGTTTGTCTGGTTGAGCTCTACGTCACCAAGGCGGCTGCATCGCGCCGGCCGCTCACGTTGCTCCCGCCCATCCGGCAATACGCCCAAACCACCCTGGTGTCACCAATCCAATGGTGTCACGCGGATGAATAATCCGCTGAAGAGCGATAACGGCTTATAAAATGATCGGAACGGTCATCAGCGCACCTCGGGCCTCCACCTGCAGTACTTTAATTGCTTGCGTCATCAATGCTCCTTGCGCCGCCGTCGGCACTAGTTCGTGTCGCCACTCAGCTGTCGTTAGTAATGGCCTAATCAAGTTACATAACATTGGTAATGACACCGGGCTGCGCGGAGGTGAGCTAGTGGCACAATGCTTACGCATAGTCTAACTCCCAGAGGAGTTTCTGCGAGATTTTTTGTTGTTGTTGTTGTTCCTAGTCGTTTAATATGCGTCGTGTATGGCGCCAGCGCACTGCTATTGTTTCTGCTGGAAGAGCGATAGTGATATCAATAAGGAAGCTTGAGCGCAGCGATGATGTGACTCGTGGTGCGAGAAACCCTCCATGCCCCACGATTATTCCAGCTTTTGTAGATCGAAGCGCCTCGCACACCACAACCAACTTCTTATCACATCCCTTTATCCGCTTATCCAAACTGAGCATCCGCACGCAACTCTTATTTCGAAGCAGCCTATAGGCGGCTTGTTTTGAAACACCTATTTTCTCTTAGCGACAGCTGGGTGAGCAGATTGTGCGCCCAGGCACAACATCTCCCTAGGCCCACCAAGTACCTACAAGGATCTAGGGCGCTCGCCGTGAAGCTTTGGGGAAGAAGTACCTAGAAACGTGGTACTCGCGAGCAGCGCATGGCGGCGCAGCGATCGAGCGCTGGGTAGCGCTGGGCTTGGGCGTAAATAGAAACACGCGACATCATGCCCGAACGTCACAAGGCCCTGCTGATACACAGCCTTGTTGTTGAGGGTCAACGTATCTTCCCCAGCCTACTGCTTACATCGGATGCCACCCAGAGCGGTGAGTCAGCTGCTGGCGGTAAACGTAGTGAGGATAGTGAAGCTACTGCTCAGCCTTCTGTTTACGATGAAACTATAGAAACCTTAAAGCAATATTTCACAAGCACAAGCAATGTCATTGCACAAAGGCAATGGATTTTCGCCGTTGTATTCAGCAACGGGGGAGTCTGTACAGGGGTATGTTGCTGCACTATGTGCGCTCGCTGTAGCATGTTCTTTTGCGTCTCTGGAAGACTCGCTTCGTGACCAGTTCGTAGAAGGGGTTGCGTCCCAGCACCTTCGCGAACGCCTTCTTCTTGCGAGCTTGACTCTCTCGTTCCAAGCAGTGGCATTAGCTTCACAAGTTGAGCAGGCCAATGAGGGCATTCAAGAATTTGCTTCCAACAACGTGCAGCACATAACCGGCCACCTTCCTTCACACAACGACGCGCCCCTGCGTGCACCTCATACCGAGGCAAGCCTGTTGCATGACAGCTGCTAACCTGCCTCGTATCTGCGCCCATATAACTCATCCTTTCACTACTATCATTGTGGTTTGCACCAGCACCATGCTGTATCACCCCATTGCCCAGCCCAAGGTCAACGTTGCTATCATTGTGGTCTCATTGGTCACTTCAGCGCAGTATGCGCTGCACACCACATGCCACTACGGGGGTTGCACCGTCTGTTCTCCTACACAGACGGTGACTGAGAATACGCCTTGACGTTGTGGGTCACCCGTCACCAGCTTTCTTCAGCGATCTTGTTTCTGAACTTCATTGTCTGCACCAACGAGTTAAGAGCAAGCAAGACTACAGCAAAGAGTACACAGACCGTCGCAAGGCTGTGAAGAAGACAACAGTTGCCATTTGTTGGGCGTGTTGGTAAACCGACTTGGAAAGCATATTTAGCGCCAGCAAACAAGGACAGAAGGGAGGCGACACCACAAGCGCATTGTGGTGTTGCCTCCCTTCTGTCCTTGTTTGCTAAATGGCACTAAATGGCACTAAATATGCTTTTCAAGACAACAGTGTCTGTTTGTGATTAGGTCAGAATTAGGAAACTTGGAATATCAGTTAAGGGAGACCTCACGTTTAGCCACCTGAGGAAGGTAGTCCGTCAGCAAGGTCCATCATCGTTTCGGCTTGATGATGGATGTAACTGGAACGCGTTGAAGCTATCCAGGGTACTTGCAGCTTCAGCCACATGGAGTCGGCAGCATAATGCTGTTTCCAAACCCGTGACATCGTCGCCGGCATCTCGGCAACCCAACAATTATGCCTTAACAGCTCGACCCGAAGCCTCACCAGCTACGCCCACGCTACGAGCTCCAGCGCCAGCTGTGCCAGGGGACACTGTGCTTAAACATCGGGTCCTACCACCGAGGAAGAGAAGACTTCCAGATTGATACCGGGACCACATGTAGCTTGTGTGCTAGGTGCAGACAGGTACAATGCCAGAGAACTTGAGGGCTGCATGAACCCTGTGCAAATGGTTGCGTGTCTCTGGGAATGTTTTTTTTTTGTGGTACTGCTTGTTCTAGGCCATGCTGTATAGTTGTTCCACACAGTATTATAGTGAAGAGCACATGCCATGCATGGTTGCAGATATTTGTAAATTTTTGTAAATACAGTAAAACCTCATTATTTCAAGCTCAGTTAATTCGAAATCCTGGATAATTCGAAGGTTTTCTGCGGTCCCGTATTTTCCAATGTAAATTTGAGCGGATAATTCGAATCGGCGGCCTAGGCCAACACGGTTAATTAGAAGATTTGGGGTGCTATGCAGCAATTCTCAATCCCCATTTCACTGCAAACCTGACAAAACGACGGCCATTTGGAGCCACGAGCCGACGCCACATAGCAATCGCAATTATTTATAGACTAAGCGCCTGACCAGTAGTACCGTTAGCACAAAAATCAGTTCATGGTAGGCCTCGTGCACCGCCGAAACGCGCACCCGCAGAGAAGACATGCTTCACTGCAACGCAGCGGGCATACCAATTTTTGTCATGCGGTCTCGTCCCCCACTCCGCACGCTCCTCACAGTCGCAGTGGTCGCAGCATCAGCGCGTGTTCCGTGCCGCTGCTGCTGGCTGCCGTTTGCCCATTCTCTCTCTGCACCTGCGGCGACGTGTGTACGTGCAACACCTGTCTGTGCAGTTTCTTTGTGCGTGGTGGTTAGGGGTATTGCAGCTAGCGTAGTGTTCTTTTTTTTTTTTTTTTTTTGAACTGTGCAGAAGCGCCAGTGAGTGAAGATGCCAAAGTATAAGACTTTAACGCTGCAGCAGAAGTTCTGCTTGATCTAAGAAGCAGGTAAGAACACGTGTTCCAAGACTGAGTTGGCTGAAAGGCACAGCATGCCCCTCTCAACGTTGTCCACACTATTGAAGAACAAGTCGAAGGTACTGGATGCCTACAGCAAGACATATTCTTCGAAGTGGTCACGAGTACAGGCTCCCATGTACCAAGATGCGGAATCAGCTTTACTTTGCTGGCCACAGAAAGCAAACGCAGCCCAACTTCCTGTAAATGGAACGATACTGCGGGAGAAGGCCAAGGAGTTGGAGCAGCAGTGCAAACGAGAGCGTCGTCGATGACTGGAAGAAACCACGTCGGCTCCGTTGCTTAGCAAGTACGGTACAGACGATGTGTACAACTTTGACGAGGCAGCCCTTTTTTTACAAGATGCTGCCCACAAAAACGTTTACAGCGAAGGACATCGTGGTCAAGTGTCGAAAGCAGGGCAAGGAAATAATTATTGTTCTGTTCGGCAAGAACATGTGCGGTAAACACAAGCTACCACTGCTCGTAGTTGGAAAGGGTGGGAAGCCTCGCTGCTTTAAAATTGCACGGCTGCCACCAAGGGATGAGCTTATCTACTGGCACAACAAGAAAGCCTGGGTCACAGGTGCAATATTTGAAGATTACATTCCTGCAGTGAAATGTTTTGCCTGGGTTACATTTTTTTTGTGTTTGGTTAATTCGAAAACCTGCTTAATTCGAAGATATTTCGCGGTCCCGATGACTTCGAATTAACGAGGTTTTGCTGTACTGTATATCTGTGTAGCAACACCCAATCTACTAACTATTACTAACCTTGTTCTTGTAAGGAGGGGAATATGTAGTATATCAGTTTCAGTTTCTGTTTGCCCTTACACGTTACCAGTGGTGCCAGTAATGTCACCTGTATATATACATGCCTCTGAATAAAGAAGGGGTCTTGTTCCGTGGTGGCCGTCACTGTCTGCGTGGTTCCTCTGCAGATTCTGCCGAAATACACCAAGGTCCAGCTCCAGAATGCAGTTAACAGCAACGTTGGGAAATTTCCTCAATCTGCTGCAGGTCTACCCTAAGATCCACTGTTCTCTTGCACAATGAACAGTTCCATGTGCAGAAAAACGGGATATGTATTGGCTCTCGCACTGCGCCCATAATGAATGATTTATTGCTGGCGCATTACGATAGTCTCCTCCAGGATCGCCTCAGCTTACCAGATCCTGTGAAAGTGTTCCATTATGTTGATGATTTATTTGTGATCCTTTCTGCCCACCCAAAAGAACCCACTGCTCTGTTCGACAAGGTTTTTGAAAAATTCAAGCGCATTTTTCGAGGGTTGACATTCACAAAGGATTTGCCTGGCCAAAGCCACTTCACTGACCTTGCACTGCCCCTCAAGAAGAAGCACACGTGTTGGATGCGCCACGGCCCAAGAAACACCTTATCCCCTCCACTTTCAATCATTCAAAAGTGGTGAAGCGCTTTGTAGCCCTAGGGGCTCTCAGAAATACTGTCATTCGCTCTTGCCCTAACTTAACGTCCAGCACCTTTGACACCCAAGTACATCGGCTTGAGGCACCTGTGGCTATCCAGCACAACTGCTGTCATCCTTGACGGAAGTTTTATTGCAAGAGGTTCATTCCCCTAAGAAACTGTGCAAAGTGGTAAAGAACACAACCAAGACTATTGCAATCCTGTATCTACATTGTGTGACCTACTGCATGAAGAAAGCCGCAAGCCAGGCCAGTGTTAAGGTGGCGTTTACCACACCTAGCAAATTGGGAAAGTTGTGCAAGAAAGTCAGCGATCGCCGGCAAACGCCTGGGTTGTGTAGTAAGTGACATACCGCAAAGCCTGTGGATTGTAAAACCAATGTAGTTTATATCGCTCCTACCTCTTGCGGCTGCACCTACATAGGGCAAACGGGACGCTGTCTTAATGAACATTTATGTGAGCATGCATACAGTGTCAAGATTAAGACTGGTAGCAATCTAGCTTTTCATTGTGCGAAGTGTGGCTGCTCACCATGCCTAGAAAACACACATGTGCTGAGAAGGTACAGCGATCAGATGGCCACAGAAATCTTTGAATACGTTTCAATTAATTTCAATTATTCAGTTTAGACTGTGTCCATACTGTGTTTCTACATTTGCATAGTTTTACGCTTGTGACACAGGCACAACAGGAGTTGATTGACGATGGCTCGCCTACCGTATCTTCCTTTCTATTTTTCAGCGTGTTGCAAATAGTATATATTTGTGCAGGCCTCAATAAACATGTTGTTGGAAGTCAGTGCTGGTCCTGTGCTCTTCTTTGTCCGTGTGTTTTTTGGTGAGGTTTAAAATGAATGAAGCACTAAGTCGTCCACATACATCAGCCCAGGGACCTTCTGTTGCAACCTTTGCCCATTACGGATGTAAGGTAAGTCAAAGTGTGATTCACTGCTTTCTAGTTGTCTTTCTATGCTCTCAACATAAAGAAAGAACGATAACGAAGACAGAGAGCATTCTTTCTTCAGTCCTTGGTGAATTTTCACAACTCCACTACATTACATTTCCGACCTTCCCATACAATTAGCACTTGGTTGTCCCTGTACATCTTCAGTGTTTTCACAAAATCTTCAACTATGCCTTCGTGCTTGAGAATATTCCGTAGCAATTCCCTGTCCACGTTGTCATAAGCTTTCTTATATCTAGAAATAGCACTCATAAAGGCCTATTCTGAGCAACTGAAATTTTTGTGCACTGAGTTAGTACAAAAATACAGTGTCTGTAAGGCCATGGCGCACTTTTGACCAGTCAAAGGAAGTCAATGAAACAAAATAGAAATGTGAAATCTTCACAGAATAAGAGGAAAACTCTCCAAGTTTTATACCTGTTCAGTGCAGTTCGATGTAGCCTCATTTGTTGCCCTACACACATCCAAATGATGTTCAAGTTCTTTCCACACACAGATAGGGACGTCCAGTGTAACAGAGTGAATAATGTGTATGATTCTCTATTTTAAATTATTATTGTCATTGATATGTTCACTGTACACACGTTGCTACACATAACCCCACAAGTAAAAGTCTAATGGCGTCAGATCCGGGGATTGTGGTGGCTTGACAGAACCCCTGCCTATCCACTGCTGGGGCAATGTTCTATCCAGAAGGTCACGAACAATGGTGTGCAAGAGTGCCGTCATGTTGAAAGACGACCCCCTCTGGAAATTGTGACCCTGCACACAACATGTCAAGGCATGTGGCGCAGTTCGGGTTGCAGCTGCATCATCAGCTGTGTGCGCGCACACCCGTGCACATTATACTACAGAAAACTGAGAGCCTTCCTTTTATTTGGTGAACATTTCACATTTCTATCTTGTTTTGTTCCTTCCCTGTGATTGGTCAAAAGTGCACTATGACTTTACAGACACACTGTATTACCCTCTAAGCATCTGCTTGGCTCGAACCCTGTTTGTAGCTCCCCCACTGTATTATTTCATTAAACTTGAGCTTTTTTTGCCTCATCGACTTTTCCACTTTTGCTGCTGCTTCTGCTGCTGCTGGGTGTGTTCAGTTAAGAATGTTGGTGCATGTCCGCTGACCCCTTTTAATTTTGCCGAAAAAATATAGCTTGCAGTCCAAGTCCCTGGGACCATGAATCCAATCTTAGTTTCACAAAAATTATTTTGCCCTCACCAAAAAAATTCAGAAGCCTCTACTCAGTCAAAACTGGTTTTTGCAAACTGCACAAAAATGGGATTCCAATGAGATCGCAGAAGAAGAACTATTGTAGCTGTGGGTGTGAAAAATTTTGGTGAAATACTATGGACAGAGTGCGTTGACAAAATGTTGTTACTTTGCAGTGCTGTTGCCGTTATTTTAAGAAAAAGCATTACAAATATGGCACATTGTTCAATAATGGTATAATTTTAGATCTTTTTGCTCCACATGTATGAAAGTCAGAATTTTAAAAATTTCCCGGAGCATCTCCACATATTAGATTAACAAGTGTGCTAAATAAAATTGCTGAGACTGACATCAAACGCTAGCCAAATATGCTTAAGTACATGGCACGTCTCCAAGAAATGCAACATTTTGAAAATCAATGAAAGAATGGTCATCTTTGAATTTCTTTAAACTTTCCAGAATTAAAGCCAACCATGTGTCTTAACTCACTCTGTAAACACATGCTGCATTGTGTTTGTGAGGTTGGAGTTGTCAAGCCAGAAAAGCAGCCAAATTTATGTTAACACCCCAACCCCAAAATTGAACGGGCATGTCGCTATAATTGCCAGTGTCATTATTTTTAGGCAGTAAATGGGTTCTGTCGTAGTCAGGAAATGGCGAATTGACACAAAAACAATGAAGACTTGATACTGAAGTGTGACTTATTATGTTTTCTCATGCAAATCACAAAAACTTCAACATGGCCTTAAACAGGGACATTAATAAGGTAGTTGAATGGTGTAAACAATGGGAAATGTGCATTAATATTGAAAAGACAGTATATATGTGGATAACATTAAAAAAGAAGCCACTACTGTATCGCTATGGCACAGAAAACACTTTTTTGTCAGAGATAACGCAGTACAATTACCTGGGCTTGTACATAACAAAGGATCTTTCCTGGTCAAAGCACCTTGACACAGTAATAGCAAACTGCCGCCACAACATGTTTTTCCCAAGACGCGTATTAAAATCTGACACAAGAAGGCAAGGAAACATTACTACTATACACGGCAGCAGTTGTAGACAAACTGGGTAAATTTAACTTCAAGGTATGCAATGGTACATTTATACTATTTCTGAAAAATGAACACCATGTAAATTTGTCAAGAAGACAAGTGACATAGGGCGTGCAAACACAATGCCACATTAAAGCAAAGCAGCATCTAGACGACACTGCGGAAGCAGCTGCCTATCAAATCAACACTTCTGTAGCCGCTGCGGTAGTTTTGTGGCAATGGTGTTGCTTGAGGTTGCAGATTAGACGCCGACTGCGGCAGTCGCATATGACGGGGGAGCAAAATGTAAGAATGCTTGCGTACTCAACTCAGATTTTGGTGCATGTTACAGAATCCCAGGTGATGAAAATTAAAACGGAGTCTCCGATTGCTGCATGCCTCCTTATCAGATAGTGGGATTGGCACATAAGGCTCCATAATTTAATTACAATTTTTAGCACTTCTGCCACGATGCACTGTGCTGTGCGAGGCAATGACAGTGCTAACCTTGTTGTAAGCTATGAACAATAGTGCACAACATTGCCCCAAGCAAACACTGCGCACTACATAGACAAATGCTAGTAGTGTACGCAAGTAACACTGAACATATACTCACCACTCTAGTATTGCACTAAGCACTGATGAACTTAAATATTTGCCATAGACATTACTGCCAATTATCATCACTCAATGCAAGCAGCAGAGAAAGCTTCGCTTACATTGATTCCCACAGTGTGTGGGATCTGCATAATTTCTTCCACATATTTTGAGAACTAATTTTATGGTTTGCATTGCTATTTTATATATTACTGATGTTACTGTAACGCACCTGTACGAGCTCATCTTACACTTATTACTTTTGCCTTTGCAGATGAGGTTCATCTTCCTTGCACACCAGCCAATCTGCATTTTCTTTCTTTTATTCACGTGCTCTATGGTACTAGTCTGCTGTGCCTTGCTCTTTGCACTCAACTGTTTGATTATCTGCATTAAGATTTCATCTCGTCTAGCTGTCAGGCTATTTTCTTTTGATTTTTATTACATAAAAGCTTTTTATGTTAAATTTTTAGATCACAGGCTTCTCTGTTGCATTTGGTTGAGTCTTGACTACACCTTCTTGCGGAAGTTATTCCTAATAACGTCTCTTATATACGTGCCGAGTGCGTCTTCTTTGAAGATGTTACGAACTTCATCCCTTATAGCTGTTTCTGAATTTTTAGTTGGACCTCCAAGTGCTCTTTGATGGTTTCAGAAGCTTTTTAGTATGCATTTGTCTGTTTTGAAAATTTCACACACCCAAAATTCACTTGTCCATTTAACTTTTTGCTTGCGTGAGCACACTCGCCAAGCATTTCTTTTTTCGGCACTTGTTCCGTCTATACAGTACCTCTTTTTGTGTATTCCCAGCATTTTGGCTTCTCTATGACCCACAAACACCTGCTTACACTCTTCTACTGCTTGCTTTATTTCCTTGTTCCCACCACTTGCACCATTTCCTCTTCCCACTCTAAAGATATTTTTGCCGCGTTTGTCATATCTCCTGCTGCATGGCATCAACCAGTTCATTGCATTCCCAGACTCTGTAGGAAGCATGCCCATTTTCTTCTGTATACTTTTTGTGAGCTCTACCATTTGCTTTTTATTAATTTTTAAGCATTCTGCGGCTACTGGTTCCTGTATTGCATCAGCATGTCTCCCAAATTTTAAGGTTATATCTTTATGATCAATACTTGGATATCTTTTTCCATGTAATTCTATCATCACTTGTAGATCATTTCTGATACTTGACTGCCTACGTTTGCATTGCCACATTACCTGTCCATGCCAGTTATTCTTTCTACTAACTAATAGAGTTAAACCTCTATATAACAAACTTCAATATAAAGAAATTCTAGATATTTATTTATTTATTTATTTATTTACTTATTTATTATACCTCAAAGGCCCCTGAACAGGACATTACATGAGGGGTGGGCACATTGAAAAAATGGCGTGTCAGGTTAGGTAATGTGACTTGAAAGATGGTCTTCGATGGCAGCTTTGAAACGAGAAATGTCAGTGATGAGGGCGATGTCAGAAGGAAGAGTATTCCATTGACGGGCTCTGTATAGAAAAAAAGAACGTTGATACGTAGTGGAATGGGCGCGTGGTAGATACACAGCATTAGGATGTGTGTGACGGGAAAAATGATGGGCTGGAATGATGACCTGATTACCTGTGGGCTGTAAATGAAAGAACCTAAAAAATAAAAGAAGACGAGCACTTTTGCGGCGAGAAGCGAGCGAGGGAAGACACAACCTGGATTTTAAGGCTGAAACACTTGTGTTATAGGAGTAGTCAGAAAGAATGAATCTGGCCGCTCGGTTCTGAACCGCTTCAATGGTGTTAATCATGTTTACCTGATGGTTGTCATAAATAGCACAAGCATATTCTAGTTTAGTTCGGATTAAGGTTTTATATGCTAGCAGTTTGACTGAGGGAGATGCTGATGACAAGTTACGGCGTAGATAACTTAGTAATCGGTTCCAGGAATTAGTTAACTGATTTATATGATGGGTCCAAGATAAGTCGCTAGATATATGCACGCCTAGGTATTTAAATGTTTCACACTGTGTTAAAGTGCAGTTGTTAAGGGAGTAAGGCGGTACTACATAATTAAGACGTCGATGAAAGCACACATGGGAACACTTACTGATATTGAGGGACATGTACTATTTGCTGCACCATGCCTGGACTTGGAGGAGGTCTTCATGAAGAGCGGAACAGTCCAAAGCATTTGTTATTTGACGGTATAAAACGCAATCATCCGCAAAAAGGCGTATGTTGGATTATAAGTGGAAGGTCATTAATATATATGAGAAAGAGGAGAGGCCCAAGGACAGAGCCTTGGGGCACACCGGATAGAACAGGAGATAGGATTGAAGAGATCGAGTTAGCGTAAACAAACTGAAGGCGCTCGGTTAGAAATGCACGGATCCAATCAAAGATGTCTGGGTGAAGACTAAGGTGTGAGAGTTTATGCAGGAGAAGAATATGTGACACTTTATCGAAGGCTTTTTTGAAGTCCAGAAAGAGAGCATTAGTGGGGATGTTGCGATCAACATGAGAATGCAAATCGTGTAGGAACAGAGCAAGTTGTGTGTTGCAAGAATGATCTTTGCGAAATCCGTGCTGATTAGGATGAAAGAAATTGACAGATGAAAGGAAAGTGGCGATGTGGGAATGTGTAACGTGCTCCATCAGTTTCGAGCAAACACTGGTGATTGAAATTGGACGGTAGTTTCTAGGATTTGTACAGTCGCCTTTTTTAAAGATGGGAATTATTTTACCAATTTTCCAGTCAGTAGGAACCAATCTCGTAGCAAGAGACTGTTGAAATATTTGTGTTAGAAAAAGACTGCTGATGTGCTTAGTGCTTTTTAAAACCTTGGAGTTAATGCCATTAGCACCACACGAGGACGAATTTTTTAAGGAATCTATGATTTTAATAATCTTTTAATAATGAAGTACTTCTATTTTTATAACTTTATGTACATAGGGCACCATGTATCTTGAACCTCAATGTAAAGAACTGTGTTTATACAAGATTTCAGTATAACAAAATTTCAGTGCCACCACGAAGAAACACCGAGGCAATAAATCAAAACGGCCAAGGATGCAGATGGTCAAACGATTCAATTACATGCAGCTGCTTGTAAACGCACCTCTCATATTGTGTGCTGTGCGACAGAGAGTGGCTTTCAAAGCATAGCAGCAAGACCCTCTCGCCATCATGTTCCGTATAAAGTCAAATTGAAGTAAGATACTATCGGGTCTCACGGGCCATATGCTGAGGGCCTGGGGGGTGAGTCAAAGAGGATGGTGGCTTGATGCATGCCACATCTTTTTAAGACTGCAAAGGCGAGGGTGAGTGCAGGGCAGGTGAGCCCTGCATGTGGCTGTCAGCACAGCTGAGCACAGAGGTCCACATGCCCTATCTTTAAGGTAATTAGCAGTGGGTGCAAAGTTTGGGCAAGCCAAGATGGCTGTGGATTCATGTGCACTGTCTTTCTACATGTTTAGTGTTGGAGGTCACTTAATCTCGAGTCTTGCAGATGCATTGAAGTGAGAGGGAGACTGAGAATTCACTTCCTTCCACCTGCGATTTTGGTGACAGTGTTGTCCTACAGCAGGTGACATCAGCTGCAGAGGGGAAGTGGGCATGAAAATTTTGCAGGCTTTGCTTCGTATCGCCGATGGGGAGATATCAACACAGCATGAAACCATATCATTGGTCACCAATTCACAAAAAAAATTTTTCTTATTGAAATTCGTTATTTTTTCCAATTGCCTGATATATCAGAATATCTTAGAGCCTCGTCCATGTAGGAAAAGTGTGTCAGTGAAGTGCGGGTGTGAGCTTTAGATGAGGACAGGTCTTAGACAAGTAAACATGATATCCCTGATATTTGAGTCGCTTATCAACTTGGGTGCTAGCAATACAAGTTACAGATATGCTCCACTAAAGGCTGTCAATCGCCTCCATCATTTCAGCACCATACACATGAAAATAAGGTCATTCAACTCCAGGGCAATGCAGGATCTAGGTAATGCCAAATGTGAATGCCTTTACCATGCATAAAAGATGCAAAGAGCATGTGCAATTGCAAGTGAGTGAAAGTGACCTCAAGGATCCAATACACACCTCTAGATTCCATATATAGGGGTGTGTAAATATTTATAAATTTCAAATAACAAATAAGATGTCCTATTTGATCCAGTCCTCAAATCGAGTATTAACTATTTGGAAGTGTGAATGTTTTTGGAACATTTTTCAAGAACATCACATAGCCAACTATGCAAAATCAACCATAAAACTAAAGCAGAAATGAAGCACATTTCTCTTCTACCACAGTAGAAGTTATGCAGACGGTGCTGCGTAGCTTTGGTAGCCAGACTTTTCCCACTTAACCCCAATCATGCAACTTCGATTTCCTTCATGTACACAACATATGGCAATGAGTATTGCTTGACCCTATTTATGAAAGCCGCAACTGTGCATTCTCATGGGTTTAACCCCGGATACATTCGACTGCAACATTGTTTGTTACAATAGCGGCAATATCACTAAAGAATGTGATTTTGCTGCTCTGCCATCAGTGCAGTCAACACGCATTTTCATCCTAGTCTAAACAGTATACGTAGATGCTAAAGGGCACATTTGACTACTTTTAAATCTAAATTTTGATAATGCATGGCCACAAAAGTTCCCAAGAAATCCGATTATTTTTAATGCTCCATTGGTGCTGTTAATAAAGGGCGCTTCATAATGTGCAATGTAATGACAGAAACTTTACTATGTAGCGAATACTGGAACATCCACAATGTTAAATTAAAATTTAGTTCTGGGGGGTTTACGTGCCACAATATGATTACGCCAACCAACTTTGACCACCTAGGTGCACCCAAGTGCATGAGCATTCTTTCTTTACGTTTACCTAAATCCTCTAAATGGGGCTGCCATTGCAGGAATCAACCCACAATCTCAGGCTTAGCAGCACGACGCCATAGCTGGTAAGCCACTGCAGCGGGCTGTCAACAGTGTTTCATAGTAGTGGTGAAAAAGGTGGCTCAATATTTGAAAAACATTTGAAAGGTGTTCTGTATAGGGTCATTCCATACCGAACGTCCCAAACATTGCACTCGACCCTCTACAATTCTATTCTAAAAAATTTCAGATGATCATTTTAGTGCACTATTTGCACTCGTAAAGCATTTATAGAAGAAAATTTTTTTTCTGTCTCTTGCAGTGATTTGAATGTTGCCTTAGTGGGAGAAACCTAGGTTGTCAAAGAATACTCTCAAAAATACAATACTGCACGGAACGCCTTAAATATCTGTTATTTGCTAGAAAAGGAATGGCACTTTCTTATTCTCTCCCATTGGCAGCCATTACTATGTCTCACGAAGTGCTTTGTGGTGAAGCAATGCAGCAATTCTGCGCCCATTTTGATTATGTTTTTAAAATTCTACAAAGGTTGCAGATACAATATGACTATGTCACATGGCTGGATAGTTGGCAGTAAGCGTGTCAAAAAGGTATTGAAGTTGACGATCAAGTAATTAGTGGAAGGGGTGCAAACATTGCAAAATGTGTGAAATGGGCTATGGTCAGGCACATGTAGATTGGTGATGTGGTTCAAGTAAAAATGCATGCTTCTGGTCATTTGGAAGAGAAAACAAAAGGGATTGATTTGTGAAGGTTTAATCAAAGTGATTTTTGTTTTAAGCAAGAACAAAAATTTTATGTTGAGCGTTTCCCGTGTCCTTGGGCGTCGGCCTGTAAGTCTGCTTCACTGCACTGCCACACTTCCTTGGGGAACAGAAATGTATGCGGCAACCACGCGGGTGGCAAATCGTATGCTGCTGTGTGTTTTCACATTTCGACATGCATTCTTCGGCTTTCCACAGTGCCACAGACAAAGTGTCAGAGAAAACGAGCGATGGCTCTTTTAGAAATATATTGTTATATAATAAAAGCACAAAACAGACACTGGGCATAGACTTATAATTCTTCTTTATAGGCAGCTTGCTTAAACATTACTCATGCCATTCGTGCCTCGGAGCCAACTGGTGCTTCGGATTCTTATGCCCTGCTCTTCGGCAGAGGTGAACTTTACTCCAGTGACCGCGTCGCGGAGCGAGCATGCGGCACCCACGGTTCGTCTTTCAGCCACATCCCTTGGCAGCAGGTAAGACCAGCACTATGAGCGGTGAGCATGCTGCTATCATGTCATCACAGAGAGCCTGTACAATGGAAAGTGAAAGCGAAAACTATCTACAGTAAAAGCACAATGACACTTTACGATTACAAAGCTGAAGGCATTGCATGCAGCGTGGGGTTTACTCTTTGATTGCATACCTTTAAAGAAGGTTCTGGCTTGGAACGGAGGCAAGAAGATGATAGTATTGCTTCTCCGACAGCGGCTGACATGATGGAAGAAAGGCGAGAAAGTTGCCATGCCAGTGCTTCTGCAAATGAAGCTTCTACCTCTGAAGGTAGGCATCGATCCTTTTAAAGCGTTTTTATTTCTTGGTTTACGAATCAACTAGTAAGTTATGTCTCAGGCCCTCGTCTTCACAGGACTTGCTTGTTTGTTTTTGTTTTTTGACGATTTAGAACTGTGAAGCAAAATGAAGATTGTGCTTGACCTCATGTTTCCGATCTACACGTGATGATCAGAAACATGAGGTCAAGCACAATCTTCATTTTGCTTCACAGTTCTATATCGTCAAAAAACAAAAACAAACAAGCAAGTCCTGTGAAGACGAGGGCCTGAGACATAACTTACTTACTTACATGATGATAGGATTGAAAGAAGTGATTAATGATTTTTTTTTTCTGTTCATTACACTTTCTCGTGAAGATTTGTGTGCCAAACCAACTGCGCAAGCAGTACTTCTGGAGCAAGGCTTTGATGGCACAGTACTACATACTTATTTAAAAACACAGTAGCAGGATGTTTCTATGCACGTGTATGTCCCATTTCCTAGATTTCAGGAAAGTGAACGATCCAAGTGAACACCTGCGTGTTCACTTGGCCCTACAGATTGCCACAAGACAATGCAGTCAAAGCAACAGCAGATATTTAATGTGCAAGATCTCGGTGAAATAGATCGTCGCCTCTTGAGAATGTGGTGCAAACGTACACAAGACATCTTTACCGTGTACTCCCATCACTATACCGTGTTTGTGAAACGGTACACAACTCACATGGTGTCGAATTTGTGCTCAAACCCGTTTCTCATGTTTGTAAAAAAATGTGCCTGCCATATGCATTACTACCGCAACTTTGGCTGACCTCCAACCTATGCTGGGACTCATTCCTGGGGAGAGGTTTTGCATGATGTGCAAATGCGTGTGCTACACTATGCCGAACGCTACAAGCTCTGAATGTGCCATCCAGGAAAGTGGAGCTAACTCTGATCCAAGTGAGCCGGAAGCTGCGACTGAAAACGTAAACGAGACGCTTGCTGCCACAGGGGTGAGTCCTTTAAAAAGAAAGTGTGGAAGAAAGGCTCGACAGACCTATGCAAAGAAGAAGGTCAAATGGCTCCAGAGAAGCACCAAAAATGCAGTCTATTCATGCCTGGGCCTTTAACAGCCGTCAAAGTCTGCTGAGCATCACAGCGGTGAGTTTTCTTTTGGTGACTACATAGCTCTAATGAAGCAGTTGAAAGAAAAATATGAGAATGAAAAATAATGACAAAGAAAAATACAGATTTTGACACGAGCCCCCATTTCATGGTCCCATGTAAATGTTATGAATTACTTCGGTACATCGGAGCGAGAGGCATGCGAAGCGATTCATGTCAGAGCAAAGGACGGCATTTTTGACCCCCCCGTAAAAAAAACAAAAAAAACAGGACACCCCATTGGCAAGGAAATCAAACTTTCAGTCAAGAAATTTTATGAAGACGATTCGCTTTCACACTCTACCAGGAAGACATTATCTGCAGTCAACAAAAGCGACTGCTTTTGCTAAATCTGCGAGAGCTTTATGAGGAATGGAAAAAAAAGCTGCAATCTCAAATGTGGATTCTCTTCATTCACAAGTCTGCATCCACCACACTGCATTTTGGCCGAGGGAAGTGGCACCCCCCACAGTTTGCGTGTGCATGGCACACCAAAACTTCAAACTGATCCTCAATGCCACAGGATTCACGCAAACAACAGAATTGTTAACAGTTGTATGCCAGACAGACAACGAAGACTGCATGCGCGGCTGCTGTCTTGTGTGCCCAAGCAGCAACGCCCTCAAGAGCATGCTAGAGAACACACCATCCCTACATACAGATAAGGCTGGCTACCTCCACGTTCACCAATGGATCAGTGGTGTCCTGTGCAAGCTAGAAACAATTATCTTAAGTCCAGCCGAATTTTTTTAGAAGCTTTTAGACATCCTACAAGAGCTAAAGTTGCACTACTTCGTGAGCAAGCAGAATATTTAAGAGAGCTCAAAACAAACCTAAAGGGTGACGAGTGGATTTTTTAATTGGACTTCGCAGAGAATTACAGATGCTCCCCAATCATACCATTGGGTAAATACACAAGCCACATTGCATCCCTTTGCTGCATACCATAGCTGCAAGGAAACTGGTTCTCTTCAGGCAAAATCACTTGTGATTTCGAACTGTCTCAAACACACTACAGCTGCAGTGGCTACATTTTAAGATGAAGTACTCAGAGTCCTAAAACATGAACTTCCTGATGTCAAAAAAGTTCACTACTTTTCAGGCATTGTATTGTCGCAGTACAAAAACATCCAAAATTTTGTAAAGTTGTTCCACCACAAAAAAGACTTTAGCTTCAGAATGGAACTTTTTCGCAACCTCCTATGGTAAGAGCACTTGCGTTGGCGGCACCGTGAACAGCTGGAAGCCAGGGCGATCTTCAGAGACCCTACAAGGGACATATCCTTACACCCCATGAGCTGTTACATGGTCAGAAAAAAAATATAGGAGGTATATTTGTGCTATGGGCACCAGAGAGAAGGGTTGCAGAAGTTTCACCATTTCATGCCATCATCACTGACCACTGTTAATGCCGGGCTCCCCTCCTACTCAGCAACACAGGCATTTCAAGTGGCAGACCATATGTCGGCCACGGGAGTAAGAATTGCAATCCCCACAAGGATGAAAAACCGGGCACACAACCAAAGTTCTGTGTCTGTCGTACGTGCGCATGTAGTGCTGTGGCAGTAAAATAGTGCTCAGCTTTGACTACTAACCGGCAGCCTACGGTGCCCTTCCAAAACCTCCTGCCAGCCATCTACACTGTTTCCTGCAAGTTTTCAGCAATGTGAAAACACACAGCAGCATACAATCTTGCTAACGGCATCGTCACCGCATATATTCGTTGCCCCAAGGAAGTGTTGCGGCACAGCGAAGCAGACTTACGGGCTGGCACCCAGGGACGCGGCGAATGCTCAACATAAATTTTTTTTTCTCGCTTAAAACAAAAATCACTCCGATTAAACCATCACAAATCAATCTCCTTTGTTTACTCTTCCAAACAAGTGCAAGCATGCATTTTTACTTGAACCAACTCACCAATCTACATGTGCCTGACCATGGCACATTTCACACATTTTCCAATGTTTGCGCTCCTTCCACTTACGAACTACTCAGTCATTGACTTCAACACTTTTTTGACATGCTTACTGCCAACTATCTAGCCATGTGACATAATCGTACTGTGTCTGCAAACATTGTAGAACATTTAAAGAATAATTAAAATGGGCGCAGAATTGCTGCATTGCTTCACCACAAAGCACTTTGTGAGACATAGTAATGGCCGCCAATGGGAGAGAATAAGAAAGCGCCATTCCTTTTCTAGCAAATAACAGATATTTAAGGCATTCTGTACAGTATTGTATCTTTAACGTATTCTTTGACAACCTAGGTTTCTCCCACTATAAGGCAACATTCAAATCACTTTAAGAGACAGAAAAGATTTTTTCTTCCAAAAATACTTTACAAGGGCAAATAATGCGCTAAAATGATCATCCGCAATTTTTTAGAACAGGATTGGAGAGGATCGAGTGCAAAGTTTGGGACATCTGGCGTGGAATGACCGTATTCAATTCGAGTCACTTTTGACACTATTCAATTTGGCCTAAAAAGTTAGTATTCGCACATCCCTATTCAAATCAGAGAAGGTACCATTGTGTTGAACGTGGGATACAGGTGGAATGTTGTTTGTGCCACCTGTACTCAATTTGATCCCACAGGGACATTGTTGTGTTGAGACACTTGAGTTTTACCCCAACCACTCTATGGCTTACTGCACAAACTTGTCATGAACAGCACAAAGACTACACATGCATAGCATGTGCCATGTCACGTTAAGGTGTCCACGGCCATTGCTGTCACAGCATCCATTCTAGTCCATTGAATCTTTGTGAAAGGTATTTTGCTATTGCCATGATCTGTTCACTGCGTCTGTGACTTAGCCTATTTCTTTGCAGTGGTAGTAACCTCTTGATATGCAGGTCAAGTGTGAGCAACAGTTTCGATTCATTGTGCAATGAGGACCCCTTGGAAACAGAAATTGCGAGTGTACCTGTATCTGCGAGTAAACATGGAAATAGCAGCTCACCATTGGCAGGGTGACAAGTTTCTTGTGTCCTGCAGGTCCACAGTGGTCTTGGTATGCTGCTGGTAGAACTGCCTGCACACAGAGTTGCCAGTCACCAGAGCAGTGAGACAAGGCTCCCACAGACATTGAAAGTCCATGCATCATACTATGAATACCAAATGGGTCCATGTACCTACCACAGGCTTTGTATCCAGTATGTCAATTATGGGCAGTTAAGGATTGGCCTTAACTTTGCCCTTCCCGCTGTGAAATACCTTTCTTCTAACCTAACTTGTCATCACAATTATGTTTTACTGCACACATTAGACTGCAGTTCCTGCACTACATTATCTGGATCATTAAAGATAAAAGAAATTGCTTAAAATATCATGAATAGTGAGCATTACTGTTCCAAGGTTACCTAGACTCAGCAATAGGTGGTGTCCAAGTCCACAACTCAGTGGTGGCACCCTCTGGAAAGACATGCAGATCTTAAAGGCGATGCTTTTGCTGGCCGGCAGAAACAATTTCAAAAGCCAGGAATATGTCATAGACATAGTGCTTTACACATACTCAAAAGTGTCACAACTTATTTATGCATCGGAAGTTGTGCGACGAATTATGAAGTTAGGTATGAAAGACAGAAAGAACTGCTCTGAATAAATGTTTGCACAGCTAGCATGAATGACAACAAAACCACAAAGAACATTAAAATAGCTGCAATATGTTTCTTAAACAAAGTCATGACAGAAGCTGTGTACTCATCATTCCAATGGTGGATGGATAACTGCAGCACTAGGTTTCCTGCAAGAAATCCTAGTTTGAACCTCATGTGGGAAAGCTTTTGTTCTGAGGGCGAGCAATATGTGCATTTTACCAGGATCACGGTTTACAAACAAACATTTATGCCATGAAATATTACAGTGGAGGATATAATTGCACGACTCAACACAAACCATGAAAACATACCATTCCTCCACAAGTTTACAGGGTGTGTTTTGGGAAGAATGTGAATGTATGAATGATTTTGCATGTCATTAATAGCATTGCTGATGACGGTGTTGGCCACTCACGATTTACTGCAGGCCCAGTATTCAGATTCTGTACCCGGTAAACTTAGTATGAAATGTAAAGTATTATCCATATTGCAACATCCAGCACCCAGTGATATGCCGGATTATGGGCCCAATGTCACATCAGACTGGTGCGGCATACTGAACGTTGATGGGTACTGGTGCCAAAAGCAGCTCTAGAGTGAGAAAATTGTGGTCCCTGCCAACAACCGAGAGCCCTTTATTGCAATAAAAAAGTCTAATGAAGAAGAACAGGAAGCAAGCAGTAGTGGCGCACTATCATCGATGTAGGGCACAAGTGCAAATCGCAAGCTGTTGGCGCAGAGACCATTGTTCTCTAGTCACTGTGCTGGCTTTTCACCTGCCCTTTGCCATCAATAAATCCCCCTATCAATGTAGTGGAGGTGCATGGTACCCCTTCAAACCTAAAGCTCCGAAGCCAGACATTACCCACCACCGTTCCGACAATGCCTGATAACTCCACCCAGCAAGGCGCGGCCCAATCTCCCCGCGTGCTGTGCTAGTGCACTCCCACTTTCTTCAGCAGCACCAATGACCATGACATAGAAGATTGGCTGTCGTTATCTGAAAGGGTGAGTGTGCACAAGTGGGACGACGCTACAAAACTATGCGACGTCCTGCTCTACCTAACAGATGTTGCAAACCTCTGGTTTCGTAACCATGAGCCTGATTTCGCCCCTTGGACTGCTTTCAAAACAAGCTTCGTAGATGATGTGTTTGGGCGCCCCTCAGTGCACAAGCTTTGCGCTGAACAGCATCTACGTGGGTGTGTGCAGCAGCAGGGTGAGAACTCCATGAGCTATATCAAAGACCATGATTGTGCAAAACAGGATCAGGCACATCATGAAAGGCATAGACAATGCCTTTCACATGCTGCTGGCTAAGGACCTGTGGACCATGCCTGAGCTCGTGACCTTGTGCCAGAGCTTCGACTGTCATGCTCCTGTATCAAGGTCAGCATTACAGGAAGTGGTCACTCACAAATGGATTCTTAACAACATTCCTTTCTACATAAGGAAGGAGGGTCGCAGTGCCAATTGCTAAATTTATTTATTTTATTTCAATAGTGCTAGGCCCAGATAGGGGACGTGGCAGGATGGCACTGACATTAGTGCACATCAAAATAGTAAAACAGTAAACAAATAAAGAAAACAAAACTTAAAAGCATACTATACATATGATTAGTAAACACAAGTATGGAAGTACAAAGCATTAAAAACAAGAAATGCCACAAAACAAACTTTACATATACTGTTCAATGAATGCCTGAAATTGATCCACGTCATCCACTTCAACTAACTTACTATCAAGGTCGTTCCACTCGACTACTGAGCGAGGAAAAAAGGAGTACTTAAGAACATTGTTTTTTGTTTGAAAAGGAAGCAAAGTAAAATTATTTCTGTGTCTCGTAGCATAACGAAGAGAATGTGTGACGTATTCATGAGTGTTGCTTTTTGATTTGCCTTTAACAACTTTAAACAAGAAACACAAGTGCGCTCTTATTTCTGTCTGATAACGCCCTCAAGCCTGCTCTATCCCTTAGTTCAGTAATGGACATAATGCCATAGTGATTGAATATGAAGCTGACTGCTTACTTTTGCACTCTTTCTACTTTATTGATATTAACAGAAGTAAATGGATCCAACATTATACTGCCATATTCAAGAAGAGGTAAAAGAAGAGAGTTGCATGCTAAATGTTTAAGTTCTTTAAAGGAATTACGAAGACATCACTTAAATAATGCAATTTTGTCATGGTGTTATAAGCAACATGGTTAATATGACAGTCCCAACACAGATCATGATCGCAAATCTATGGAAGAAAATTAATTGTGGTGGATATTGTAATAGGTGGGCTCTTCTTTTATAAAAGAGGCACGCACCAGAGGTTATCAGAAAGTTTTCTATGTGCTGACACCTGGCATCACACCAGGGGTCACCCCACAAAGTGCTGGCAGTATTAAAACCACCAGTGATCATATATGGTTCTGGGAGCTTGTCAATCAGCTTGTAGAATTATTTTGCTAAGATGGTAAGAAGGCGGTATGTAAATGCAACAGATTGTTACTAATTTGTGAAAGTGAATCACTCACACAGACACCACCTCGAGGGAGGCCTGTAGAATAAGATTTTGGCAAGCAACAGACTTACCTACAACTATTGCTACACTTCCGGATGACGCAACAGCATCATCATGATTGTTCTGGAAGATAGCATACTATCTGAGCAAGTTTGTTAGTGTGGGTTTTAAACGTGTTTCCTAAACACACATCTTTGGATTATTTTATGGAGGAGTTTTCTGATACTGTATCGCCAAGATTATGGAGAAGCATACTCAGTGTGCTTACCAAGTTGACATTTCCAAATTGCCTGAGTTTTCCATGTTTTCCCTGACTGGCTTTGCCGAATTCCCTGATTGACACAGAACTTTGTTTTATGTCAAGGCTGGTTGACATCATGCCGCCCGATACTGTCACTCTCTAGTAAGCATGCTAAAAAAAAACTACATAATCCAGTTTTTATATTAAGGAGTAGTGCTTATTTTATTCAAAAAGAAAACAGAAGGGGGGGGGGAGGGTACGTGAAATGGTTGGCAAATAAAATATCTTCGAAAAAAATGGTAGAACCTATTGCGAATCGAGTCGAACGTTCTCAACTACGAATAACAAGATGCATACAGAAGCAAATATTTTCGAACGTGAGCTATTCCTATCAATTGATTACAAGCTCATTGGTATGAGGCCCGAACTTTTTCACAAGTGAGATTCTCTCTCAACAGCTGTTAACTCAACCTCAACTGTCCTGCCACACTATCAGCCCGCGCTCAACGCCTTAGCATTGCTTTTCACTGCATGAAAGAGCTTATTTTAGCTTGGATGAGGGGTACCTGCTTCTCGGTGTCAGTCAATACTTTTTTTTTTCTTTGAGAAGCTTGAGCTCAAAAAAGGAAAGCAGTGGCACGTTTCCTTTCCCGTTTATTCCTCAATGCGCAGGTCCTTTCTGTTCTCGTATTTCTTCCACTGCACGTTCGCCCCATAGACCATGTGAAGCATCCGCTTGGTCTGTTGTACAGTCAACATCCGAGTTTTCAGACTCCCAAGGGACCGCGAAAATAGAGCAGTTTGAAAAAATGAATGCATGTCCTTTATTTTATTTATTTCAAAATACTGTCAATCCTCTAGCGAGGATTGTTACAGGAGTGGGAACAAAATACCAACATTACAAAAGCATAGGTGACAACTCACTTAAGGAAAAATTCCTAAACATGCGCAACTGTCTTATTTTCATGGGAACATTTGTAATATATATGCATACACTATACAACATTACAATACTGTGGTTTCAAATGAGAAGAACACAGGAACGGACGAAGAAAAGAAACATTAAATGAAAAGCCAACAGATGGACGTAAGTGGCTTAGTATTAGGAGCTTGGGAGCTCTGGGATGATATATTTAATTTTTTTCTAGGAACCTTTCCAGTGTTGTCTGGGCTACACTAAGTGAATCAAGCACATTCCATTCCCTTATTACTTGAGGAAAAAAATGAAAAACGGAACGTGTTTTTGCTGCAAAAATATTCATTAAACATTTGGTCACGTTTCTGGTACGTTTTCCCTTTTTCTTTAGCAGTAGCGAAAGCTGTGGTTGCCATTTAACATTGGTTGCCAAGGTGGCCATCTAACAATTGACAAAAGAATTTCAGACGATGTATTTTGGCTCTGTCACAAAGCATAGACAACTCTGCTCGGTGCAGTAGCTCAGTAGGGGAATCAGTTCGCTTGTAGCTGTTAAAGATACTAAATCTTGCTGCCTTGCATTGTACGGCAACCAGCACAGGAATGTTGGTTTTTGTGTAGGGGAACCACACTATATTCGCATATTCCAGCATCGGCATAACAAAAGTGATGTACGATAAGCGCTTTGTATCTGCGGCAGCGTAACATAGTGTTTGAGGAAAGACAACTTGTTCATTGCTTTCTCCGTCAACTGTAGCACATGCGCAGCCTGGCTGAGATCAGATGAAATCGAAACCCCCAAATATTTGTGCTGAGCCACTGTATGAAGCAAAACACCGTTGAAGGTATACGGAAATAATAGTTTACTTTTTTCTTGCTTACATTCATTGACTTTTTTCAGAATTAACTACCGTCTGCCAGTCTCAGCACCACTGGGCTGCATTGTGCAGGGAATTGTTAAGGGCGATTTGGTGGCTAATGTTCTTAATTTCACTTTAAAGTATGCCATCGCCTGCAAATAATCTAATTTTAACGTTTACTGTTTCAACAATATCATCTATAAATAACAAAAACAAGAGAGGGGCCAGAACAGATCCCTGTGGGACACTCGAAAGGACCTTGACAGTGTTGGAGTTATGTCCATTGTAGTGAACGAACTGGTAGCGATTTAACAGGTAGTTGCTTATCCAGTCAATTATTGGACCATTGCCAAGTTTTTCTGGGAGTTTACCAATAAGTTTAGAGTGAAACACATGGTCAAAGGCCTTAGAAAAGTCTACAAAAATTGTCTATTTGTGATTGTTCATTTATTGCTAGCCCAAAGTCATGTGAAGCCTCTACGAGTTGGGTTATGGTAGATAGTCCATCTTTGAATCCGTGCATAGAAGGGGAGATATACTTTTCTTCCACGTGCTTAGTTACTGATTTTAAGATAATGTGCTCAAGAACTACACAGCTAGTGCATGTCCGAAAGAGGGGCCTGTAGTTGGATGGGGATGAAGCGTCACCAGATTTATGCACCAGTACTACATTCACAATTTTCCAGTCCGCTGGAAGATGGCCATCGCGAATTGATTTTTTGAGATGAATATATCTGCTAATCAGTTCAGCATAGTGCTTCAGGAAGCTGTTCGATATGTTATCCGGACCACTACTTATCTTTTCATCAAGCTGTAAGAGCAGTGAAACAATGCCAGGTGCTGTGATGCTTAAAGGGCCCCTGAAATGGTTCGGACAAATTTTGTAGATGCGTATGGCCATCTAAATTTAACCATTCGCACAACAATTTGTGTGAAATGTCTCATCTTAAGGGAACTACAGACGATTACAAGTTACCCTCCTCCATAGTCATGTATTTTCTTCTCAACTCATTCGCCAAGTGATTCAGGCTAAGCTCCGCCTTCAATGGCTCTGCGTCATGATGACACGTCGTGTCGTCGACTTCCAGTTCTCTAGGAGCTTCTTAAAACTCTCCGCGAGCTGCTTGGCAGTCGACCCCAAGCGAGAGCTATCGAAGCAGCGTGCGTTGCGAGCATTCTGTAGCAGTGCCAAAAGTGTCTGGTATTCCGGTAACCACAGGCGAGTTGGGCGTTTAGACGGAACAGTGGAGGCATAAACTCAAGCTGACGAAGGAACTTTAGCATAGACATAGGTGAGCTGCCTGATCGGTCTCCATGGTCCAGCTGCCTGTTGGCGCAGACATTAACCAGCCAAACAAAGAGCTAATACTGCTCTAACCAAGTGGAAAACATTTTAAACATTTACAAAAACAATGTGTTGACGATTACACTCCTGCAAAAAATGTACACAAGCAGCAAAGAAGAATACATTTCGTTACTGCTACTGTGTGTGGTTGAGCTCTCTGCCACCAGGTGGCTGCACTGTGCAGACCATTCACATTTGCGCTTCTGCTCATCCCGTGAAACGACACGGTCAAACGGCTAGGCCCTGTCACCTTGTGCTTACCCTAATACCAGACTCACGAAACACTATTGTGGTAGTACTTCTCCAGTGTAACTGGATGGCTACAAATGCGCAAATTCTGGGGCCGATCGGATAGCGATTCAGATGCACTGCAGCCAGTCCGCTCATCTGCTGCTTTGCAGAAGGACACGATGTCGCAGCTTGACATAATGCCAGTCACTACGTTTGCAGTCTACAACACCATAAAATAAAATCACAGTGCTCGCGAAAAGACAGACTGACTCTAACCGTGGAGTTCTCGTCAAAATGGAGCATGTTCTAACATAAGCAGACGATGCTTGCTGTGTGTTGGAAGTGCTTAAGTGTAGTGAGAAATTGTTTTTGTGCATTCTCTTTTTGTTACTTTCTTTTTATAGAAACAACCAACATTCCAACTATTACGAACATCATTTGTTCACCATAAAGGTGGAAAATCCATCGTACACTAGGCAGCCAGTCGAATAGCTCGCCCTACTGACATCAATTGGGTGATTTACGTCATATGGGCAGGGGTCGCTTAAAATTCCGCCGAGCAGTGTGCTGTGATTGGCAGCAATGTATATCTTTAAAACCTTATAATAAATTACACACTTTACGTGGAGCACTTAGATGCGTCAATTAATGATCAGAAGGACCTATACTCTAACGACTCAGTACGTTTGTACAAAATTTTCAAAATTGTTTCAGGGTCCCTTTAAAGACGGTAGTGGTCTACCTCGACCTATGTAACTATAACTTGCTGCAATCTTTACGCTGTTATCAGTGCTAAAAACAGAGTGAAAGTATGAATTGAAATTATTCGCCTTTATCTTGTCCTCTGCAGCTGAAGAAGCAGGAGGTGTTGCACGTTTTACACTCATGTAGTGCCAGAATTTATCTGGCAAATTCTTGATAAATTTTTCTAGGATGCGACCAAAAAAGTGCTGCTATGCGCTTTGTAATTTGCCTTTCAGGGTCGACGTTAATGATGCGACCTCAGAGCTAGCACTTCCTAGCGTCTTTTTGTTCTTTCTAACATGTTTGATTTTGCGCTTTGAGTGAATTATGTCGCGGTTAATCCATGGGTTGTGCTTTTTTTGTAACCTGCTTTTGTGTAGGGACAAAGCTGGATATACAATGCATGATGTTATCTTTAAACTGCGCCCACACTTCATCTATGCTTGTGTTATTATCTGTACGAAGATCTGAGAAGTTGGGATACGCGAGAGAGGTAAGTAATTATTGCTGCATCATCAGCTTTAGTAAAGGAAAGTACATATTTTACTGTACCAGGCTGTTGTATTGGAGCTAACAAAGGCAAAGTGCAATGAAATATTCTGTGGTCCGATATGCCGTATACTGTTTCAATACTTGCGCTGTCGGTGGAAAAATGATAGCTTACAAATACAAGGTCTAACACTTAGTGGCACTCGCCTTGCATGCGCGTAGGCTCAACAACAAGCTAAGTGAGATTGAAAGTAAATAAAAAGTCAATTATCATACTGTTTGATAGGAAACCTGGGCTCAAGGAAGACCAGTTAACATCAGGTAGGTTAAAGTCGCTGGCCATGATAATCCTGCCACCAAGCACGCAGGAGTTCATATAATAGAAAAGAAAATTTAAGCGTGTTGCTTCCGCATTCGGGGGCCTGTAAATGGTGCCAACGTACACGATACCGTTATCCTGGTGAAGCTTACATTAAACTGCCTCGACATCATTTACCGCAGGCATGACCATGTATGCAATTCCCTGCCATAAAACAATTGCTAGGCCTCCACCTCTAGTATCTCTATCTTTGCGAACAATAAGTAACTTGGTGGTGCAACTTCATGATTGCAAACGATTGAGTGTAGCCATGTTTCACTTACAGTGACAATATCAGGTTTTAGAGCCAGCAAAACAGCTTCAAACTAGTCCGCCTTATTCGCAAGGCTTCGGGCACTAACATTCACAAGGGTTAATGCCTGGAAGTTCTAAATGTGAAACAACTAGCCCTCATCAAGATCTTACTAATCGTTAACAGCACCATTGTTGGGAGGGCTGCCCTGTTGGTAGTTGCACCTCGTTTGTTTTTTTTCACTTCATCACTATTGTTACTACTCTCATCCTGGGCAAAAAGACAACCATTAATTTGTACTCTGTTGTAGATAAGTCTTACCCTCTCCCCTCTGTCGCGGTTTTATTTCGTGAAGTTTCACAGTTTTCTTTTAGTTTCACGAACTCCGAATGAGTAGTCTTCACTTATAGAGTAACTGGTCCCCCTTATCCTGGAACAAGACCAGAGCATTTTAACTTTGTCGCGATAATCAAGTAACTTAAAGATAATTGGCCTGTCTGTAGATTCTCCTTCCTTAATTTGACCCAGTTGGTGAATACGTTCAATACCCGCAGACTTTATGTCTAGAGTATCTTGAAACATTGTCTTTGATACCAGGTCGTGGAGCTTTTGAAATGACTCAATTTGTTGTTCCCAAACCCCATACAATTAGATTTGATCGCTGACTTCTCTTCTGCAGTTATTCAATTTTTCTGTTCATATCCTTGACATTGTTTTCTAGATCTGCTATTTTCTTTACGCAATCAGAAACCTGCTTTTCCAACCCGCTAAGTTTTTCTAGTTTCTTATCAATTGCACTTAGTTTCTGGTTTCTGACAGTTTTTCCTTTCTTAATTCCCTTTATGTCACCCGCGATTACTTTTAGTTGCTTTGACCAATTGCCTTCCATCTGCCCCAGATTGGTTTCTATATCGCCACCGAGCAGCAACAGGAAGCACAGAAAAATCGCCGCTTTAGTAAGCACTTCACACAATGACCATGGGCATGGCCGCAAAATTAAGCAAACATTATTGCTATGATAACATTTTCCATATCATTTGCTCACCTGTACAAGAAGCATTAACGGGTTTGAAAACCGCATCATGGCGTCGCTGCCATGCCTACTGTCGAGTGCCGAAGTGAAGATTACTTGTATAGTCCCGTTGATACATGCTGTCCTTAAGGGCTCCTCCCTATCCTTAGGGGCTCAAATCACCATAATCACATCCAAAAAAGCTCTGAATGCCTGCTAGTACACTTATTAGGCATATTGGTGCTCTGATGGCGCATTCACACTGAGACATTCGGTGTCTGGAGTGGCACAGAACCCAGTTCGGCGGCGGTGAGATCCGCCGGACTAGCCCCTTCTGCGCAGATTGCTCCCGGGCCAATATTTGCGGCAGCTGCCACCGGATTCCCTCACCGTGGACCAATCAGAGCGCGTCTCAGCAATTCGAAAGATGGCAGCCAAGCCCGACGCGCTCGTCATATCGCAGCCTTCGAACGCGTTGCGACATCGGAAATGCTCTTCGAATTGGTGCATAACCACCTCGTCCTTTTTGACAAGTACCATGTGAAGCACAAGGATTAAGCGACCTGACAAGGTGGCGTGACCAAGCTACACGTGCTCTTGCAAAGCAGGACGAACCGACCAATGCCGGTGGCATCGTCTCTTCAGCGAATGCTTCTGCGCGTCTCGCATCGTCAGATAGGTGCTTGCCAGAAGGCCTAGCAATGCTGCCTCTTCTTGCTCAGGGTTTATTATTTTCGTTTCAAGCAGTGATGAAGCGGCCAAAATAAAAACACGCTAACTCTACCTGAGCGGAGATAACTGCGCAGTTTTTATAGGGTGCACTAGAAAGGGAGAGTGGGTCCTCGGCAGGCTCACCGCTGAGGATTTTTTTATTTAAAAAATTAGTAGCGCCACCGTTGCCTTGACCTGAATGAGCGACTCCGCACGCCGGTTGGATGCAGTTGCGTTGGAGACCCTACCCCAGTTGCATGGAGCTTTGACAGGCGTTTCCCTCTGCTGCATCTAGTTCTGATACTTGGTGGCAGAAACAGTGATTTTCTTTCCTGCCAACCTGCAGTCAATAAAATGGAGGAAGAACGACGGAAACAATGCTAACGACAATGGTGGTGCGTTGAGCAGACGACAGCCACTCAGCCTGTGAGCTCGCGTCAGCCAATGGGTTCTGCTAAAACAGGCGAAGCTTCAGGAGAAGGCGATGGCAGCGCTGCCAAAATTTCAGCTGTTTTTTTGCAACACCCTCGGCGCTTGCCAAGCCGTCCACTGGACCCACTCTCCCATTTCTGTACCCCCTAGTTTCGTGTCACGGAAACATCCAGGATATCCTGCGCTTGTTTGGAAATGAGCGTCCTACATGGCAGATGGCTCTGTATCGCATTCCGGCGGTGCAGTGGCCAAGCAGTGTACACGACACGAATTTCGGCGGCAGGAGAATTCCGTTCGCTATAGACGCCGGATTCCCCAGTGTGAACGTGCCATTACTGTGACAGGGAGATGGCGGGTGCAAGCGTGTACTACTAAGAAATACATACTGCATCCCGTCACAATTGCCCCTTCCCACGCTTGTGCTTCACCGCAATAATTTTGTGTATGTTTCACCACGTAACATTACTGTACTAAGGCGAAGCTAATCTTTAGGAACAGGCATTATGCAACGTGTTGTGCTTGCCGAGCTTCAAAGCTAATAGCGAGGACGAAAAATGCGGTGTTGCATTGCTGACAGTGGCGAATTGTTTCAATGAAAAACGCAGCACCCAATAGCAAGAAGCATGACAGTGAACATCAAAGCAGCTAGGCCTAGCGCTGCTGCAGTGGTGGCTACAGCTGCAAGTGGATTTACGTGTGAGAGCGCCGTTCGAGGTGGCGAGGAAATCAAAATAGCGGTGGTGGTGGCTCTGCTTGATTAATGCCATTTCGGGTCTGCGTTCACAGCTAAAAGTCCGAAAAATCTGACGGCGAAAGGTTCTTGAGTAGGAAATTTCAGACGTTCTTATACATTGACTCTATGGGGTACGTAGTGGTGCCATGAAGCTGTCCAAATTATCGGCCGCCAAGAAGGTCGGTCACTGACTGTACACTGCCAACTCCTCCAGCTGACAACACGGTGCCAAAGTAGGTTTATTATGATTCTTCCTTGTTACTCGAGTCAGCATTCCCGCGACTTTCGTTCCCTTTCAACAAAATTACAGCTAATTTTCCCTTATAGAAGCACAAATTCCGAGTTTTCCCCGAGTACTTCCAGACTCATGGACCGCATTGGTGGCGAAGGATATAAAACCAGGCCCGGCTGCATCGCTGTTCAGTGGGCATGGTGGTACGACAAGGAAAACAACGATGGGCTTACGCACGCTTTTCTTCATTGTGCAGGTTAGTAGGTTCCCAGAACTACCTCACGCTTCTTTTAAATCTGATGACCTGTTCCTTGTCGTGCTTCCATGCCCAAAAGCCTTGGTTGATCCTTTTTATGCTTTGCTTTTGTTGTTATGTGGTGACGTTGAGAGTAATCCCGGTCCCACTACAGGTTCGCAAAAAGCGCAATCTTCGAATGCTGTGGAAGAAATTTTGAAAACTCTTAAGGATCTAGACGAGCGATCTATAAGAATGGAAACCCTACAGAAATCTATGGCTACGTCAATATCAGACCTAAAGGAAAAGCAGGAATCAGTTTGTCAGGTGGTATCAGATATAAAAGCCAGATTAGAAAAAGTTGAACAGCAAACTTTTGCAATTGAGAAAAAGCAGACAGATCTCGACGATGTGCGGGATTCCGTAGTCCGCGTCGAAAAGCACACGCGCACACTCCACTCAAGACTAAACGACGCCGAAGACCGCGCTCGCCGGAATAACTTGCTGTTCTACGATGTGCCTGACTCCGCTGATGAAACCTATTCCAAGTCTGAAGAAAAAATACTGGAAATTTTCGCCGATACTTTAAATGTGGATATTTCAAGTAACAACATAGCCAGAGCGCACAGAATCGGGCGATTTGCCAAAGGGAAAGCACGGCCACTAATAGTAAAATTTGAAACATACAAATGTAAGGACTTAGTCCTTTCCAAGCGCCAAGTTTTAAAGGATGAAAAAAAAATATCCGTAAGCGAAGATTACTGCCCAGCAACAAGACACTGCCGCAAGAGGCTGATCGAATTTGGAAAAAACACAAAAAAGTCATTCAAGTTGCACTACAATAAATTGATTATCGGTGGAAAAACGTATGTTTACAATGAAGCTCATAATACTGTAACTGAAATAGCAGCTTTCGATAGCACACAGAACGACATCAGCCCTCGTACTCTTCGCTCTGGACGCGAATTCCCATTAAAAGAAACATAGGGGAACGAACGGGGAGGTGGTTCTCAGCTGTGTTCTTGCTCAGTGCTTTTTTCGAACATGCGTAGTCTTCTGCCCAAGAGGGACGAACTGTGTGCCATTATTGATGACTGTGACGCTGACATCATTGCGTTAACTGAAACCTGGCTGTCATCTAGGGTAGCCAACTCTGAGTTGTTTTTTTGCAGAAATAAATATGCAGTTTTTCGGAGCGATCGCACTGGGAAAGTAGGCGGTGGTGTACTTCTTGCAATCAGTGACCGATTTGAGGGCTTTTGTGTGCCGATTGTTTCAGATTTAGAAATCATCTGGTGCTGCATTACAATAAAATTTAAAAAACTACTAATAGGGGTTTGTTACCGATCACCCTCAAGTCCTTTGTCCTTTTGCAATGACTTGTATGACAACTTGAACCAGATAACAATACGCTATCCTGGAGTGCCAATATATCTAATGGGCGATTTTAATTTTCCAAACATCGTATGGTCCCACAGTCCGTTTTCTGAGCCCTCATCTACTGAATGTAATGAGTTCATTACACTTTGCTCTGACTTCGGTTTTTCACAAATGGTCACCTCACCAACGCGAATAACTCTGCACTCATCCTCAATACTTGATTGATAACGTCTCATTGATAACTCACTTGCCTGGTCTCAGTGATCACGACATTTTGCACTTCACGCTTACATTCCCCCAGCAGTATCAATGCAAACAACTAAAGACAATTAGAAACTTCAAAAGAGCCAATTTTTCTGCCATAAACTCAAGCCTATGTTCATTTCTTGACGACTTCTTACCGCAGTTTTTTGAACGATCAGTTGAAAGAAATTGGTGTATGTTCAAGAATAAAATTTTAGAATTAGTCCATCAGCATGTTCCACTCCAGCGTGTTTATTCTCATAATCAAGCCCCCTGGTTTAACAGGTTTCTTAATATGCTCTCAAATAGGAAGAGACGCCTTTTTCGCACCGCTAAACGGACGAAAAAGCCTGCACATTGGCTTGCATATAAAAACGCTGCCTCTAACTACTCAATTACAGCTAAAAATACTAAGCACACATTTTTTAGCAAAACCCTGCCATTATTACTAAAAACCAATCCAAAGCGCTTTTGGAGCATAGTAAAATGCAAACGTGGAAATAAGATTGCATTAACACAATCTGGTAGTCAGGTGTCCAGCTATCGTTGCGCAGACGTCTTGAACAGCGCGTTTGTGCAATCATTTTCCTCTCCCGCACCTAACAACGAATGTCCCGTCCTACAGGACTGTAACTTTCCTCCTATGGACCCTATTATATTTGATGCAACAGGAATTAAGAAAATAATCGAAAATTTGAAAATTACTTCCTCCTGCAGTGTCGATGAAATCACCACCAAATTCTTAATTAGCACAGTTGAATATTCGTCTATCATATTGCAATATCTATTCTCGCAATCATATAACTCTGGCATGCTTCCGCTAGATTGGAAAACAGGAAAAATCATTCCCATACACAAATCGGGTGACAGTCATAATCCATTTAATTATAGACCAATTTCTCTTACCTCAGTACCTTGTAAAATTATGGAGCATGTAATCTACACGCATCTCATTAACTTCCTTGACGACAATAATTTCTTTACTCCTCACCAACATGGGTTTAGCAAACACTTCTCTTGCGAAACACAGCTTGTCACATTTACAAACGATTTACACTCTAACCTTGACGCAGGCTTCATGACGGACTGTATTTTTTTGGACTTCGCTAAGGCATTTGACAAGGTGTGTCACGCTCTACTCTTACACAAAATAAGCATTTTAAACATGGACCCTACACTACTTAAGTGGATCTGTAGCTTTCTTACATCGCGCGTTCAGTTTGTTTCTGCTAATGAATGTACTTCCTCTCTAGTCCCTGTCGGCTCAGGCGTCCCTCAAGGATCTGTCCTAGGCCCACTTTTGTTTCTTATATACATTAATGACTTACCTATTAATATTTCATCAAAGATATGTTTATTTGCAGACGATTGTGTGATATACCGCAAAATTTCCAATAACTGCGATGTAACAGCTCTACAAACCGATTTAAATAAAATAACTGATTGGTGCAGCACGTGGAAAATGCAACTTAACATTAAGAAGTGCAAAACTATGAGGGTTTCTCGTACTAACTCTAGTTCTCTAAATTATTCTCTCACTAATATATCACTTGAATGTGTCACCTCGTATCGTTATTTAGGAGTGACCATAACTAACAATTTGTCTTGGAAAACGCATATTGATATCATAGTGTCCAAAGCTAACCGTACTTTAGGATACCTGCGCCGAAATTTTTCTCGTGCACCATCCTCATTAAAACAGTTACTATATACCACTTACGTTCGCATGCAACTTGAGTATGCTTCATCAATATGGGATCCCTGGCATTCAACACTAATACATACGCTGGAAGCTATACAAAACCGTTCAGCCCGTTTCATTTTAAATAACTTCAATCGGACAGCAAGCGTAACACACATGAAATGTTTATTAAACCTGCCTCTCTTATCCGACCGCCGAAAACACTCATGCATTTCTCTTTTTCACAAAATCTATTATCATAACACCTTTTTACACACTCTTTGGATCAGGCCAGCACCCTTCATTTCTTCTCGCCGTGATCATAATCAGAAAGTTAGCATATCTCATTTCAATTACAATAAGTATGCTTCATCAATATGGGATCCCTGGCATTCAACACTAATACATACGCTGGAAGCTATACAAAACCGTTCAGCCCGTTTCATTTTAAATAACTTCAATCGGACAGCAAGCGTAACACACATGAAATGTTTATTAAACCTGCCTCTCTTATCCGACCGCCGAAAACACTCACGCATTTCTCTTGTTCACAAAATCTATTATCATAACACCTTTTTACACACTCTTTGGATCAGGCCAGCACCCTTCATTTCTTCTCGCCGTGATCATAATCAGAAAGTTAGCATATCTCATTTCAATACTATCATGGGCGCAAATTCATTCTTGCCAAAGACTAGCAAAGACTGGAACAGCTTATCCCCTTCATTAACAGGTATAATTAATCCACTTATGTTTAGAAACGCACTTGAAAACGAACTTTTGTAATATACTTACCATTTGTCTTGCCTATGTGTATGTACCTTTCTTTATTGCAGCGTTTTCATCAGTTTTCATCAGCATCATGATCAAAAAGTTAACAATGCATTTTGTAAATCTACTGTACATATTATGTTTTTTTTTTTAATCCCTTTACCATTGTGTACATCACATTTGTATTTATCTTTTGTACCTCTGTTTATTATCATCGGATGTCAACTCAAAATTTCGAATTGTTACTGCCGTTATTTATCTTTTCTTGAGTTACTTTTACCGATGTTTACTTTGTATTTTCTTAGCCCCTCCCCTCTATAATGTACTATGTACCTTGAGGGTAAAATAAATGAAATGAAATGACTATTCAATATCCCTGAAAATTCCTGTTTTGTAGACACCCTGATACTGAAAAAGTTTGTGCAGAGACATGAGGACAGCCGAGAAAAGACAAGGACGCCCACTAACTCACAGCTGAAGTTTATTCCAAACGCATACACGAATAAATAGGAAAACTGAAACAGAACAAAACAAGGCTATCATTTTGAACATCACATGTTACCCCGTGTATCTGACTGAGTTGGCCAAGAACAGAAACTCACTATCAGAGAAGCGGATGGAAGTCTGAGTGATACACTTATCTCCGCTTACCTCCACAGGCTACCATGAGCTCTCACAACAACCGAAGGTGTTCGTTTGCTCGTTGCCGCACCCACCCGCTTTCTGCTCTCTCCTTTAGAAGAGCCCCACCTATATATTCTGTGGCGAGGAAAACATACGTTGCCTTCAAGAAGGCAAGTCCACTTGTCGAAACGTTAGCTCCTGCTTTCACTTTGTTCTCGTTTTGCTCGTCTTGGGTTTCCATCTTCTGCCTTCCCCTAGTTTTTCCTGGCACTCTTTACTTGGCCATTTGCCAAGTTCTTCCTCGGCTGTAGTTTTTTTATTTTTTCAGCATTCAAATTTGGACTGTCCATTTTGCCCTCCTTGCTCTCTTTCCCAACTAGATACTCCATTTTCAAAATGATGTGTTTATGGTTACTCCCTTTGCTGCTATACCCTTCCTCGTCAATGACCATTTCTCTCAACTTATCATGAATTCCTTCTGTCATCAGACAGTAATCAATGGTCGATTGCCGGTTTCCCACTTCCCACATGATCTGCCGTTCACACTTAGGCTCTGTGTTCACGATAACAAGGTTATGTTGCTTACAAAGGTCTAATCAACTTCCCGTTGTTGTGGGTATGACCATCTAAATTCTGTATGTGGGCATTCATGTCACCTAATAGGATAATTTCGGCATCATTCCCGAAACCCTTAAAATCAGCACTTATGTATTCCACTAACTCTATTTTTCTCTGTGCAATTATTTCCGGTCCACAAATACGTAACGCCCAGCCAAGATTTTTTCCCACTCATTGTACCTGATAACCAAAGATTCTCTTGAAATTTTGAATTTACTCTTTCCCATTTAGCTCCCTAACGGATGAGCATTCCGACTCCCCCTCCCTTTCTTTCCGACTTAGTTCTGTTGCACCCTTCCCAAACATAATTCTCAATCACCAGCGACTCTTCCAAATCTCTAAGGTGTGTTTCTGTAACCGCATACACCCCTATTTGTTTTCTATATACCTGCTCCTCAATCTCTGCCCACTTTTCCTTTCTTCTGCTGCCCTGCATGTTTATGTAGCCTATCGCATGGTGAGCTCTCTTTCTTGCTTTCCTCCTTTATCTGTTATTGATGGCGATGCTATTTTGAAGTTCCCTTAGGGGACCTTCTTCATTACTACCTACTATGTCCTCCTGAGGGCCTGTGGGCCCCTTAAAAAAGCAACAGCGCGACCAGCACATCGCCAGCCCACTTCTCGTGCAAGCCTGTATTTGAAATGGATCCCGTCTCGTTCAAAACCACCACACTTTCTCACTTACCTGTTTACTCCGACAACCTCGAAACTTTTCTCTTGACTCGTGTTCCCTATCGCCTCGTTAGCAGCCACTACGGCTCTTTGTACGCGACTGTCACGCACAGGCACATCCGGCACCGTGCACACCACGATCTGCACCTGAGGGGATTGCTTGCGCAAGTCGTCCACCCGCTTCACCAAGCGCTGGGCTAGTCCTGGCCCTTTCCTGTTTAGGACATCATTTAGCCCACCTGCTACTATGACGAGGTTGCACACGTGGGCATTTTCCGCGAGCTTTTCTTTTGCTCGCTCTATGACAGAACCCAGTGTCCGCCCTGGAAATGTCCCTACCGCCACTCTTTTGTCGCCTTTCACCCTCTCCACAATTGCTTTTGAGCACCCAGCCAGGTTTGAGTCGCCAGCGATAGTCAACCTTTCACTCTCTCCTACCTCTCCCGGCTTCCCTTTGCCCTTTTCCGCGAGATTCGGACTCGACAAGAAGCATTGTCCCCTGGGCTCCTGCTTTTTCTGCGTGGCGGCCTCAAGGTAGGTGCCTCTCTCTCCAGCTAACCCTTCAACACGATGCACATATTCCACATACTTTGGTGGCACTCCCTCTCCTGTCCCGTCGGGAGACTGCGTTCTATTGTCACGACCGTTCTCGTTCACAATGGCAGCCCTGTTAAGCTCTTCCTCAGCTGCTTGAAATCTTTTTTCCACTACCTTCCGTTCATCCCGCTCCCTATTTGGTTCATATTTGAGCTTTTCAACCTGTTTGACAAGCTCTTCCTGGAATGCCTCTATTTTCTTCAGCCTGGCATCAACATCACAGAGTGTACTGATTGACTCGATTCCCTCTCCACTGTCATCCGTCCTCTCATCTGCCCTGAAGGACCCCCGCACACTGCATGCTTTCCCGGCCATCTTGCTATGTATTGCACGGCTTTTTCTAGTGCAAATACTATAGTACTATATTACTGTAATATTGCAGAGCATGTGCCTTCTGGAAAAACCGATACGCACAAGACCTAAATTCTTAAAATGTCGCAAAGTAATTCTCACCAATGTTCTAAAAGCAATCAATGCTGCACAGATTTAAGGTGTGACACGTTTTCGCACGTGTTCAAACATGCAGCCACGCTCTCACTTTTTTACCAAAGCAACATTCCCGATACCAAAGCACACACAGTAAAACCACTAATAGCTATTAGCCTTGCCACTTCCAAGCTACTATTTAAAGGCGTCTCACCCTAATGTCCCACCTTAATGTCCCACCCAGTTGCACGCATTGAAACACGTGGCACGAAAGAACGCTTTGGCTAGCCTGTGAAACCAAATGCACACGAAACACAGCTGTGCATATGAAAAAAGAGAAGAAAGAAGAATACTACCAAATTCATATTTAAAGGTCACAAAAATCAGCAAATAAAAAAACAGAAGCAAGCTCAAAGCATGCACAAAAAACTTATGATTTCGTCGCTGCCACGGAGCCCTGAAAAGCAGGTCCATTCACCACAAAATCTCACGCCATGCTGTTTGCATAATAGTGAGCACCATCTGGCACACAATAGGCAAAGCTGCAGCGCTGTGCGTGCGAGAGTATGTGGTTAGAAAGCGAGTTTCGTTTGTAAGCTTCTGCCTGGTCTCTGCCGCGTCAACCGCATATGTCTACTGCGGCAAAAATAATTGGCGCCGTCACTCCATTCCAGTTTTCGTACATGACATGGACCTCCGACTTCTCGAAGCGTATCATTCAAACTGATTGCGTGTGGCAGTATCTGCTTTCTATAACTGCCACTATTCACCAGGCTCATCGAGGCTCGGCATTGAAGGAAGATTACATTAAAAATATCGTAAATTCGGAGGCTGCTGATGCCAGCATGACGCTGATGCGAGCGACATGCACTTTTTCAACAAAGAACAGAGTGCATGTCATCGAAACACACTGCCGATGTGTCGCCGAGTGTCCACACTTCGTTTCGCAGACTGGCCGCGCACAGCGACCACCATGCAAGGTGGCTATTGCCTTATTTGCTCTTTACTGCTGAGAGAGTATAGACAGAGCCAACTCTGCATTAATTTAACCGTGACATAGATTTCCAGATGCTAAAATGCTCATGAAAAAAGAAATGGTTTACGACGTGCGGCGTTTACAGTGCAAGCGCCGTCGGCCTCTGCTTTGACAACTGGGAGCTAAGCCTAGTGGCTAGAGTGATCGACGGCTGCTGACGAGCGTGATGCTCCGCTTAGGAGAGTTTACCGTACTATTATTGCCCATCTGCAACAAAGCAAAGTTTCACGGAGCTGTTTGTATGGGAAAGGCTTAAGCGACGTGCCGTTCTCTCAACTGTATGCACTAACTGCCACTGATGAAGTCGGTAGGCCTTGCTCGTTGGCAGTGTGTGTCGCTGGTTACGAAGAAGCTTCTGGTAGCAATTGAATGCATAGTTTTTTGCAAACTCTTTAACGCATGCGTGAATACTAAGAAGCTAAATAAAAAATACATTTGGATATCTGTACATTGCCGGCAGAAAAGAGCAAACCAGGCGAATTACGTCGCACGGTGGACGCTCCACACTGCCCGTTGGCAACAATAACTGCCCTCGGATGGCGTGTTTCGATCACTTCAGTGGTGTAGTACTGGGAGCTGATTGTCATACGAGGCGCACTTTCGACATCACTTTATAATATTTATTATAGTTACATGTCAGCGACAACTGAGTGACACCAGTGCACTTTCACAAGCACTGCCCATCCTTGTCCATCTTGAGCTTTCCACATTCGGGCAAAATGCGGCTGTGTTTAAGGGCATCTTGAAGCTTGCAGGCCGAAATAACCTTACGGCGTTGACCACAAGTAGCGCAATGAGAACTGGCTCTGCGAGGAGCGAGCAAGTTGTGTGCCATGATGGCATCTCTGGCCGTCGCTTATCCATGCTGCTTTCCTCGCCGGATAGCTCTTCTCGGACGGAAACCGAAATAAACTTGTGCTCCTTTTGCTAGTAAGGCAATTTGTGCACAATACGCAACACAACTAGCCGGCCTTTTCACAAGAATACCACGACCAAAACTATCACAAACCGGCGTGCTAGAGATGCGTTGGCTGTTCGCCTGCTTCTCCTATCTAACCATGTAGTGCATGAGAAGCCAACAAAGGCACGAAGGAAAACACAGGGGAAATTACTTGTACTTACTAATTGAATTAAATAAATAACTTAATTACAATGAAAGTGGACGAAAAAATAACTCGCCACAAGTGGAGAATGATCCCACATCTTCACATTACATATGCGATGCTCTTACACGTGAGAACCATGTAGGGGGTGCTCATGACAGCCATGTTCACACATGCACAACAGTATTTTTGCAAACCGTCCATTCAGTTAATAAGTGAACGTTTCCAAGTTTATACGGCCAATAACACTGCTACCTGTAGTTCGTATTGCTGTGTACTAATTTGCTATCGCAATCGATGCTTCACCCTTCAGGTGAAACTGCGACTTCCTTCAAACTGGGTATCTAACCGGGTATTTCTGACAACACAAGTAGAAGTGGACAGGACGTGCGCGGACTCACAAGTGAATTTTATTTGGTGAAAGATGACATATGTATACAATGGTCAAAATGACATCATCATGCTGACACGCCATCCAAAATCGCTGCCATCACAATCTTGCATCCAGAAATTGCACCTCACAATCAGCAAGTATAATGGAATGATCACCAACACATACATGCACTTTCTTTATAACATACGCCTCGAACAGCTCCCGTGTACGATGATCCCTATGACGGTATAAAACTTTAGTTGTTTGCAAAGGAGAGCGCAGAAGCGTTATAGAAAAAGGGGACGTGTAGCGTCTTTCCTGTCCATGTCTCCTTAACTGAGGTTTTTTAGCGCACGAAAAGCGATGAAAGACAGTGGTAAGACGCGGACACAGGCAGTGGTAAGACGCTGTGTCCGCATCTTGCCACTGTCTTTCATCCCTTTTCGTGCGCTGAAATACCTCAGTTATGGAATACCAACACGCCCTAACCTACGCTCTTTCATGTCTCCTTTTTCCGCAACGCTTCTGCACTCTCCTTAGCAAAAATAATGTCAAACCAACTAGCCCAACAGCTTACTATTCTAAAATTTTAGTTTTTTCTGGAAGCAGAAGGCACACCTTTTTTGTCTCCTTTTCACAAGCCCTGCAATGTTTTACAATGTGGGAATGCTCATCAGATGACCGATTCTTAAAATGCTTTTTTAAACAGATATTAATACAGTGGTCTGACCGACATAAACACAGCTTCAGGAGAAAGGGAATTCGCAAACCAAACCGCACGTGCAGGAAACAAACTGTGATCTGTGGTTTACATGGCAAACAAAAAGGCTATGGCTAGGTAGCTTTTCAATTTTTCTCTGGACCTGTGCACATGAACGGGTCATTTTTAAAGGAGCCGAAAACACAAAATTCACCCCATAAGGTTGCGCCACATTCTTCAAATTGTGCAACACCTTATGTTGATAAGGAATCACAGCATGTCTCTTACGCTTCTGGTTGTCTTGAGATGAAGCAGTGACGTTACATTTAACTTTCGTAACCAATTTTCACAAGCCGCTGCTACCAGAGAGCTCAGATAGCCAGCTGTATATAGTCTAACCACTTGATGTCCAACATTCTCCACTGCTGTGTGGCCGCATGTTTTCATCAGGGCAGCACCAATGATGGACACAAAAATGCCGTTTTTTACTGTTTATGAATGACCCGAAGAAAAACTTAACAGTGCTTTTATGGATTTGGGATGAAATAGCCAGCAGGTACAGGCCACCCTCATGAGGGTGTTCTACTTAAGCCCTAGCCCCAATTTTTTAAATACTTTCTGAGTGTCAAGAACCCGGTCCCCCAACTCTCCCCTGGCGACAAATAGCAAATAGCACAATAGCAGGTAGCATAGACAGCACAACTGTGGTCCACAGGCATAAATAGGACTGTGCTTTCCAGTATGTGTGTTGGGCCTGTACAGATCAATAGGCGATGACGCCTCTCTGAGACAGGTGAGCATCACATTGTCGCTAATCTACCACTTAATGGTGTACCATCACGGCATTGCTGAGTTGAAGTCAAATGACACTGCACCAGGTACGGCCAGGTAGACATGTTCCAAAGAGCAATGAACAATAAGCCATTTTATTGAAGAGATAAACCGCATGCGTGCATGCACCACAAAGTTTCATATCCTAGGGTCAACTCACTATCAATTAAAACTGTTATAGTAACCTCTTGCAGCGTTTATTGACTGTGGGTTTCTTTTTAGGAGGCAAATGTCTCGAAATCTCACTCAATTGATGCAATGCAGCAGGGAGAACGTATTCAGGTGTTCATTCATCAAGACCACATGCCTTTTCATATCAACTGCCATAGCTGAAAACGGTTTCATAACTTGCGAGGAACCTCAGACAAAATGCCTATATTTTCCTGGCACCCTTATCATGCCCTTAACATGTTTTGCAGAGCACAAAAACTTAAGAAAAATACTAAATTGAAATGGCAGCAATAAAGAAACATTGGCACCTACCTTCTGCAATGCAGAAGAGAGTGACAATGTGCTTGGTAATCTAAAGTTTAGACTCAAATTGACAGTCACTTGGCCGAGCATTGCAAGAAGTGTGCATGCACACCCACAGGGCACTCTCCCATGTGCTACGTACATCCACGTCCTGTCTTTCACTTAAAATCGTCAGTGTAACCCTAAGCACAATATAATCATGAATGCACACCCATGTTTAGTGACACAACTTTCTTGAGGAAAGAAAAGACAAAAACAGAACGCTAGATAGTTGCATATTTCATAAGGAAAGCAGGCGACAAGTGCGCCAGTTGTCCAACTTGGGTTTTGCAAGAAAAATAAGTGATGTTTCTTTCGAGATATCTAGGCACATGAACTGATTGACCATACAGTCGTGTGTAAGATCTGATTCATTTACAATCTTTTGTGTGTATGACGATGAGTGCATGATCTACCTGATGTGTAGAGCATAAATAGATGAACGTTTGTAATAAATGCCAGTTGGAAGTAGCACCAGTTCTGTCGTATGTGTTCTTGCGTCTTCGCCTTTAGCACGTTTCTATAAAAACTGCGTAGATGTGTTTTGCGATTATGTGATCAAGTAGTTTACACGAAACAAATGTCAATAATATTGGTTGGCAGTTTCCAGACGTGCATTTATTTCCATTTTTAAAAGTGGGAGTACCTTCATGATCTTCCTGTCAATGAGTAACACACCGGATGATAGAGACTGCCTGGAGATGTGATACAGAACGACACTTGAAGTAGACACAGTATTTTCCAAGAGCTTAGTGTTAATATTGTCAATACCACAAGTGGACGATATTTTGAGTGATTAGTAAAAGAGGCAACACCTTCAATAGAGATATCAATGGGTGCTGTAAATGCATAATCACACTCTGGTACTACTGGAACATTATAATGGTCTGCCCTGGCATAAACACATGAAAAGAGCATGTCAAACATTATAGAACATGCTTCGTCTGAAAGAGGGACGCTAGTGATGCTCTAGCAGATGCAGCTTATAGCACTGTTGTGCTTCAATTTTGTTACCACCTTGTCTGTGGCCTCCTGTAGTAGGTTTCATTTTTGTCCATAGGAACCCCGGTGTGCCCACAACGTTATGTCATCGGCGTGGATTGTACATCCGAGGTCCCATGCTTGCTCGAGTTCTAAGGGCCAGTTGCCTCATCTCGACATTGAAAAGAAGCGGTGACAAGATTGAGCCCTGTGGTGCCCCTCGCTCGGGCATTGCAAAGATGTCAGAGTGTGTACTGCCCAACCCAATCGTTGCCTTCCTGTCGTGAAAGAAGGTAAGGAGGCACTAAAACACTCTTCTTCCACAATCTCCATCTTCTATATCTTCGAGGATTGCTTTGTGAGAGATTGTGTCAAATACATTTTTGACATCGAGCGCCACAACTATCCTGGCTTCTTTGCTTCAAGGAGGGTCCAAAACTTCGTTGCAAAGCATAGAAAAGGCTTCCTGTGTTGACACATGGGGCCTGAAGCCGAGCAGAGTCGGGAAAAAGTTCATTCCGCTCAATGTAGTTGCTCAGTCAAATTTGGATCACCTTCTCAAAAAGCTTCCCTGCACACGATGTGAGCGATATAGGTCTCAAGTTGCGCAGATCTCTGGGTTTAGCCAGTTTCGGTATGAGTATGATAGTAGTTTCTTTCCATTCTTCCGGTACTGCCCCGTCGTCAGACCACACATTATCGTTGAAGCAGGTCGTAAGCTCCCGACTCAGGTTGCGCAGAATCGCATTCGTAATGTGGTCCGGACCCGGTGCGGTGTTCTTCTGGAAAGATTGAGCAGCTGCATAGAGCTTTGCCATTGCTATGGGTGCGTCCAACTCCGTGTTGTCTAGTCCCTCATAGATGTATTGCACTGATTTTGTGTCCTGTACTCCTATGTAGACGCTTTTAAGGTCCTCGATGAGGGCATCGGTCGTGTCATCGTATTCATTTTCAATTTCAGTGTTCTGCTTGTGGTGGTTCTTGTTCCTGTCGGATCTATCATACTGCACAGAATAGCCCATGTTCGCTTTGTGCTAAGCATTTCTTTGAGTGCATCACAAAACTGAAGGCAATTGGTGTCTTGCAGCTGTTGCATGTACTCACTGGCTTCCTGCGTAAGCCTGGCTATCCTGATCCTGAGTTTTCTGTTGTGTCTGTTGTGTTGCGACATTTGGTCAGACTTCTCCGTAATTCCCACAGGTGTAGTAGGTGTCTGTCTACTGCCGGTGTTTCGATCGTTGTCGAGATTTCCCATGTAGTGCTTCTGTGTACACTTGTGATGAATTCCCTCCATTCTGTAGCACTATCGCACGGTGGGGTCTGACTTTGCTTCTCTCTATAAGCTGTCCAATCGGTTATGGTGGCTTTTTTTAATCTATGGCAAGCCCGCGTCCTGTTAACTGAGACACTAATAATGCAGCGATCACTGCCAAGGTGCTACCCTAGGTTGATCCAGGTAACGCCTCTGTCGTTGTTGCTGAAAGTTAGGTCCGGTGCGGTGTCGCGGTGACGCAGTCGGGTCAGCAGGACCAGCTCATGCTCTTCTGTGAGGTCGGCTAGCCTTTGGCCCTTAGATGTGCCTCGATCATAGCGCCAACCAGAGTGCAGAGAGTTGAAGTCCCTTAGGATAATTGTCCGGTTGTTGCTTTTCACTTTGTGCAATGCAGCCATCACTAGCACGTCGAACTTTGCCTTCCGGTCTCTAGGTGGGCTGCAGACGTTGGCAATAACTGTTTTCAGTTTGGAGCGTCTACATGGCCAGACTGTGAGGACCTGATTTTGGACACCACAGTTAGGGATGTAGTCCACGCTCACCACTATGTCCGCCTGTGTCAGTATTGTTATTTGAGAATGGTCAGGGTGCATGTGCATCTTGTATCCTTTGAGGTTCGGCACCCTCTTGCCTGCTTCTAGTATGCATGTGATATCAGGGGGAACAGGTGTCACATCTATAAAACTAGAAAGTGCTGCATGTTTAGTTCTAAGAGTCCTGCAGTTCCACTGCGAGACCTTCAGGTTTTTGGCTACTCTCGTGTGGCGATTAGCCATCTACAGTACTTTCACTGTTGCTCAGCTCTCTCTTTTTATGCCTGCGTGTAGAAGTTCTTGGGCTGGCATTTTTTCGTTTCTTCCTCCCTCTTTCGTGGTGTGAGAAGAGGAGTCCTCTAGCTGTCATTTGAGCCTGTATAGCTCCGAGAAAAGAAGTTGGATTTGTCAGGCTATGTATGGTATCCATTATGCAAAATACACTTCACGTTTGCCGTGTTGTCCACTTCACTTGGCGTTCGTGTTGTCCATTTCTCTACTCTTGTGTCCTGTCTGCACGCCTCACTTCTATTTTGCATAATGAATCCTTACCAACTAGCTCAGCTTTCTGTCGTATGGTATCCAGTTTATTGTCTTTTACTGTCCCCTGTGGGTTCACATTCTTGGTTTCTCCTGGCATGGCTTTGTTTGTGTGGGGCTCATTCCTTTTTCAAATGAGCCAGCTCCCTTCAGATTTCCACTAGACTGGCATTTAAAATTCTGTTCTTCTCTAAAATCTTTCGATAGGCTGTACTCTGGGTTACTGGATCTGCAGTGGGAGACACTACTCACGCCCAGCTTACCTGTTGTGTGGCGGTGGCCGCAGTCTGATGTTTAGCCTGTGCAGCCCTCTCCTATTTGGGGGCTAGTGGCTCGACATTGCGTGCCCGGGATGGTGACCTAGATCTCTGATGACTCTGTCATCTGGTATACGATCTGGATCGTCTTGCTTGTCTGGGTTTGGAGGGGGGGTTTCCTCTTGCCATTGAGGGAGCTCCAGGAAATCGCTCAGCTCCAATTCTTCGTCTTCTGTTGCAAACCACCAGGGTTGGTGTTGTTGAGCAGCTTTGTGAGCTCCGCTCCTCAGTCGGCCTTGTGGTCATGTTTGCTTCAGGCGTTTTTTGCAACTGCGGTCGCCCGCGAGGTGCTGCCCCCTGAAGCCGGCACATCGCGGCGAGCACTCGTGTCTGTCTTCGGGCTTGAGCACCTCACAAATTCCACACACTTTTGTGTCCAGTTGTGGGCAAACGTCCGTACGGTGGCCGACGCTGTGACAAGTTTTGCAAACCTGCACCGAGTTGCGGTATGCATGGCATGCCATTTCCCCACCGCAATAGTAGGCGAACCACGGTAGGACTGTTCCGAGGAAAGTGAAGGCTGCGCTCTTCGAGTCCCCTAGCATTCTTACCTGGATTATCTTGATGCTGCGGGTGCGTACTTGGAAGTTTGCCTTGACTGTCTCTCCGGGCGCGTGCGTGGGAGTCCATGAATGACACCCTTGATGGTGCCTTCTCCTGCGGCAGCACACGCATTGAGTGTGTGTGTCTTGCCATTGACTGTGAGAGTTGTGATCTTGCATAGGAGATTAGCTGTCTCTTCCTCAGATGTTGAGACTATTGCGATGTTTGACCCCTGTTTTATGCGCAGTATAAAATGCTCCCCCTTTACTTTGTCGTGGCAGGCCGCGATCACTGCTTCTGCGAGCATCGGGCTGGTCAGAGTTTTCAACAGGAGTCTTGGTGTGGGCAGAGAATGATCCTGAAGTCATCCTGCGGCAGTGGTGGTAGCTTGTACCATTGCACCCTGCGTCGACCGATGGGGGATGAGTTCTGTTCCTTCTGCAAAGGCTTGTTCTGTTTCACTAGCAGGCGTTCCTTCGCTTGCTGTCCTTTTTGGTGGAGCGTTAGCACTGTCAGCCATCCCTCTTCGTCAGGTCCTCTCGCAAACCACTGCAGATCCTCAGTGTCCATGAGAAGCATTGGAGTAGTTTCATCTTTATGAGAAGTTAAGGCTTCGAAAAAATCCATGCCGTCTTCGTTTGTGGGGGGTTTCGGTTGGGATGGCGCGTCATTTGAGGCGCCCACTGTAACACAAGCAATTTGTTGAGAAGTCTGTTGAGAAGTCTGTTGAGAAGTCTGTTGAGAAGTTTGTTGAGAGTAGCCAAAAACCTGAAGGTCTCGCAGTGGAACTGCAGGACTCTTAGAACTAAACATGCAGCACTTTCTAGTTTTATAGATGTGACACCTGTTCCCCCAGATATCACATGCATACTAGAAGCAGGCAAGAGGGTGCCGAACCTCAAAGGATACAAGATGCACATGCACCCTGACCATTCTCAAATAACAATACTGACACAGGCGGACATAGTGGTGAGCGTGGACTACATCCCTAACTGTGGTGTCCAAAATCAGGTCCTCACAGTCTGGCCATGTAGACGCTCCAAACTGAAAACAGTTATTGCCAACGTCTGCAGCCCACCTAGAGACCGGAAGGCAAAGTTCGACGTGCTAGTGATGGCTGCATTGCACAAAGTGAAAAGCAACAACCGGACAATTATCCTAAGGGACTTCAACTCTCTGCACTCTGGTTGGCGCTATGATCCTGAAGTCATCCTGCGGCAGTGGTGGTAGCTTGTACCATTGCACCCTGCGTCGACCGATGGGGGATGAGTTCTGTTCCTTCTGCAAAGGCTTGTTCTGTTTCACTAGCAGGCGTTCCTTCGCTTGCTGTCCTTTTTGGTGGAGCGTTAGCACTGTCAGCCATCCCTCTTCGTCAGGTCCTCTCGCAAACCACTGCAGATCCTCAGTGTCCATGAGAAGCATTGGAGTAGTTTCATCTTTATGAGAAGTTAAGGCTTCGAAAAAATCCATGCCGTCTTCGTTTGTGGGGGGTTTCGGTTGGGATGGCGCGTCATTTGAGGCGCCCACTGTAACACAAGCAATTTGTTGAGAAGTCATATGCGTCGGTGTCTGCCATAGAGGAACTCGGTTCTCTGCATTGAAGTGGTGTTTGGCTATTGCACTCGTAGGCAATCTTTCATAGTTGTTCTACAGTGAGCGTCACTAAACATTTTCGTGCAACAGCTTGCGAATGACACTGCATTCCCTAAAGTGACACTACATTTTCCTGTCTGGCAGGGGTATACTGCAGCCACAGTTTACACATCAAGCCTCCTAGTTTGCCCACTTCTTTATCACGTTGTCAAATGAATAACAGGACTTCCGGTCTTTCACATGCTGGTTCCTTAGGCAAATTTTTGACAAGCTTCAGCAGAGAAAAGTCTCCTACAGCAACATACAGTAGCTTCGATGTCGAAACTAAATGTAAACAGATCCCATGCCCCAATCCCACATCATGCCCCAATCCCGCATGAGCTGAGATGCATTAAAGTGGGAAAAAAATGTGATTCAAAAAGGCAGATCTTGAAGTGTGCAATGTCCTACAGCGACTGTCAAATGACGCAGGGACAGAGAAATGTACAGCTGCCCAAATGCATGTGAAAAAGAAGCAATTGAAGTCTGCCTCAACCAACAGGATGTGAAAGCAGTAACAAATCACAATACCAATCTTTTTTATTGTACACTTATTTAGCTTTTATTTCTGCCAAGGGAAACGCGGTGCTGTGGCTATCTGAAGCTCCTACTTCTTTTATCAAGATGGTGGTGGTGCATCAACAAAAAGGCCCACAAGAGTCAGTTGCAGTATATGACAATGCAGCCCTTACTTTGAGGATGCATAAAATGTTCCCTTGTTTCTGCTTGTATGCGCAGTAGTTATGTAGAAAGCAGTAGTGGAGCCATCACAAACATTCGCAAATGCCATTCTATGCTCAAAATTGGATATCTTGTCGGGGTTGGAAACAAACCAAACATCAGTAGGCGTGCTGGCTTTGGAGGCTGAAGGTAAATAGACAAATGAGCCAATGCAGGGTGAAATGGGTTTGGCTTCTTTTGAAGTCTGGAAAGTGCAGAGCAAAATTAGTTTTGAAGAAAGATTCAAGAACATGGATGAAAAAAAATGGGCAGCTAAAGCACACAAACGTCTGTACCTCAAAAGCATGGACAGGGAACGGAGGAACAGGCAAAGGAAGTTGGCAACCAAATACAAGGTAAAAAAAAGTGTCCACAGACATCCAGGAGCCATAAACAGGTAAGAGAAACAGAAACAGCAAATTGGATGCAAAGGATGGAAACAAGAAAGTATGGCAAGAAAGAAATTGGGAAAATATTGTACGCCAGCACAAAGGCACAAAGCCTTGCTATTTTAGGCCCGAGCTGGTTGGTGAAGAACAAAAACATAAAAGAGCAAATATTCGTGGTGCAGCAAAAATCGGGAAACAACTCATCACATCCAAATGTAATGCGAAAGTATTCACGCAGCAAGAACCATAGGGAACACCCACTTTCAAGGAGCACTGGGATTCAAAGTGAATGGAAGCATTAACCAGTCTACAGTCGAGTTAAGCAAGAGACGCTTAGAGTATTAGTGGAAGAAAAGATAGGGTCCGCCAAGTTTCGACACTAAAAAAGACAAGGTCGACGTTGATGGTGGTTCAGATGATTTCATGATTAAAATTTCATTATACCTCTCTATTCTCTTTTTCATGTTCGTTATTTCCTCACTTAGTATCTTATTCACACTGTTATGATGAAAGGTGTTCATTTGGAAATGCGAAGATTAACGATGATATTGGAAGGCTTAGCTGAAGAGCTGCTCAGAGTACAAACCAACCTCCTCCATTTTTTTCACCCATCAGTCAATGTAGCATAGCAATATCATATGTCAAGCTCAATCGCGTCAACCTTGTATTTTATGATGATGATCTCGGGTTTTTTTGGCACAAGGGCCAAATTTGGACAAAGAGCGCCATGGCCGTGGTGGTGAGCTTTCAATAAGTTGTTTATGAAATGCAGAAATGAACACCGAACGGTGGTTGTAGCATGGCTGTAAAGGGCCCTAAAATAAGTCGCCGCCATAAAGCATTAAAATAACGATAATGACTGCAGATGGGTGCTATGACCATGAAAGTTTCGTTACAAAAGAATGATGTAAAACTCGTTCATGGCATTAGCCCTAGTGCTTTAACAAGTCTCTTGAACCGAAGCGCTGGGAGGCAAGTGCTCTGCAAAAGTGCTGTCGCAGCAGTGGCCTCCAGCAAGAGGATATACTGTGATTGCCTTGGTCTGATAATTATCGATTTACCAACATTGTGTAAAATCTCAAAACTACCTTAATGTCAATATTAGACTCTAGAATGCACCCCTTGCCTTGGTTTTCTTGCTTACAAGAACTAACATTTGGGCAAGCTAGTGAGATTCCCCGCTTAAGAGGAAGCTTTAGCTTGGACTCAGCTCCATTGCGGTCTATTCAAATACATGAAAAACGCAAAACCGTTTTTTTGAGAACCTCTAGACCTATCTTAATGAAATTTGGTGCACTTGCTAGAGCAAGTTAATTTATACTGACTGTTGGAAGCGGAATTTCGATTTAGGGCTTGAATTTTGTTAAAAAGGTTTTCAAGAATTCAAACGTTTGAAAAGAAACCGAAGGCCGAAGTTTACAAATTAATATTTCTGCATCATGAACAGATATGGTTTTGTAGACGGCATCCACTAGATCATTGAAAGCGTACAAATTTCATATGCCATTTTATATCTTATGTGAAATTGTTACATTGCATACAAGGGTTCTGCAAAAGTTGTATTTCCATATTAATAAATATTTTTTAGATTCATGTGTTAATATCAATTTCATCTGCTTTAGATGTACTATTAGGTGCCATTCACATATTTGTGATATCATTATTCATTGCTTGGTTACAGAGTTGTAAACTCGATAGTTTCGTTTTCTGAAAAATTTTGATTTTTGCTGCATTTTAATAAAAAATTGATTTAAATTAAAAATTCTAAACTAACAGTCACTACATCTTAAGTTTTTTTTTTAAATGCAACAAACCACGCCAAATTGAGTGCAGTGGTTGCCGAGAAAAATGAATTCTCCTTTAACATGTGTTTGGACAGGAGCACCCGAGCTAATGCTTCCTCTTAAAGCGCAAAAAAAGAAGACACAAGAAGGAAGACCAGACAGGACGAGCGCTACCTCAAACTAAAGTTTATTCTCAGAAAAGCATGCCTATTTATCAGTTGACGCAGTTTAATAGCAAAGTACACCACTGCACAAGTGCGTTCCGAACATCCCAAAAAGTTTAGGATAGTCGTAAAAGTTAATCATGACACAGCTATGCTAATAAAAAACACAAAATCCAAAAGCCAGGAAACCTTAAGACTCGCATAAACAAGCTCTGACTCGGGCTTTTATCATGTGGGCACTGATAGTGTTAGATTTGCAGTGAAAAACGACTGATCAAGATATACGTGGAACCATTACACGTGAAAGCCTCTACAACCTTCGTAGTTGCTTTATCTCGGTGCTGGAAAAGGTCTGATGTGCCTTGCAGGACAGGTTCGCATCTGCATTGTCGGCAGTGTCCGGCAAGATGTGAACATGGTGAGGGAGCCGTGGGGTGCTTCGTTGTTTAGGTAATGGCCTGTCTGCCCAAGGCATTTTCGTCCCCATGAAATAGGAATGGGGTTCACGTGTGTTATGGTGAGAGAGAAGACAAGCTTCACCTTTTCTGTTAACATTGAACAGCTTTAGGAGCCTGCCATCAAGCTGATCTATATAATAAAGAGAATAGCTTCATTAATGCTCACATGCGGGTGACATCCTCCGGGTAGAAGATGCGACGTACATCGCCCCTGGCCGTCCTGTAGAAGCTGGGCTCCTCCATTGGTGGGAAGGCACGATACACATCAAGCCAGAGTGGTTGCTCTGAAGGCTGCATGCCACCAGCCTTCAACAGGCCCTCCACCCTGCAGCACAAGCACTCGCTGTTGTGACTCAAAGGTACGTCTTTCTCAGCACTTCACGAAGCAATGTCTCTACTGAAATGGCCTTTAACTTTTGCCAAGGGCCCCTCACCAGGTCTGGCCATTTTGAACTGACAAGCACAGAGCATAATTCATGCCAACGATAGTGTTTGCAAAGAATTACAATGCTATGCGCCGCGGAAAGGCCTGAAATTTCAGTCCGAACGCCATTTCCCTCTTCACTTGTGGCGAATCCACCAGGAGAGGGACGGTGACGTCGTCGGGCTCCTGCGTCTACGTAATCGTGTTCACAGCGCGACTTTGAGAATTATTCAAGGCAACATCTGTTACTTGTATGATCTGTTGCTTGAGTTGACGGATTGAAGTTTATAATAAAACACACAAATGGAATGTCTGCCTGTGTTTTACTTTACACCGAAGCAAGGGAGACGTACTTCTGCTTCATCTGCTTGTTCCCATGGTTGTGCAGTCACGTGCACAGGTACCGAAACTGTGCTGTTTTCTACAGTGTTCTAGCGCGTGATCATGCTCTGCGATCCGCTTGTTTTGCCTCAGTATTCGTGTAGCACTGAATTATACCGCTAGTCATGTGTCCTTGTGCACAGCGTGCAAAATCGTGCGCTGCGTGAAACGATAACAGCTCGCATGAAACACCACCAATGGATAAACCAGCGGAAGTGCACATCGCCGAAAAAAAAAGAAAGCGAAGAGAAAAAAAAAGGTGAAGACGGGGCCTGTGATGTATGTGTCACACGATCCTCAAGGTCCGGCATGGGATAACACAGGGAACAAATTTTGCTTGCGAAGGCTAGACGGGGTGAATGGAGAAGGAGTCTCGCTATGCAGTGGAGCCCATCTGCTGAAATCATGGGTTCGTGGCACTGAAATGTTTCTATCTCGGCTATTAATGAGCCAATTTGAAAATTTTTTCGGCAGAAAGCTCCCTAGAGGACATGTAACAACTTCCAGTGTATAACCAAAATTTGCTATGGGGCCTGGTGAGGGGCCCTTTAACAAACAAGCGTAGCGTATACACGAAATGCCAGCCATAGTGTCTGCAAAGCACTGCAGCGCTACACGACACTATAACAGCTGAAATTTCAAACCAAATGCTGTGCTCCTTCAATCTTGAGGCAGCCCGCTCCCAGTCACACGCCTCTTCCCGGTGCGTGATTCGTCACAAACCATGACTAATAAACCAGTGCAGAAGGCATAACGCCGCAAGGGAAGAGGTAGGGCTCTATGCTGTAGTGTGTCCCTCCGCTCCAGTGTAGGAGAAGGCAGGGAAGAAGCACCGCTTGGAAACACTACTAGAGAGAAAGAATGTATCCATTGTCAGTGACGCTCAGCAGCTAGAGGCATGATATTAGGACAGTTAATTTTTTCTATCTCCTCCAATAAGGAACCAATTTGAAAAATTCTTTCAGTAAGACACTTAGACGGCTTTATGTGGCTTCCAGTGTAGTACGTATGACCAAAAATTTTTAATGGGGCCTTTACAGTGTACTACAACAGTATTAAAAATATCACTGGCTGCTCAATCAAGTTGAAGATGAAAACGTGGACTCCCATGGATTTTTTTTGCTGCACCTAGCAGGTATGACTGAGCAAAATTGTACAATAGGAGAACCACGACTCTTAGAAGATCTTATCTGTGCAGCCATGTTTCAGGCCATTCAAGACAAACGCTACCTTCCATGGCCAGGCATCTCAGAAACACAAATAATAAGCACTGCCAGATTTTCCTATAGCTGTAACAAAATCAACAAAGCCAGAATCTCATTGTGGCGCAGCATCAAAGCTCCAATTAAAACTTGCTACTCTGCGTTCTCTTCACCAGGGGCTGGTCAAAGTAGGCTGCTTCTTTGTGTTGGTGATTCCTGTCTTTAGTGCAACAAAATTTGATGACAACTGGCATTGCCATTTCCTCTTATTGGCTTTGGATCTACTTTGGCAGGCTGTGTAGTAATACAATTAACGCAGCCAAATAGAAAACAAATACTTGGAAATTATCTCCAAATTCAATAATTAACTCAACTTTTGCTGCCGATCTTGTCCTACCTTCCTTCAAAATATACTCATTGGAACAATCTGTTCTCCCATGACAAATAAAAAAAATTGAACCTAATGACTGTAGATAGCTTTTGAGCACTCGCATGAGTAATTACATGCAAAGTCCATAATTAGCTGACACACTTGCCTGCGCATCCCTTTTCCCCTCAACATAAAAACTCTGTGCCACCAGCAGAGCATCGAACCGAAACTGAACCGAAAACTGAAAAAAAAAGTAATTTTTGTTCGAACCGGAACTGAACTGGAACCATTACAATTTTTTTTACTCCGGAGCGAAACCAAAAGGAAAAATTAACTGTTTGGTTCACGACAGCCACCTTTTCTGGAGCTTTTTATCTATGTATTGCCTGTGCTTGTGGGTCAACTATGCTACATCATTTTTAGATAGCCACCCCCTTCCCACGATCTTAAAAGTCGCAGCCCCATTAGTATGGTTTTCAGAGTATTGCGTCAGGGGGCAGACTTAGTGTTAATGCGACAATATTTGCATCGTGTCTGGAGTGTGAACTCGCCAGACTGCGATACGTGCAGAATATCAGAGAGCGTACCACATATGCTTGTCCCCTGCATGACTGAACGGCACGTATCAATCTCTTCATCAGTGCCAATTAACAATAGGCCGTTCAGTGAAAAGGTGTTACTGGGCTGTTGGCCGGACACACCAATGAAGCATGCGAACACTGAAAAGCTTTCAAGGCTGTGAATTGGTGTTTCACATGCTATTGCCTGTCCTCATCATTACTCCTCAGTCTCGTTTTTCTCCTCTTTCCTTTCCCCCTGAGCACAATAACAGGCTGGAGGACCTGCATTTCCTGAAAGTATTATCTGTCCCTCTTTCCCTTTCACTCAATAAGGCTTCATTCACATAGATTCCAGCATTGCTGTTGGACCTGCACAACTCTTTTGTAACTATGTCCAGCATGAAGAACAAACAATAGGCGTAATCTTTCAGTGCAGCGTATCAGAAGCGACAAGCTTTTTCTGTTTACAAAATAAATCAGTGCCGCTATAATTATTGTTCGGCTATTCAAATGAAATTGAACAAGTTTGAACAAGTCTGCACTGTTTCCAGTAACTAAAACTGAATGAAAAAAGTTTTGGTTTGACACTCTGGCCACCTGGACAATGAATGGCAAACATGGTTCATCATCTGATACTTCTCAGCAACTGTCTAGGTAAAATTTTCTACAAAGGCCATAATTAACATATGCCACCTTGCAAAATCACTGAAACTTGGCTCACACACGTGTCTTTGTTGTCGTATATGTGAAATGCCTCAACAACTTCCAGTGCTAGTTGATGTGCATGTTTATACAGAATCTCGGTTTTGTCCAATCTTGGGGGGCAGCCACACTCTCTACAATGCTGGGACAAATTGGAAGTTGGCGTATCTTTCTGTGAATTCCAGAGTTGCCTTAGTTGATGCTGCATTGATCCACCTTTCCTGCACATCTGGTGCCACATTTCAAGGGACACAACAGATTTCTGGGAGGTCGTGAATCGTGTGCTAGGGTTAACTGCGCACGTACTGCATGTGCGGTCTTTTCCACTTTTCTTTGCATGATTGCACATGCTCCAACTTTTTGCTTGCACTAAGAACAACTTGTATTTGTTTTCTACCCTTCTTGAGTCTGTGTGAAAGACAAGACAGGCTACTTCCCTGCCTGTTCTGCTTGCCTTCTGTTTTGCAGCATTCTTAGATACATGCTTGGTTTTGTGAAAGATTCCTTTGCAAATTGTTCCCTAAACAGCAACAGGGAACCTGGCAGCTGCTGACCTTGTGACTTGCCTGCTGCAGCTTTTTTCCATCCAATGCTGGCACAAACGCACTACAGTGGACTTCAGACATTAATTCGGCAACACCATTCTTGATGAGCTTAGGAAGTGCTGACCTAAAAGTCAGAAGAGTTTTGGCACTTTCTGGCAGGCTGACCCAACATACGTGGTCTTTTCTAATCCATAAGTTCAAATCCAGGAACTGAATATGCTCATCCTTCACCAACTCGCATGTAAAATTGAGCCCTTGTCCTCTTTCTTTGAACATCATCAGAATGTTGACTACTGTTTCAGGCAATTCATCCTTTCACGAAAAAAATTACGGCAGAATCCAGCTCATGATGGACTGTCAACGGTAACACGATTAGCATGAAAGCAATTAACAACACATCGTATTGCTGAAGTCATGTTTATTTAAAAACTGCAGCAGTCTTTGAGAGACTTCTATTGCTTCTGCTACATGTGACATGCACTGTCTCCAGCATCCCTCACCTCACCTTAGAACTGTTTTTTTCGGCCAAGACCCATAAACAAGAAATTCCTTTTCGTGCTATAGTGTCAGAGATAGGGATGTGGCAGGTCTGTGTCGCCAGTTACCTACAGAACTGCTTAGCTTCACTAGTTTTTTCAGACCCCTTTTGCTTACGTAATTCTCAGGCACTAATTCAGTATTTGAGAGAGGAAAACCCTGGTGATTGTACAGCTTTTAGTATGGATATCGAAGACCTGTATTATTCCTTGCCGCATGACGGGTTACTAAATTCCGTAAATGAGTGCCTTAAAGAACAAGTGCAAGAATCGGCTTTTATTGACAGATGCGGTGTTTCCACGGGAGCTTTTCTAGAAATTCTTTCAATGTACTTGAAGTCGACGCTGATTGGATGGAGAGATGGCGTTTTTCTGCAGAAATCAGGCATTTGTATTGGCTCAAAGGTTGCCCCTATTCTTGGCAACATTTACCTGAGTAAGGTTGACAACTGCTTAGAGAAAGCCTTAGGTGATAGAGTTATCAAGATATTTCGGTACGTTGATGATTACCTGATTTTCTGCAATAGGGAAGAATTCGATTCCGCTGCTACCTCAGTAAGTGATCAATTTAAACTTTATGGGGGAGGATTAAAGTTTACCGAGGAATTTCCTCAGCAACGTGTAATTCAGTTTCTTGACATTTCCGTGATCTTCGAACAAAACCATGTTTGTTGGCAGTACTCCCCAAGATCTTCGAAGCCGTTGCTAAACTTTCAATCCAAGCATTCTAAATTAGTAAAAAACGGAATTGCCATGTCATGCCTTAAGTCTTCCCTCACCAGATCCTGCATGCACAAAATGAGCGCCAGTTTTAATGTGCAGGTCCGGCGCCTATAGAAGCAGGTTATCCTAGTGTAGCGGTGGCCACTGTGGCTGAGCGCCTAAAGAAGTCGGCTTCGAGAGGGATGGACGTGATTACAGAAAGCAGTAGTAGCAAAAAAAAGAGTAGTGGCTATTCCATATATTCATTCAGTGTCGCACAGGCTTAAAAAAGTTGCAAGTAGATACGATGTTAATGTTGCTTTCACTGCTCCCAATAAGCTAGGTAAGATATGTGCTGCCGTACAGAATAAAAAGGAGCGGGTAAAAGGCAAAAAACGAACAGATATTTGTCCAGTGAAGCACAATAAGAACAACTGTTTTACTGACTGTCGTATGGGTGTGGTGTATAAAATTCCCCTTAGCTGTGGCCAGTTCTACGTAGGGCAAACGGGACGGTGTATCAATCAGAGGCTAATGGAACATAAAAGGTCATTAACAGGTGGGTCGCCTTCTAATCTTTCGCTACATTGCTGAGATTGTAACTGCATGCCAGAGTTAGATGAATGCGCGATATTGTACAGGCATAAGAATGAAGATACGCATCTTATGGTAGAGGCATGGCATATCTTTAATGGTGGAAGTGCGTGCATGAGTCAGCCTTCGATTACTTTACATAAGGAAAAGATAAAGTGTCTTAACAGTTATCTCTCACGTAGACCGGCACATGTACCCGACTGACACGTGGTTTTACCATTCCTGAGCATGCGCAGATGAGTTTTGCGTCTTCTTCTTTTTTCGCCTCAGTGCTCCCTTCAGTTGATAGTCGGCATTCGTGTTGTCCACTTCTCTACTCTTGTGTCCTGTCTGCACGCCTCACTTCTTTTTTGCAATATCAGCCCACTTTTATATGGCACTCGCTTGCCAAAGTCACCCACGAGCACAACTGTATGACGATGCAGAGAAAACGATGGAATGACGAAGAAGGGAATGGTGTCAGTGGATGGACAAAGGTGGTATGATGACGGCAGCATGACAACAGTGAGAGGATGATCCTACAATGATGATGGTATAAGAATGATAGCTTGACAACAATGACATAAGGACAATGGGACAGTGATGAGTGTATGACAAGAACCAGATGACGATAGTAAGGTCACGACAGCATGGCAACAATGGCGTGGCAATGCATGCATGACATTAACAGTCTTGCAACGCAGCAGTGATGGCAACAGCATGACAACGGCAGCACAGTGACCATTGAATGATTATAGCACGATTAAGCTAGAATGACAGAGAAGAAATGACGATGGAATGACAAAGGCAGCACGATGCCAATGGTACAACCATCGGATGATATTTCTGAAGTGATGACAACGGTAAAACGACAGCTTGAAGACAATAGAGACTGGGCGCAGGATGAGTTTAGATCTGTGGCACCTTCGTGTGGCGATGCCGTGCATGTAACAGCAAGCAATGCTACAGACGCAGCCACCAGCTGCGTTGGTTGATTGTGTTCTATCATTTCTTCTATTTTGCATTGCAGAAATACCACATGGGACCAAGTCCAAACAAATGTGTCGCATTTTTTTGGGTACATACACAGTTACTCAAAAGCTGGTGAGGCAATTCAGTTGTATTGGTATTCGTCATGGCCTCACCAGATAGAACAGCAGAAAGCCTCGACATGAGTGGTTTGTAGGAAATAGTATTCATTTATTTATTTATTATACATACTTTCAAGGTCCTAAGGCACTACAGAAGGGAGTGGTACATAACAAAGCAATGTAACATGCAGACAATGGTATGCAGACAACGTTAAGTGATAGTGTGGTAGGCTTCTGTTTTGAATGAAGATATATCTGTGATCTGAATGATGGAAGCACAAAGGTGGTTCCAGTTGACACTTTTGCGGAGTAAAAAAGAATCATGATACTTGTTCATTTGGCAGGATAGTCGGCAACTTTATATCTGTGATCAGAATCGGATCAAAAATAAAATGTAGAAAGGTGGGGTGATACGTCTATCCTTGAGCACATGGTTAGAGTGATAAACATTATGGAATAGACAAAGACAAGCACATCTGCGGCGTAATGAAAGATCTGGCAGATTCAGGGTTTTTTTTTACATGTAACACTGGAATTGCAGGAATAGAATAAAATAAAGCGAGCTGCTCGATTTTGAATTCCTTCAAGGTTTATGGTTAGTGATGCTTCATTGTTTTCCAAATGGCAGATGAGTATTCTAGTTTTGAGCGAACTAGGGTTTTGTAGAGTGTCAATTTTACTGAAGTAGGAACGGTGGAAAAGTTACGACGAAGATATCCTAACATGCGATTACATTAGCAGTAATATAATTAGTATGCATATTCCATGAGAGATCATTAGTTATGTGAAGGCAAAGATATTTGTGAGCGTTAACGGATGCTAATGAAGTGTCACTCAGTACATATAGACACTGATAGCTGATATTGCTGGCCGTACGTAATATGCGCATTGATTTACACTTGCTAGTGTTCAGTTTCATGAGCCATTTCTTAGACCAGAGTGTTACATTCACAAGATCTCCTTGCAGTTTATCTGAATCATCAAGGGTTTAGTGATCTTTCGGTATATTACGCAATCGTCTGTGAACAGATTAATTGATGATGACGTTACACAGTTAGGGAGATCATTAATATAAATCAAGAAGAGTAAAGGCCCCAAGACGGAGCCTTGTGGCACTCCGGATGTGACTGTTGACAAAGCAGATGAATAGTTATTAGTTGTGACATATTGAGTTTGATTAGAAAGAAGCTCCTTAATTCAAGACAACACATTTGGGTCAATATTAAGCTAAGTTTATGGGTTATGTCATACGGTGTCAACAGCTTTGGCAAAATCTAAAAAAATACAGTCCATATTGAATCCTTGACCTAAGGCGGCACACAAATCATTAGTGAAACAAAAAAGTTGAGTATTGCATGAAAAAGGTTTTCTAAAACCATCTTGAGATGGATGGAAGAACGAGTTGCTTTCCAGGAAATCAATGTTGTGAGAATATATTGAGTGTTCTAAGAGTTTGCATGGAATGCTACTTAATGAGATGGGTCTGTAGTTCTCGGGACATACTGCATTAGCCGATTTATGGAATGGAACCACCCTCACCGTTTCACAGTCTGTAGGAAGCGATGAGTACTGTACTGACTGAGTATGCAGTTTAGATAGAATAACAGATGAAAATAATGCTGTAGATTTTAACATTTTTGAATTAATAAGAGCAGGACCTGCAAAGATGAGATCGTTTGATTATCAATCAAACGGTTAATACCAACCCAGTCAAATATTATGGGATCCATAGCACAAAACAAGAAATGAGGAATATTCGGTAAATCGGCAAGGTTATCATCACAAAAACATGAGGTAAACACTTCGTTTAACATAGTGCAACACTGGTTTTTGTCAACATCACTGCCATCAACATGAACTAAATGAATGGAGTCAGCTTTCTTGTCGCCAACAATACTCCAGAATTTGCGTGGGTTAGTAAGAGGGACGGCAGTGTGAAATTAAAATAGGATTTTTTGGCATTGCTAGCAGCATAAATGTACTCGGCTTCTACACGATGGTTTCCAGTTCACAGGTAATTGAGGGTATGTCAGCACGGTTATAGTCAACTATAATTTTAGATTGTCTCTTGGAAGATACATGCATTTTCAGCGTGAAATTGATAATCAAGTGATCACTTACGTCCTGGAGGTAAGCTAGTTCAGAAACTAAGTCAGGCACAGTGGTGAAAATAAGGTCCAGGATGTTAGATGAGGTAGAAGTTGTACGAGTGGGTTCATGTACTAACTGTGACAAGTTAAAGTCAGAACAAATATTCAGAAATTGTGCATCCTCGGATGAGCTTTTTGCCCGGCTATGGAACCTGAAATCATCATCATCATCATCATCATCATCATCATCATCATCATCATCATCATCATCATCATCATCATCATCAGCCTGGTTGCGCCCACTGCAGGGCAAAGGCCTCTCCCATACTTCTCCCAACAACCCCGGTCATGTACTAATTGTGGCCATGCCGTCCCTGCAAACTTCTTAATCTCATCCGCCCACCTAACTTTCTGCCGCCCCCTGCTACGCTTCCCTTCCCTTGGGATCCAGTCCGTAACCCTTAATGACCATCGGTTATCTTCCCTCCTCATTACATGTCCTGCCCATGCCCATTTCTTTTTCTTGATTTCAACTAAGATGTCATTAACTCGCGTTTGTTCCCTCACCCAATCTGCTCTTTTCTTATCCCTTAATGTTACACCTATCATTCTTCTTTCCATAGCTCGTTGTGTCGTCCTCAATTTGAGTAGAACCCTTTTAGTAAGCCTCCAGATTTCTGCCCCGTAGGCGAGTACTGGTAAGACACAGCTATTATATACTTTTCTCTTGAGGGATAATGGCAACCTGCTGTTCATGATTTGGGAATGCCTGCCAAACGCACCCCAGCCCATTCTTATTCTTCTGATTTTATTTCCGTCTCATGATCCGGATCCGCCGTCACTACCTGCCCTAAGTAGATGTATTCCCTTACGACTTCCAGTGCCTCGCTGCCTATTGTAAATTGCTGTTCTCTCCCGAGACTGTTAAGCATTACTTTAGTTTTCTGCATATTAATTTTTAGACCCACTCTTCTGCTTTGCCTCTCCAGGTCAGTGAGCATGCGTTGCAATTGGTCCCCTGAGTTACTAAGCAAGGCAATATCATCAGCGAATCGCAAGTTACTAAGGTATTCTCCATTAACTTTTATCCCCAATTCTTCCCAATCCAGGTCTCTGAATACCTCCTGTAAGCACGCTGTGAATAGCATTGGAGATATCGTATCTCCCTGCCTGACGCCTTTCTTTATTGGGATTTTGTTGCTTGCTTTATGGAGGACTACGGTGGCTGTGGAACCGCTATAGATATCTTCCAGTATTTTTACATATGGCTCATCTACACCCTGATTCCGTAATGCCTCCATGACTGCTGAGGTTTCGACTGAATCAAACGCTTTCTCGTAATCAATGAAAGCTATATATAAGGGTTGGTTATATTCTGCACATTTCTCTATCACTTGATTGATAGTGTGAATATGGTCTATTGTTGAGTAGCCTTTACGGAATCCTGCCTGGTCCTTTGCTTGACAGAAGTCTAAGGTGTTCCTGATTCTATTTGCAATTACCTTAGTAAATACTTTGTAGGCAACGGACAGTAAGCTGATCGGTCTATAATTTTTCAAGTCTTTGGCGTCCCCTTTCTTATGGATTAGGATTATGTTAGCGTTCTTCCAAGATTCCGGTACGCTCGAGGTCATGAGGCATTGCGTATACAGGGTGGCCAGTTTCTCTAGAACAATCTGTCCACCATCCTTCAACAAATCTGCTGTTACTTGATCCTCCCCAGCTACCTTCCCCCTTTGCATATCTCCTAAGGCTTTCTTTACTTCTTCCGGCGTTACCTTCGGGATTTCGAATTCCTCTAGACTATTTTCCTTCCATTATCGTCGTGGATGCCACTGGTACTGTATAAATCTCTGTAGAACTCCTCAGCCACTTGAACTATCTCTTCCATATTAGTAATGATATTGCCGGCTTTGTCTCTTAACGCATACATCTGATTCTTGCCAATTCCTAGTTTCTTCTTCACTGTTTTTAGGCTTCCTCCGTTCCTGAGAGCATGTTCAATTCTATCCATATTATACTTCCTTATGTCGGCTGTCTTACGCTTGTTAATTAACTTCGAAAGTTCTGCAAGTTCTATTCTAGCTGTAGGGTTAGATGCTTTCATACATTGGCGTTTCTTGATCAGATTTTTCGTCTCCTGCGATAGTTTGCTGATATCCTGCCTAACGGAGTTACCACCGACTTCCATTGCACACTCCTTAATGATGCCCACAAGATTGTCGTTTATTGCTTCAACACTAAGGTCCTCTTCCTGAGTTAAAGCTGAATACCTATTCTGTAGCTTGATCTGGAATTCCTCTATTTTCCCTCTTACAGCTAACTCATTGATCGGCTTCTTATGTACCAGTTTCTTCCGTTCCCTCCTCAGGTCTAGGCTAATTCGAGTTCTTACCATCCTGTGGTCACTGCAGCGCACCTTGCCGAGCACGTCCACATCTTGTATGATGCCAGGGTTAGCGCAGAGTATGAAGTCTATTTCGTTTCTAGTCTCGCCGTTCGGGCTCCTCCACGTCCACTTTCGGCTATCCCGCTTGCGGAAGAAGGTATTCATTATCCTCATATTATTCTGTTCCGCAAACTCTACTAATAACTCTCCCCTGCTATTCCTAGTGCCTATGCCATATTCACCCACTGCCTTGTCTCCAGCCTGCTTCTTGCCTACCTTGGCATTAAAGTCGCCCATTAGTATAGTGTATTTAGTTTTCACTCTGCCCATCGCCGATTCCACGTCTTCATAGAAGCTTTCAACTTCCTGGTCATCATGACTGGATGTAGGGGCGTAGACCTGTACAATCTTCATTTTCTACCTCTTATTAAGTTTCACAAGGCCTGCCACCCTCTCGTTAATGCTATAGAATTCCTGTATGTTACCAGCTATATTCTTATTAACCAGGAATCCGACTCCTAGTTCTCTTCTCTCCGCTAAGCCCCGGTAGCACAGGACGTGCCCGCTATTTAGCACTGTATATGCTTCTTTTGGCCTCCTAACTTCACTGAGCCCTATTATATCCCATTTACTGCCCTCTAATTCCTCCAATAGCACTGCTAGACTCGCCTGACTAGATAACGTTCTAGCGTTAAACGTTGCCAGGTTCATATTCCAATGGCGGCCTGTCCGGAGCCAGGCCGCCACCTGAAATCACTTCTCCACAAAATATAAGGAAGATTAAGGTCCCTCAGAATAAACAAAGGTGATGTAGGATACCGAACAGTGAGATTGTTTAGAACATCATGTAAATCATCGCAGAAAGATTTTAGTGCTGCTGGGGGTCTATAGCAAGCACAAAAAATGCAGTCACGATTATCAATAACAACACTTACGCACACAAGCTCTAAAGCAGACATTACTGGAACATTCAATCAAGAAAGTTGATCATTCACAGCGATTAGAACGTGAAACGTGATGGTATGCACATTTTCAATACTGGTTTGCTTTTGCCTAGTTTTTCTAACAGAAATAAAGGAGCCATTCATTTGCAAGAGCTTTGTGTTCCATGAAAATTGTGTCTTCACCTCTGAAGGCATCATAGATCCGGAGCTTGGGCACCGAAGGCAAACATGCAGATTCATAGTCATCATTTTGCTGTCCTCTGAGTGGGTCATTTTTTTTTATTTTCGGGTATATGTTTCTTCCTCATGCTTCCCAGCTCTGGCAACATCTGGTACACAATTCTGTGTGCTCTGCATTGATGGTGAACGCCAACGCAGCGGCATGTTCACACTCATCGTTCACGCCGCCCTTATACATCGCAGGTGAAGGTCTCATCGCCCCAAGCTGTGCAAAATAGACCAACACTGAAGACTGGGCTAGTTTCCAAGACCTTAGAATCGGAAAAGCATTGAAAAAAGAAAACAAAGAACAGGAACATACCGACACAGCTGCAATCGGCAAAGCAGTGCCAACAAACAAGAAATGGAGATGTACTTTGGTGAAAGCATTATCGTGTTGATGTGGGACATTATTGATGTGGGGCATGTCGGTAGTAACTTCATAATATATATTTATATATATCTTTTTTAAGTGCTTGAGGCGAATTAATGACTTGTGCAAATAATTCTAGCAAGGGATTTAATTCTCTTTATGAAATGTAGCATGACTGGCTTCCCTTCGTCTGTGATTTTTGTGCTGCTTCACCAATCCACATGATTAAACATGCAACAATGTTAACGTGCACGGCAACACATCTGCAAAAAAAAAAAAACTGATGAAGTTCCACGTCTTAGCTTTCCACAGTAAGCTTGTATATGCAGTGCATTTCCATCACAATTTGTACTTTCAGGGTGTCTACCAAGTTGGCACTTTCAAAATCCCCAAGTTTTCGATATTTTCCTCGAGTGCCTTTGCAAAATTCTGAGTGACACAGAACTTTCATGTCAAGACTGGCGACACCATTAATGCGATTGGAGATCAATCGGTGCATTCGTTCGGTTATCGGAGCATGTGATTGGCCTACTCCGCACCAATGTCGCCAGCCGTGGGGCATGCCAACGTTTTTGGTGAAGTCAAAATGATGACATGCTCCTGTCAATCATCTTGCAACCAAGCACGTCATCTGCTAGGCGCCGAACGTGACGGGAGTTGGGGAGTTTGGAGTGATCATACTCTCGCGTGAGACCGGCTTTGCAGGTACGTCTGGTGGATTGGATTGGATCCAAATGCCGACTTCGGCCGCAGAATGGCACGTTCGGATCCAATCCATAGTTTAATTCAAGAAAATGGCGCATGCGATGGGAACTTCGGTAGCTGCACTGGCATTGCTTGAGGAGGAACAAGAGCAGTGGAGGTGTGAAACACGTTTGAAGAAATGGCAGGAAGCGAATTGCGGCGTCGCTTTTGTTTCTCGAAACAAACAGTGCGTTGGTTGCGCGGCGAACTCGACCCCATCATGGGGTGCTAGCGAGCCACTAGGATGTTGTTGCTACCTCTTGAAAAGTGCGCCACTGTTCCCATCGTTTCTTTTTCTTTTTTCCCTAGCTGTGCGCAACACCACCTAGGGACGACGCTGAGAAACTAATAGTTATAAATTGTAGTAGTCACACGTATTACTATTTGAAAATGTGTTTAAGCTTGTGAAGAAAAAATACATTTTTTTAGAAAAAGATTTCATTCATTGGAAGATGAGAAGTCATTTTGTAGTATACTGTCTGAAAGCAGACGACAAACGAGGGCAGTAAACTTCCGGGGAGTTCACTGCTTGCCGAATGGCTGCCCTCTCCGCCCCGTTCGCACTAATTTTGCATACTGCCACTTTGTGACATTGCAGCAACCGAACAGAATGCATATCAAACAAAGATCTCCGATCACGCCCCACATGGCCCGATGCTGTCACTTCTAATAACCGTGCTAAAAAATAATAAAACAACTTAATCCAGTTTGAATAGCACGGTGTAGTGTTTACTTTATTCAAAAAGAAATCAGAAAGGAGGGGTTAGTAAAATGCACAGCAAATAAAATATTTTAAAGAATGGTAATACTCATTGCAAATTGAGTCAAACATTCACAAATACAAATAAAATGGAGGTGCATACAGAAACAAAGTTTCAAATATCCCCTTCAAAAACAAATTTTTATTGACTGTCGATACATCTGTGAAACATAGATGGTGCTTGAGACTCCACTGAAAGCAGATCAAGGTCGTAGAGTGACTCTGAGCATCTTATGATGAGTCATCATAATTAGAGTAACTAAATATCTGAAAATTGTAAACTCAGTCATGCTACATTTCATAAAAAGAATGAAATCCTCAGCTAGAATTACATGCACAAGTTGTTCATTGGCCTCAAGCAAATAAAAAAAAATATTGCGAGGCTGCTACCGACATGCCCCATGGCAAACGTCACGTGAAACACAGTAGTGCCTTCCCCAAAGTGCTACTCTGTAACGATACATATCCCCCAGAAGTAATTTAGGCTATCAGAATGTTCAACTTACCCTAAGCTTAATGTTTGTGCCCTATTCCTTGCTACCACTGAACAGAAATGGCAAAAAGTAGGTCTCGTCTACAAATGTGGACGCGAAGGGGATATGAGCCATTTCTATCAACTGATAGCAAGCCCATTGGTATGAGGCCCGAATTTTGTCACAAGTGAGATTCTCTCTCAACATATGGCGGGTCAACTTCAACTGTCCTGACATACTCTCAGTCCGCTCACAACGCGTTTCACTGCTTTAAACACTTTATTTTGGCTTGGATGGGGGACAACGGCATCTCTGCGTCAGCCAACACGTTTCCTTTCCCGTTCATTCCTCAATGCATAGGTCCTTTCTGCTCTCGTCCTCCTTCCACCGCGCATTCGTCCCATGGACCATTTGAAGGATCCTCTTGGTCAGTTTTACATTCAACGTCTGACTTTTCGGACTCCCTAGGGGCCGCGGAAACGTACGAAAAATTGGGCAGTTCGAAAAAATGAATGAGTGTCTTTTACTGCCCTTAAAGGCTCAAAATGCCACAGGCACATCCGAAAAGGCCCGCGAGTACACTTATTAGGCATATCGGTGCTCGTGCTGTGATGTGAGATGGCGGCTAGACGTGTGTATAATTAAGGAATACATACTGCGTCCCGTGACAATTGCCCCTTCCCGCGCTTGTTATGCTTCACCGCAATGCTATCGCGTATGCTTCAGCGCGTGTAACATTGCTGCACTGAGGCGAAGCTGACTTTTGGGACCCGCCATTATGCAACGCGCCGCGCTTTCCGAGCTTCAAAGCCAATAGCGAGGACCTAAAAGGCGGAGTCGGTGCCATTGCTGACAGCGTCAAATTTTTTCAATGAAAAACATGGCGCTGAACGGCAAGAAGCTTAATAGCAAACATCGAAGCACCAGCCTATATCGTTTGCCGCGGTAGTGGCTACGGCTGCCAGCGGAACTGCGTGCGAGAGCACCGGTTCAAGGTGGCGAGGTAATCAAAACGGTGGGAGTGGTGACTTTGATGCCTGTGGTTACGGCAGAAGGTCTGGAAAGTCAGACGGCGAAGCGTTATTGCGTCCGAAATTTCAGACGTTCTTATACATTGACTCTATAGGGTACGTAGTGGCGCCCGAAAGTCGTCCAAATTATCGGGCGTCCGGAAAGTTGTTCGTTGACTGTACACTGGCATCTCCTACAGCCGACGACACGGAGTCAAAGGCGATTCGTTACGATCCCTCTCGGTTACTTGAGTAAGCATTACCACGACTCTCGTTGCCTTTCAATAAAATTACAGCTAATTTTCCATGATAGAAGCACAAATTCCTCGAGTTTTTCTCTGAGTACTTACTATATCAATATCCCCGAGGATTCCCAGTTTTCCCGGTTGGTAGACAACATGATTTGTTTTTTGCTTTTGTACAACTTGCTTTACACAAGTTTTATACAACCTGCCTTATACAAGTGGCAACCGTTCTCAAAAGCAGATGCATGAAAACATGTTTTCTGGTCTGTCAGGACTTAAAAAGCATAGTGCAAAATCACTGGAGGCAGCATGTGCACCTTTGACCAATTGTCTGCATCACATGCAAGTATTCTCTCTTACTGCTGCGCCTTAAGGCGGCCACTCGGTGCCTATGGCATGACGACGACCGCATGACAAGAGTGCGATGACAAAGTTAGAATGACAACAACGGAACGACCACGACAGCACGATGACGATGTTATAATAAGTGCAGGACAGCAACTTTCCGATCACAATGCAATGACTATGACATGACAACGGGGGCATAATCCCGACTGAATGATGACAGTATGGTTATGCTGGAGTGACAGAGAAGAAATGACATCTATGAAATGACGATGGCATGACGATAATAGGATGTTTCTTAAGGGCCAAGTCCAACGAAATTTCATTTGTGCTAAATTTGCTATAGATGCATAGCATGTAGTAATAATGTAATCATGGCAAAGTTGCAGGCCTCGTAATTGTCTAAACTGTCTTTAAATAGCACCTTAGCAGATGACACGTGAACCCGGTAGTGAGTGGCAGCGATGCGGACTTGGTAATAGTCCTAGAACCATACACGACTAATTTCCGTTGTACCTAAGCGCCCAGGCACATTGCTCTCTCAACATTTCTGCAAGTTGATGGGCATGCTTAGCATGCTTTCTTGTTCCACACGTGGTTTGAGCCACTGCAAGAATGCCAACGCATTGTGTGGCTGTGAGGTGCTTGAACACATACTTTAACATGAGCAATGGCTGTGCAGTACATAACACAGTGCAGAGGAAGGCAGACGACATATTTCCTGTCCCAGCTTTCAGGGAGTAAATGTGCACCATGCTGCATCAGACAAGTGCGACAGAGACTAGTCAGCGTGCAAAAAGCCCACGAACTACGCTTGCCGACGCTGCACAGGCTACATTTCACAAGCAGTCATATACGCATGGAAGATATGCTTGCTAAATGCTTTCTCGGGATGACTGTAAGTACTATAACGCATGATGGCACACAAAAAACAAATGCAAGTTGTATTCAGGTGCAATATTCTTGAGTGATCATTTCCGGTGGACCATCATCTTTCGAGGCATTTCTCGCGTGTCTATGTCGAAAGCATTGAAGTAGATGAATTAAAGCCTTTCTGACACAGCATCAGAAATGCTGTTAGCAGGAACCACGTGCTGCATTTGTCACGAAGAACGCAACATGGCAGCAAACGAGGCCAGAATGCAATGCCACCAGAACCGAACTTTACAATGCCCAGCAGCCACTTTATGCGCACTTTGTGCATTCCAGGAGTGGGCAACACACGGTGACCCTCCCTGACTGGCTGCTTTCTGTAGCTGCCAGCAAGCAGCAAAACAAGTTTATGCTTGCACGATCGGGGCAGCAGCTCACATCCCCATAAGCGAAGGCAAATTTGCACTTTTTCCTTAAAAACCAGCAATTAACTGTGGCAAGTGTTACACTGAACAATGTGTAATCAAAATATAATCCTGCAAAATTTCAGCAAGAATGGTGCAGCGGTAAACGCAACATCTTTTTTTTGAACACGTCAAGCAAAACATGCAAGACCCTGCATGTCTAGATTATCTGAAACTGAGGTTTTTATGCAGTCAACAATTTCGTTGCAGCTGGCCTTTAAGCGACGATGACAGTAAAACAACAATGCAACGACAAGGCATGAAGATAATGGGATGACATGAGTCGGGTGACGAAAATAGAACGACGACAATGGAACCACTACAATGGCATCATGACGACAGCATGACAACGAACGTACGACGACGCGATGGTATGATAACGATATAAGAACACTGAGGTGACGACAGCATGACGACTTGTATCACAAAGGACATGACAATGACGGCATGATGAGAGTCGGATGACAACGATGGAATGACCACGACAGCATCACGACTGCAAGCACACACCTGGTAGACAACTGGGCCACTGGGTCAGCGAAAGAGGCTAGACAGGCAGACACATAGGCTCAAAATAGGCAAAGAATGCTAATCACACCAAAAATCAAGTAATCGTCTGCATACCGGAACGCCTCTGACATCATCCTATCAGGAAGATGTCGTTCAACAAGGGTGCCATTCTAGAACCTATGCACAAACCAGAATTTTGCACAAACACTCGGTCTTTCCAGTCAGCAAGTGTTGAACCCAAATAGAATGACATTAGTTTCAGGAATGCTTCAACCGATATTCCACTCCTTTTGGTTCCACGCAGATAAAAAAGTGCAGGAAATTGTTGAGGCATTTCATAGAAGACAACAAGGACATGTCTGTGAGCCATGTTTCTGCGACTTTGCACCATTGTGAAGTAGATTTCTTGAGGCCTGACATGTGTAATCGCAGATAAAATTAGGTCTCATAATCTTGCCGTATCTGCGTCAAGACAAGCTGTCACTTGACATGCGCATACATTTAGGTCTTGATATATATATGTCAGTTTCAAACAAAAAGCTTTTCAGTTGTTAGTAAGTGCTCACCCTGTGTTTTTTCCTCAGTACTGTCCATTCGTACTTTTCGCAATGACAATTCCAACTAGGCCAGTGTGCCATTTTTATGAAACTCAGTGCCGAATTGATATATTACAGGATATCAAGCAAACCACAGCCTTTGTATAAAAGCTTTAAAAAGAGAGGAAAGTAGTATGTGTTGAATATCTGCAAAGCCCCGAACACACACAATTAAATTTTTGTTGCATGTCACACCTAAAATGCCCTCTTCCCTTCCAAGTGAGTGCTTCTAGCTGCAGTAACGGCTTCACTGCACAATAAATGTTTCAGCTGTGAATCTAACCAGGGACTACCACTTTACCTGGGCTAATGACCTTTGCTAATGGGCTTTACCTTTGCTAATGAGGAGGCTAGCAAATGAGTGTACCAAGGTAATTGAAAGAACAATGTCAAGCCAGTAGAGTTAATGTTGTTCTAAAGAATGCTAGGCTGCCGAGAGATTCATCGTACAATGGAAGTACAACACAGTAAATGATATCAATGGCACATGCCTGTCCTAAAACCCATTTTTGCCGACCAGCAGCGCTGGCGCGTGGATGAAGACCAAGGTAATAGTTTACCTGCCCGTTACAAAGGGAAAGGCCACAGATCATCGTCGTCATCGGGGGCTTTAGCCTGTACCATCTACATTTTTTGTCTGGAGCCCAAAGCATACTTATGGCACGTGCCAAAAGTGACTAGTGCCAACGCAATAACTAATATTAATGATAGACGTGCGCAGAGCGAAATAAACAGAACTTGACGCAAGCATTTATAGCACGAAGCCACCACCCCGACTATCCCGAGCACGGTGAAATTAAACTACGCTACGGAACGAAAACATCTGGCATGGCCACTTGAGGGGCACACAATTCCAGGATAAGCGATGGCAATGTTCTGTTCCTCCTGCTAATCTGCTCCACCCTAATTATAAGAGCCATCATCCAGAACAAGATGGTGACTCACTTCCACCTTTATAAAGGGTAGTAAATTGTGCTCCTCAAATCACCTTACTTAGTATATGCGTAAAATAACGAAACTGCAGACTACCCAAGATCACTTCTTTTTAAAATAAATTTTAACTTTGGGGACATATATTAGTACCTGTCACACCTTCCGAAGTCCGCACTTTTAAAATGCTCCTAAAGTTTATGCACGGTGACATCTTTGTGCAAGCACAACCATAAGATGATAGAAATGCGCAGTGTCCTTGCTGTCGTCTGCTGAAGTATATAAAGCAAGCGCATGGTCAATGATCCCTTCAAAGCAGCGTTTTGCGCAGTCGCGTCTTGCGGCTCTGAAGAAACACACCTCGTGAAGATGGAGCCCAACTTGTAGATGCGACTGCCAGCCATGCCCCGCCACTCAAGGTGCCGATCACAGCTTGCACAAGCACCAAGAATTCCACAGCAGCTTTGTTGGAAACACCACAAAAAATTTAAGGTAACACCAAGCTACGGTGGCTAACCAAACTTTAATTATTCCCCATCCTCCTCTGCCTTCTGAATTGGATTGGCACGGCTCGCTACGAGCTTGGGGGCGCTTTTCCGAGTCAGTTCTTTATTTACTAGATGCCTGCCGCGTGAGCCGAGACGCTGGTTTCTGCCACTCTCCTCTCTAGTCGACTCTTGTCGCTTACTACACAGCCCATACACAGCCGTCATCGCTTTACGATCTGTTTCAAAGGGAACAACACAATCACGTTCAAAAGCGTTACGTTTTGGGCGAGTTGGTTGTACTACATGGTTCTTAAACTTTTGCGCCCTTCTTCGTGCGACGTCCTGTCTTTGTGCGCGCAAAAGTTTAATAAGAATGCAATCACGATCGACATCAGGGGTCAGCAGCACGTGCAGACCCTGCGTCTTTTTCCGACTCGGAAGCTGGCAAAATGGTATTTCTCAGCGCTGTTAGCTTGGGTATTAAGGTAAAAAGCGGCGCAAGTAAGTTCTGGAAAAGACAGCGCATCTTCCAGCTCTCTGCGGTAAGTGTGCCCATTGCGCGGTCCGGCGGGGCTGCGGCGTCTGCTTCAGCCTCGCAACTCTCATCAAGATCTTGTGGTCTGTGCTGCAAAGACGTGGTGTGTGTGCGGCTGAGCTGCGAAACGCGCGTAGTTCTGTGTGTTCGAAACGGGCGAGTACCTCGCCGGCCAAGGTGCCCGCAGTAGCATTCATGACCGTTCGTTTGCAGTTCCGTAGCGCAGAGCAGTTATTGTTACAGCGTAACTAGTGTAACTATCGCTCGTGATACGCCAGCCGCGGGTTTACGTGTTCGTATTCCTATCAGATGGAAAGCTAGAGCTTCTTTCTGATTTCAGCGCAGCACACACACGAAGTGCTTCGTTTGCTAGATAGAAATTGGTATGGAGAATGACTCTGGCATTTGATTTTGAACCGAAGGAATGAAAAGGTTCGAAAAAGGGCGAGGTTCTGACTGGTGTTATAGAAGTCGCGGTGGGCTTTTCTCGCAGCTGGGTGCTTTTTTTCGTCGCGACGTTATATTGCATTTTTTACAGGTACTTCTCCAGGAGGGCACGTGTAACCGGCAAACGGAGGCCTCAGGAAAGCGCCTGAGATTATAAAGGAGATCATTAAGAATGCTTTTGAAAGGTCAAAGAGAGCAGCATACGAGACGCCTGGCGCGATCGAAGGTACTCCTCCAGGAGAACAGGCCGGGTCTCTACTCTCCCCTACTTCTCCCCCGGGAACATCAGTGGTGTGACATTGAAGGTAGAGCGGCGTAGGCCGCGAGAAAGGTGTAATCCGGCATGACTGACTCAGCACGAACTCCGCAGGTGCGACAAAGTTTTGTCTGATGTACACCCAGCAACGAAAAAAGCCACCCGCGACTTCTACAACACCAGTCAGAACCTTGCCCTGAACGATTACGGACGCACGAAAGTAATTACCAAGATGTAATCAATTACTTTTGTGTTTCCTCCCAGCCTTTATTAACATTGCACAAATCCAGTAAATATTCGGAGCTGGCTGCTGGCCTGGCTCTTTCAGTGCATTTTCTGTGGCCAGTCAGGGCCGGATTAAGAAAAATGGGGGCCCTGGGCTAATGCGCATGCAGGCTCCCTGCTTCGCTACTGGAAATATGCCGTTTCATTTTCATTCCACCAAATTAAGAAGAATGAAGTGCGATCAACAGGATTATTATTGTTGTTATTATTATAAGAAAAACAACAAAACTTGCTTGAAACATGTGCTGTTGTACACACCAACACATATGTTCACTTTGTGATTAATCTGCATTCTGTTTTCAGCAAAAGCTAGGCTTTAATGAAAAGTTTAGTGCACTTAAGACGAACAAGAACGTAGAAAAGATAAGACAGCTCAGATGTTGGTCCTTCTGAAGCTAGGCTTTGTTTGCATCACTAAGTTTAATCCTGTGAGGAGACGCATGGCTGTATCCAAAACATTCTTTATTAAAATTCAAGCATCAGACTGCAGTAATCGTTATACACGTTACTCTATAAATATGCAATAGATACATACAATACTTAAGGCAATACAAACGTCATAAAAATGCACTAAAATACAGATGAAAATTACCAACTGTAATTACAAAACAGTATGTGAAAATATTTTCGTTAAAGGTAAGACAAGCAAGGACGACACCAAATAAACATGGCACTATCAAAAACAACAAAATACAGTTCTTTATAAGCACGCTAAATATCACAAGAAGAACAAAAAAAAAAAATTTGCATATCTTGAATTACACTGCTCAGTGTTTCATTGTCAACGTGGAGGCTGGGAGGCGACACAACGAACTTATTGGAACTATTCATGTATAGCGCAAACGGTCCTCTTTTAAAATGGCATCTTTCGTGCCTTCGTTATGGCTAAATCAGATATAGTTTGTTAAAAAGGATAGATCGCAGAGAAGGTCATTTTCAATAAACATGATAGCAAGCGAGTTCACCTTGTCGTCAAGGAGGCTCAAACGAAGGCGATTTTTTATCAGCGACAACTTGGAAAACGATCGTTCGGTCTCACAGTTTGCCATGGGTATGCTTAAGTACATTCGCAAAGCAATAGAAAGGTTCGGAAACACATCAATAAGCTTTCTTTCATGCAGCAACTTCAATATTTACAGGGGACTCATGTCCTGGCACACAGAGTTGTGCAGAAAGTTCGCGGAAACGATTTCAGCGGAAAATGCTGGCTCCAAATCATTTTTGTATGTTTTCACCAACTTCTCAGCCTGCTGTGCCAGAGAGGCCTCGCTCCCAACTTCTGTCAGCAATTTTAAGAATCCGAACCTTTCGCACAGTTCAGTGTAGGCAGCCTTTCGCACACGCAAAGCAGAGCGTCGACTGTCAAGTACAACTTTGTAGGTCTCTACGATAAACTTTTTTCTACCTTGTAGTGCACTATTGCTTTTTCCGTCCGGGTGCTTAATCGAAACGATGCGTTTGCCTTCATCCTGATAACATTGATTGGTACTTAGCGTGCATGCTCTCTCTTCGAAGGTATCAAAGAGAGGTCGCAAAGAATTAACGAAGTCTTCTAGATAGCTCAGCAGGTCTACAGCAGTTGAAATGTCTAGGCCTGGTTTCTGAAGTGCTACGCTCGTTTTGTCAAAGCACACCAAAATTTCACTCCAGAAAATTGCCATGAATACAGTCTCTAGTTTTGTCATTTTCTTGAAGAGAGAGTGCGCTTCAATCCTAGTGTCACCATTTTCTTCCTCATTCTTTGATATAGCTTCAAGGCAACACACGACTACATTGAAATTTTTCAGAATGGCCTTACATGATTCAGCGTGTCTTGATCACTTGGACTCAGAGAGACTTTTCAAAACAAGCTGCTTGCCAGTTCCGCCCATGCTGACCAAAAGATACCTCCATTGCTTAGGTGAGGTAGCAAAGAACACATGCAGTCTCTGAATTAGAGTGAAAAATTTGACTGCCTCAAGGCAACTGTCAACGCTACACGCCCCAACTAAGTTCAGTGAACGACCAGCGCACGGGACGTAGACTGCCAATTCGTTCAGGCGTTTGATTTGAGCTTGCAGTCCTCTGTATTTTCCTGACATATTACTCGCATTATCATAAGCTTGGCCCCTACAGTCATCCATTGAGATTCCATTGGTCGTCAAGAGGGACATCACGGTATCGAAAAGATACAAGCCGGTATGCAATTCAATTGGAACAAATCCAAGAAAGTGTTCGTACACTTTCCCATTTAAATAGTATCATAAAACAACTGACAACTGATCAACGTGAGTAAGGTCTGGAGTCGAATAAAAAATTAAAGAGAAGTATTTTGCGCATTTCACTTCGTCAACGAGATGTTCCTCGACAGCCTTTGCCATATGCTCGATAAATACATCACAAATGGTTTTTAACATATACGATGGGTGACCTTTTCCTTTGTTCCCGTAGTGTTTGATGTGCTCCTCTAGAAAGGGATCAAACTTGGCAATGGCCTCAAGCACTCCCATTTAATTGCTATTTCTCGGTGAACCAAAAATCTCCTCACTGTCTCTAAACGCTAGGTTGCGCTCAGCTAGAAGTTTAACTACAACAACTACGCGCTTCAACACCTCTGTCCAGTAAGCGGTCTCTGTGACAAGATGTTTAACCAGCTCCTTGTCAATTGTGCTGCTCGAGTTAGAGCGGGCGAGCCATGCGCCCTCCGTCGCCTAGGAGTCATCTTTTTCTACTTCTTTCTGGAAAGTTCGGCGATCAGTCTGACCTACTTTTTCTGTCGAGCGCGTGCGAGGGTGCGCAGCCACTAGGCAGGAATGGAATGGGCCCTGGAGACAGGCCTTTGTGTTCAGCTCTCCAACTTCCCCCTTTACTCTTCCATAATCCCAGCCTGAACAGTGAACATTCCATGCCCTATGGCACACGGACAAAAGGACGTGTGATGTCTTCTTTCCTTTCCTGCCTGGACTCTGCCATCTGGCTCATCATCATCTGCTATCGGACTCATCCTCCGCCGCCCAAATTACCATCACGGTAAAGAAAAGTCGAATGGGAGGCACTGTTGGGTACTGCAGCACATCCTTTCTATGAGAAGGACAGCGGCGGAACTATTTGAGAGGTGGAGAGTGGCGTGGTGGTGATGGAGGGGCAAGGGAGATTTAGGTCCTCATCCCACATTACGTGTTTTAGGTGTTTCCCCTTGCCCCTCCTCTCCAGACAGCACTGGACAGACGGACTGACAGGAAACCACAAAAACACTTCCAAGCAAACGCACCTCGCTTCGTAAGAAAGAGGGCCCCGCCGTGGTGGCGGGGGATTCCTGTTTTTGCAGCTCGACAAGCTCTCCCCAAATGATCAGGCTAAACGCATGCTGTTACATTAGGCAGGGGGCCCCGTCTGCTCGTTCTGGTTTTCTCGCTTCATACATGTCGCTCGAAGTTCGGTTGCCCATGGTTCCATATACTAAGCAGGTTAGAATAAATGGGCCCCCTTCTCCTACTGTCTGAGGTGAGGCCCTGGGCTGCAGCCCCCTTAGCCCCCCCCCCCTTAATCCAGCACTGTGGCCAGTCACATCTTGATTTTGAATAAAAATTTTCTTTCAACATGTTTGTCACTCATCTCATTTTCTGGTGAGGACATCAGCATCGAGACTGAAAACTGACTCAGTGTGCCCGCTGGAGTGAGGGGCAGGTTTGCAACGTATGAACCCACCCAATACTCGTGGCTGGGTCCTTGGTGAATTAGTACAGTGCTTTATTGTTGCTTGAATGTGCTCCCACGGTAGGGCCATTGAAAAGTTGAAAAATACACTGTGGGTGATTTCATGGCAGTACTGCTCAGTGGCCATCACAATGGAGTCATAGCAGCACTGCTACAATTGCAGCATCTGGTAGATTTTGAAAGTGATCCAGTACTGATTTGCCTGGCTGTGCCTGTCTGAACATGCGCATCAGTGCATGGCACAACCGCGAGCTTTCTGCTGTAGCCCCTGCCTAATTCAAGTTCTGAACACTGTGTTAAAGCTCGTCTCATCAATACAGCACCTTGTTATATCGGATGGCCACTGAAAAAAGCTAATTCAATTACAGTTAGTGTTACCATGTAGAAAGACTAATAAATAAATTACAAAATTACCAATAGATTACAAGTAATTCACTATGTACAAGTATGGATCTGTTGCAGCTTACTAGTTATTGCTAGAGACCAGAACTATAGGTAAAAGGCTCATTTCCATACATTATATCTTTACATCCTTATTGTGTCTATTTAGCATAAAAGCATGAACTATTGGTCTAGATACATTTTAGTGCCACCTTTTTATGCCTATAGATGCTTATTTAATGTTGGTGCCTAAAAATGCCTTTCCCATGGTTTGTTCTGGCATAATTATGTCTTTAATGTTGATAGTTGTACTTTTTGCTTTGATGTCTGTCCATACATTGCATTGATTAGTATAAGGTCCTTTAGTCTGATGTGTGTGTCCTGCTTGGACCCTGTGGTGGTCTGTAGTGGGTGGTCTTTGAAAATTATGGGGTTTTACGTGCCAAAACCACTTTCTGATTATGAGGCACGCCGTAGTAGAGGACTCCGGAAATTTCGACCACCTGGGGTTCTTTAACGTGCACCTAAATCAAAGTACGCGGGTGTTCTCGCATTTCGCCCCCATCGAAATGCGGCCGCCGTGGCCGGGATTCGATCCTGCGACCTTGTGCTCAGCAGCCTAACACCATAGCCACTGAGCAACCATGGCGGGTTGTGTGGTCTTTAGTATATAAAAAGAAAGCAGAGGAACTTGGCTGAAACAGTCAGTTATTATCACGAACACTTTGGTGGTATTGGTGTAAAGGCTGTTGTTACCTGCTTTATGGAAGACGAGAGCATTGCTGTGAGAATGGCTCAAACTTTTCAATGCCACGATACACTTGAAAGTGAATTAACATATTTGTGTGATTTTGTGTGATAAAGGAACTTGAATGCTCGGGCACAAATATGATCCACAATGTAGGGCTCATCTTGGATGTTCAAAAAAAGTCTGCCGCCTTCCCCAGTGGACCTGTTTCTGATAGCGTTAATTCAAAACTTTTAGTATGTCTCAGACAAAATTCTGGAGCTTCCCGTGCTGCAAGATCTGTCGAACGATCTGAACAGTGAACATTATGCATCTGCAAAGACCATAAAGGGCATTGGATCATTCAACATTCAGAAGTACAAGTATTTGCCTTTAAATCTGATGGGTGTTGGGCATTTATTTTCTCCATGCAAAATGACATGACTCAATGAAAAAGAGGCATAGCATGAAACTTTAAAATCTTAAAATGGTGCTTCTTTGTCACTGCTTTCCCAACTTTTCTCGTGGTATCTAGTCACCCTAGATTTTAGAAAAATCTCGTAACTTTCACAACTTCACTTATTGTATTTCATCAAGAAAGTAATAGAAACATCAGAAAATAGGGGTTTAGCTGGCTGTATTCCTTAAAAAATCATAATCTATTCTTAGGTGCACAATGGAAGTTCTTATTTCAGCATCTTTCAGCATCTGTTTTTTTCTCGGATATAAAATGAACACAATGGTTTATTTTTGATTGTGCAGAAGTGAAAAAGTGACAAGGATAGTGCAGATACTCTCTTGGCACAGTCCTGGCATTGCTATCTGACAAAAAGGAACATGGTGGGACAGAAACGTGGAAATGTACTGGTATATCAGTTATGGTCAAAGGGTTAACACAGCCTATACATACATGAAAAACAGTATTTGGTATATTTGGCTGAATGAATGCTTTAGTGCCTGTTATGGGTGCCTAAACATCTGTTCTCTAGTTATTACACAGGGAATGTAACCACCAATGTAAACTGTCACCGAAATGTGAAGAGAGGATGGAGATGGGACTGTCAGTTGCTGACAGTTGCTGTCTGTGCAAGCAGTGTCTTGGAACATGCCTGCAGGCTCACTCTGAGCAACATTTGACATTGCCTTAGCTGCAGAAATTCCAGTTCTGTGGCTCCTTGGTCTGAATATGGCATTCCAACTTCGGCTGACTTGTCTACGGATTGAATTGAGACATAAAAGTACACGTTGCGAACATAACAATAAATATCATGGAATTTGGAATATCTGTTTTAAAATAGTAAATTTTACCGTTATTCAAATGTAATGCAAGGGCCCGGTTCAAGCAATGACAATCGTAAAAAAATTTTTGTTACGATCGAGTAAATACTATATGCATTTTTATTTCTTGCACAAGTAACGCCTGCCTCTTCAAGCACTCCAGTTTAATGATTGAAATTGTGCTGTTGCCAAAACAAGCTGCATCGTCAAAAAAAAAAAGTGCCTTCCATATTCAAAGATAACAGGTAATGTGGAAAATTAGGGCAGACAAAAAGACAACTCACGCAAGAAGAAAAGGAGGGACAAGTGCTACACTTGCAACCGTTTAACAGTGGGTAGGGTTTCACATATACAGGGTGTCTTAGCTAACTTTAGCCAGAGTTTAAACGGACCCTGAAACGATTTTGACGATTTTCTACAAATGTACTGAGTCGTTAGAGTAGGTCCTTCTCATCATTAGTTGACACATCTAAGTGCTCCGCGTAAAGCATGTAATTTATTATGAGGCTTTAAAAATGCACATCGCTGCCGATCGCAGCACACTGCTCAGCGGAATTTTAAGCCGCCCCTACCCATATGACCGAAATCACCCAAATGACGTCAGTGGGGCGAGCTATCCGATTGGCTGACCAGGGCGCGTGATCAATAAATTTTCCAACTTTATGGTTAACAGATGATGTTCATAATAGTTGGAATGTTAGTTAATTTGTTTTTATAACAAGAAAGTAACATAAAGAATAAAGAGAATGCACAAGAACAATTTTTCAGTACACTTAAGCACTTCTGGCACATAGCAAGTGTCGTCTGCGTGTATTACAATGTGCTCTGTCTTTGACGAGAGCTCCGCCGTCAGTGTCGGTTTGTGTTTTTGCGAGCGCTATGATTCGACTTCGTTGCGTTGCGGACTGCAAACGTAGCGACTGGCAATATGTCAAGCTGCGATGTCGTGTCCCTCTTCAAGCCAGGAGACGTGTAGACTGGCTGCAGCACATTGGACTGCCGCCATCTGATCGGCACCAGGATTTGTGCGATTGCGGCCGTCACTTTACACCAGAAAATTACTAACGCAATAGCGTTTCGCGAGTCTGGTATTAGGGTAAACGCAAGTGCAAGGGGACAGGACCTGGCCGTGTCCCCTTGCGTGTGGTTTCAGAGGCTGAACAGAAGCGCAAATGTGAATGGTCTGCACGGTGCAGCCACCTGGTGGCATAGAGCTCAACCACACACAGTAGCAGTAACAAAATGTAATTTTCTTGGCTGCTGGTGTAAATTTTTCGCAGGAGTGTAATCGTTAACACGTTTTTGTAATTGTTTAAAATGTTTTGTAATTGTTTAAATGGTTAGAGCAATATTAGCTCTTTCTTTGACTGGTTAAGCTCTGCGCCAGCGGGTGGCTGGACCGTGGAGACCGATCAGGCAGCTCACGTACGTCTACGCTAAAGTTCCTTCATCAGCTTGAGTTTATGCCTTCACCGTTCCGTCAAAACTTTCTGCTAGTGTGTGAGAACCGGAATACCAGACACGCTGGGCGCTACGACAGAATGCTCGCAACGCATGCTGCTTCGATAGCTCTCACTTGGTGTCGACAGCCAAACGGCTAGCGGAGAGGTTTCTCGCGGGCGGGGCGGGCTCCAATACAACTGGAAATGGACGATGTGACGTTGCATCGTGATGCAGGACCAGTGAAGGCAGAGCTTAGCCCCGATCGCTTGGCGAACGAGTTCAGGAGGAAAAGCATGGTTAAGGAGGAGAGTAACTTGTAATCGCTTGCAGCTCCATTAATACGTAACGCTTCACTTAAATTGTGGTGCGAAGGTTCTACTTAAGTTGTACCCTACGCGTCTATAAAATTTGTCCGAATTGTTTCAGGGGCCCTTTAAGAATATGTGAGCGCCACGTAGCTGGACAGAACCAAGGTAACGTTGTTTGCCATCGCTTGGAAATACTCCAATTATTTTTTCATTCTGCCTAATTGCATAAGTAGTCTGAATTAAACACCGTCTCAATTATTATAATTACGTGAGAAGTGTCAATCAGAAAATTGTAGAGCAACATGAAAAACACCCAATACACATTACTGTTGCTCAATACATGCTATATAACAGTGTTTTTCCAAGCAGGAAAGAGCCCGCAAATGTACGCAAAATTGCTGTGCGCCTGGCCACTCGAGGCACTTTCCGTGTATTCGTGAGCTTCTTTCATGCTCAGAAAAACACTTTTATGTAGCACGTATTGAGCAACAGTAATCTGTATTGGGGGTTTTCATGTTGCTCTACAATTTTATCATTGACACTTTTAATCTAATTATAATATTTGAGAAGTTCATTAATTAATGAATACTAATTACATATGTAATCAGGCAGAATGAAAACAATAATTGGAGTATCTCCAAGCAACATCAAACATTACCTTGGTTCTGTCCAGCTACGTGGCATTCACATTTTTTAAAACTCTGGCTAAAGTTCGCTGGGAGTGCAGCCTGTATAGTTCAAGGAATAGGAGCACATAAGAAAAATAACGACTTCACTGACGATTTGGCTACGGGGCGGGCCTTCATTGAAATTGATGGCTTGGCCAGTCCTGTGGCCGAAATGCCAGTAAGGTCTTGTTATTTTTCCTATGTGCGTCTCTTCTTTGAACTATTTCTGTGCTCGGTCCTGTGACTCTATGGTTCAGTGATATATTATTTATTTATTTATTAATTTCAACATACTGTCTACCCTTTGACAGTGTTATTACAGGAGCGGGGTACAGAAAGAAAACAGGTTGACACATAAACAGTTACAATAATAGTAATTGTCACGGGCAAATTTGCTGAACAAGTACAAATAGGAAGAAAGGAATATACGTACAACAGTAAGTATGAATATGAATATTTACAAGCATGCTAATAGAAAAAGGAAATGATCATATGGAGAATACAAACAAATACTATGACATCAAGCTGATGAGTACGTATAGTGAGTTATGTAACAGCTCAAGGAAATAATCAATTCTTTGCTGTTCAACTACAAGTTGGTCAAGAGTATTCCATTCCCAAATGCATCTAGGGAGAAAAGAATAATAGAATGTATTGTTGCACGAATATTCTAGGAGTGTGAGAGCATGCGTATGACGTAGGTGCCGTGTTTGTTTAGTTTTGATGTATGTTGTGTGGTCTATTTTAAAATAGTTGTGCAGTAGCATATGTAAGAACTTCAGGCGGTGAATTTTAGCTCGACTTTGGGGTGAGGGAAAACCTGCTCGGCATAGCAATTCTGTCGGGGAATCAAGGTGTTGATAGTGGCCAAAAATAAATCTAATCGCTTTGTGTTGCATGCTGTCAAGCATGCTGATACCGCTACTTGTGAAAGGGAACCAGATTATATTGGCATATTCTAGAATCGGTCCAACAAGTGTGGTGTATGCTAAAAGCTTAGTGTCATGGTCAGCGTGCCGCAGCGTCCGCTTAGGGAAAAAAATTTTTTTCCATAGCTTTCGCGGTTATAGCTTCTGTGTGATCTGTCAAACTGATATCAGAAGTTATTACACCAAAATATTTGTACCGGCTTACATTTCGGAGCGTGACATTATTAAAACCATAAGGAAATGCTAAGCTTGTTTTCGTTTTTGTTATTGACATTGCAACTATTTTGCCTGAATTAATCACAATTTGCCAGTTAGAGCACCAACATACTACTTCATTCAGGATAACGTTCAGCTCAATTTGTTCACTAGCTTTTAACCTCTTTATACAGTACGCAGTTGTCTGCAAATAGCCTAATATTTGCGTTAATGTTGACTGCCATTTATTAACAACACAAATAATATTGGTGGCAAGACGGATCCCTGGGGCGTACCGGATGTGACATCTAACGTGTCAGAAACGTGATCACTGCATTGAACGAATTGTTGACGGCTGGACAAATAGCTTGATATCCCATCGAGTCACTGGCCCATCCCCAAGTTTGCGGACCAGCTGGAAAACTAGCTTTTCATGGCAAACTCGATCAAATGCCTTTGAGAAATCCATAAAAATTATGTCTATTTGGGAGTGTTCGTTAATACCCTGGGCCAAGTCATCCATTATTTCGACAAGTTGCGTTATGGTTGATAGGCCTCTCCGAAAACTGTGCTGGTTGGAGTGTAGCAGATCATTGTCTTCGATGAACTGTAATGAATTTGAGGACGATATGCTTGAGTATTTTACAGCTAGTACACGTCAGGAAAATGGGCCTGTAGTTTGATGGGATCATCTTGTCACCGGATTTATGCACTGGGATTATTTTTGAGACTTTCCATTTGAAAGGAATCTGTGAATCCTGGATAGATTTTGTGAATAATAAGCGAGGATACTTACTAACTGGTTCTGCATATCATTTGAGAAAAGCGTTTGGTATCTCGTCTGTGTCACAGTTCTTTTTTTCATCAAGGTTTTATAGCATACACAGTATATCTGTCTATTATTTCGGGTGTTTCTAGTAATTTATTTTTGGTAGATTAGATATTTGGGGAATGTTTCATTAGTCCATTATCGATTGTAAAAATCGACTGGAAGAAGCAATTAGATTGATCCGCCTTATCTTTTGTTTCTATTGAAGGAGAGGCCTCAAAACTGGTGCTAGTTTCAAAATTCTTTCTTAGTGGAAGTGCCTTATCAAATCAGTGGCTTCAATTCGTCTATGACAATATTGACGCGTGGACTTGTTCAACTTTTTTGAGTGAGCACTTTTCGCCATCTAACAAACGTTATTGCTCAATGCAGAACGCGCCGGCATATATCAGAAATTTCTGGAATGTTATCGATGGTTCTATCTGCTGTCTGTTGTTGCCGAACCTTGTGCAATCTGATTGCATGTATGCGCGATGCGAATGGTGTAGAACTTTCTGGATGACACGTGGGCACCAGCGCTTACTCTGAAATGTTCGATGTTTGATGTATAAAAGCTGACGTGCTTGACCTGCTGATCAATTTTGACTATCGCCGACCATGTTCGCCGCTGTTGCTGTGCTTTGAGTGTAACTTGCTTTTGTGGGCAGAAGTTTGCCCAATAAAAAGTTAGTTTTGCCTTTCACAGTTTTACAGCTGTATTATTCACTGTCACTACTACGTGAGAATATGTGTGCTAAAGTAATTAGTTAAATAGTGAAATTTTGTTCGTTGGTCAATTATGTGTATTGATTTCCAGTGTAAGTAGTGTATACCTCTTCGAGCATTCCAGCTCAATAAGTAGATTTGTGCTAAATGCCACAGGTGACTTAAAAAAATATCGGCTAGCATTAAAAAAAGAAGTTTACGATGTAACAAAGTATTTTAATTTCCGGATCTAAGTTACGTTGAAATTCCTGTATTTTTTTTTCGCCATTTAACGCAGTAATTTTGCAACCCAGTTTTGAATTAATAAAGTTTTCAGCCATTTCAATCATGTTATTGGAGACTGTATGGCTAGTAAATCAGCAAAAAAAAATTAGAGTGAAGTTCATGAATGTAGGTTACGGGCAAGCGTATGAACACCGCGAACATTCAGTTTGTGCTTCAACGCTGTGGTGCTCGTTGTGCATGTTCACAGCGTTTTCTTGCAGGTCTATAAAGTGATCAAAAAGTTGGCCGAGGCAAATGTTACCGAGCGTCCTTCCGCATGAAAAGTTTGAGCTGCAACACCGCCGTACACGACACAGTGGGCAGGAAACACTGCTGCGCCGTTAGTCGCGTTGCTAAACAACTTGTTGAGGCTGCGGGGCGTGTGGCAGCTCACAGTGTGGGAGAAACACGAGAGCCACTGATTCCTTGTGTGCAAGAGGGATAAAGAGGAAGTGAACGCGCACTAATGTGTTCAGGCAAGTGAAGGTAGGGGCGGGTAGGAACACGTGCCTATCTGCCATCTCCTCCTCGCGCGTGTCCATGCGTGGGCCGTGCGCCGTATCTTGGAGGTAATCTCTGTGGAAAATGCAAAGGGCAAGCTGAAATGGTCGGTGCCTTCACACGCATTTTGTTGTGCACATGCGCGTAGTGTTGGTGGTTGCATAATCTCAAGTTTCCGAGACACAGTGCAAAGTGCTCGGTCACGTGAATGCAAGTTCTTGGTCATCTAGTGAGATCTGTTAATCGTTGTCTGAGTGTGCGTGACACCGATAAAGTTACGAACGTTACCTCGTGTAGTTGTCTCTTGGCCATGGCCATAATGCTCTGCCTTACTGGCAAAACTGTGCCTTTGAATTTTTTATTTTTTTTGCTCTGGACAAATATTCTTATCTTTTTGTTTTTTATTTGCAGGTGCCCTCGGTAGGCACTAAGCGTGGTCTACTATCGTGTCCAAGATTTGCGGTGCTTTGCGACGTAATGCACGCAAATCTCGGATATCGCATTGCTCTCAGCGCGATCTGCATCACACGTACTGGTGCTCAGAACTGTGCTATCATGACCCAACCTTCTTGCAATTTGTTTATAAGTGCTTACTAACAAGATACTGAAGTACTAAAGCGCCAAACAGACAACACAAGAAGAGACACGGACGAGCGCTTACTGACAACTGATGCTTTATTGACGGAAACACATAATATATATACGCAAATTTGGCGGCGCAACTCACGCATTATCAAAAATCACATGGTAACCAGGCAAAAGGCGATAGAACGATTGTGAAGGTGACGTTCATGAAGACGACACGTGGTGTACACGGCCAAATGACTATAAATGATAATGGTTACGCGATACACAAACACCGCCGTAAGGGAGTACCCCATAAAAACTAAAAGATTAAGAATTTTCACCCAGCGCAGGTGGCACATCAACATGCCCAGTTCTAACTAAGGGCTTCTAAAAAGGCCATTTTACTTGTATACAGAATTTTTGATGGCTTGCTCACGCATTCAAGGCCCTTCCTTTAAATGTGGAAGGCTTCCTTCAGCTCACGGGCAACACTGTCTCGACTTCTGTACAGAACAATAGTATCTCTTAGGCGAGGCTTGCACCCGCACTCTTTGCAATGGATGGCCATATTGGAACCAGTTCCTTTTTCTTGTGAGCGTTCGTGTTCTATTAGCCTTTCATTTAAACACCGCCCCGTTTGTCCAATGTAAACCTTTTTGCATGAGAGCGGAATTTGATAAACTACCCCTTCCTTGCAACTGACAAGTGGATCGGTATGCTGGGTTCTGCAGGTCGCGCATTCTGTTTTTTGGTTGTTAACGCGGGCGCACAGTGTAGCAAGTTTTTGAGGGGCTGAGAAAACAACCGGGACTTTGAATTTACTCGCAACCTTTTTCAGGTTGTGAGCTAAGCGGTGAGAGTAGAAAGGCACCATTCCGTTTCAGAATTCTGTGGGCATGTCAGTTGAAAATTGCATTAGGCTTCTGAAGTTTTATCTTAGTTCCACGCTAGTTTAGTTTGATGATAGGGTTTATGTGCAGAAGAAGGGCATCTGTATAGGACCCTGTGTAGCCCCTATCTTAAGCAACATTTTTCTTTCGGCCGTTAATAGCGTTTTGGACAGCATGCTTGACAAACAGAAGGTTTTGAAAGTATTTAGATATGTACTAGATGATTTCCTAATTGTGTTAAACAGACAGGATCCACCAGGCCACCAAGAATCTGTCAAAGAGATGCTAGATGTTTTTAAAAAATATAGCCATGGTTTTAGAATACACCTTTGAACTACCAAAGAACAATAAGTTAGAGTTCTTAGACCTCGAGCTCAGCCTGGCAGCTGAAGTGCACTGGAAGTACCAACCCCGAGCGCAAAAAGAGCTTATGAGTCAGCCCACTCTAAGATCGTAAAAAGAGCGATAGCCACAGGGGCATTAGAATCGGCTGCCAGGAAATCATGTAAGCATGCCATACGAAGCAGCTTCCAACAGCAGATTGAAAGGCTAAAGGAGGTGGGGTTTCCACAGACAGTTCTAAGTTCTGTCGTAGAGTGCCTGCTCCAGAAAATAAAAGGGAAAGCAAGAAAAAACACGCAATAACAAACGAGGAGATTAAGACCTGTAGTCGTACTGTACTCTCACCACGTAACTCACAACCTGAAAAAGGTCGCGAGTAAATTCAAAGTCCCGGTTGTTTTCTCAGCCCCTCAAAAACTTGCTACATTGTGCGCCCGTGTTAACAACCAAAAAATAGAACGCGCGACCTGCGGAACCCAGCATACCGATCCACTTGTCAGTTGCAAGGAAGGGGTAGTTTATCAGATTCCGCTCTCATGCAAAAAGGTTTGCATTGGACAAACGGGGCGGTGTTTAAATGAAAGGCTAAAAGAACACAAATGCCCACAGGAACAAGGAACTGGTTCCAATATGGCCATCCATTGCAAAGAGTGCGGGTGCAAGCCTCGCCGAAGAGATACTATTGTTCTGGACAGAAGTCGAGACAGTGTTGCCCGTGAGCTGAAGGAAGCCTTCCACATTTAAAGGAAGGGCCTTGAATGCGTGAGCAAGCCATCAAAAATTCTGTATACAAGTGAAATGGCCTTTTTAGAAGCCCTTAGTTAGAACTGGGCATGTTGCTGTGCCGCCTGCGCTTGGCTAAAATTCTTAATCTTTTAGTTTTTATGGGGTACTCCCTTACGGCGGTGTTTGTATATCGCGTAACCATTATCATTTATAGTCATTTGGCCCTGTACACCACGTGTCGTCTTCATGAACGTCACCTTCACAATCATTCTATTGCCTTTTGCCTGGTTAGCATGTGATTTTTGACAATGCGCGAGTTGCGCCGCCAAATTTGCGTATTTATATTGTGTGTTTCTGTCAATAAAGCATCAGTTGTCAGTAAGCGCTCGTCCGTGTCTCTTCTTGTGTCTGTATGGCGCTTTAGTACTTCAGTAACATGCACCAACCAGTCCAACAAAAAGTTGTGCTGGAATACTAACAAGATGCTATCCACCAGAAATGCTCTGGGAGTTCGTGAAGTTGTTTTAATGATGAAGCTTTAAAACCTTGAATTAATGAAATTTTTGATTTAACAAATTTTTTTGCTGCAAGTACAACTCTGTTATATGGAGGTTCGACTGTATATAGTGGTAGTTAGTAGCAAAGCTGGTGCTTTATCTGGCACGACTGATCACCCACTAGCTCCTGTGGAGTGTGTTTGAGGATGCTGCTTTTTGATTTGGACGGATGGTCAGTCACAGGATATTTTTCATTATTGTGGCCCTTCTTTGTCAGCCAGAAAATACAAGCGGGTCAAAATTACCTGACTGAAAACATGTGAGCTCTATGTTTCTTTGCATTTCCTACAATTTATTCGTTGACGGCATGGCATTAAGAGCAGTAATTAAAAATTGCTAAGTGCAATTAATTAATCAATTGAATGGCATCAACAACAAAAATGACTGGTGGCTGCGCTAATCGACTGAACAAATTGCAGTTGGTTATCTTCGCATAGAATGGCTTGTCTTTCTTAAAAAGCAATGCATGATAGGTGGGACACCCTGTTTACTCATATATTGGGGGCGAGGACTTACGGAGTCGCTATCTGTTGAAAATGCCTCCCTTGTGTAGTATGAGGGATCATGCGGCGCGCTCCTCATAGGTTTTGCTTACGGCGCTCAACAAAAACACTACGCGGTAGCCCTCCTGGACATTTCTGTATCTACTCTTAAAATGAGGGAAGTTTCTTATTGTCGAAATAATAATCTTGGGCAAATTGAAAGCACCAAATTGTTTACAGACGTTATCTCTTTACCGAATACGTACAGTGAACTGGCACGGTCGCTGCGATGGAGTCTCCCAAACCGGCTTCTTGTTTGAAAGGTAGACAGCCACTGAGAGCAAACTATGCGAAATATGTTCTTGTAGTGGGCTGCCTGTGTAACAAGATGGAGCATAACAGAATGAAGCCTCAGTGCAGCAATCGCACAGTTTCCAGTGGTGAAGCTTTTCTAGTGGTGAAGCTCGCCCCCAATAGCACTCCTCACTTATATGTTATCATACGTATGTTTTCTTTCATCACCTATAAGCACTCATCGTGTGTTGTGGGCTCAAAAGGTTGGCTTGTATAATGACACAGTTGTCTTTGTCCCCACCATTTCATGTGAGCCTGCTGAAAGTCTAGGTGACCAACGTTACATACTTTTTCATGTTGCTGTGTTCAAATTAGCTTAGCAGGAAGCTCATGCTATCTGTAGCCGCTTCCCAAATCTTTCCTGTGTTCCTGTCCTTCCTTGCTTCTCTAAATACAAGAGAAGTGGAGTAACAGTACAGATTTAATTGATGATTGCTTTGCTGTGTGGCCCACAATTTAGATGACTCATATAAACATAAATGTAATTCAGCAGCTTTTCAACATCACACTTAGCCTCTCTCGTTCCTTTTGAAACCTGGTCCGCGCTTTACAAACTGATGTAGGTCATATCTGGACCTGCAGTTAGGTAAACTTTTCAAGATATTTTTACTCAGAAGCAAATGCAGAGTGCACTTACACTGCAGCTGCTTGACAGGCACCAGGATTTTGCCAGCTTAGGATAGGATGCAGTTGCCGCATTCAGCTTTGGTAAATGACAGAGAATGAAAGCTTTGAATATAGAATTTGTGATTGTGTGGCTAATGATAATGTGCTGGGCTGCTTAACTGTCTGGATGGGCTTTGTTCTGCAGAACTTCTACGGCAGGCGGCGCAACTGCTACCGCCTGGCGATACGAAGTGTCCAGAAGGCCCTGCTTCACTCGCAGGCAGGGCGGCAAGCCAAGCGGGACGGGCTCCAGCAGGTGCGTGTTGCATGGATTCTCTTGAGGCGACGCCTTAGCCTCCTCACACGAGTAGCCACTCTCTGAGAGGCAGCCCACAAAAGTCACATTTGGCAGAAAGTGCACTGACCTCCCTTGAAAACTTAAGAAAAAAAAAAACGATTTTGCACTTACCTCTGCTTTGATTTAGCTGGTATTTTGCTGCAAGATCACATGTCGTAGTTCTGCTTGTTCAGTATAACACTTGGAATTGTTACTTCCATGGTTTGTCGACAAACAAAAAATACAAATCTGCCTTCAGCTGCACCTGCACATCTCAACCCTTCTGTGATTAACGAAGTCCTGTTTGCCTGAAGGGGCTGTGCACAACCACACTGCAAGCATCGGAAGTGGCAAAGGAGTCGCAATGTGTTGAACATCATTTATTGCAAGAGGCATCATAGATGAAGGCAACTTTGCACTTTTTTTCTTGACAAACCCGGCAAGTACAAGTGCCAAGTGTTACATTAAATGATCCAGACAGTAAACTTGGATGCTGCTGCAAAATTTAAGCAAATATAAAGCAGAAAAGCTTCAAAAGAATTTAAAGGGAAAAATGCAGGTCACTATAGCGTAAGAAATCAGAGAACACAAGGCTAACTGTCCAGTTCACCGGCACAGGCTGCAAAATTTGCAAAAGAGATAAAATGTGCAAAACAGGGCCAATGTGACAGCTTAGAGCGGGCATCAAGAAAAGTTTTTCTATAAAGTAGGTGAAACAATCTTCTGTCAACCAACAAGTCAGGAAGCTTCTTTTGGTACACTGTTGTAGAATTTTTTCCGATTTGCCCAACTTGCAGTTGCTCTTAGTTGCCCTATTTTTACTGCTGATACTGATGATACTTGTACATGTTCAGCTTGTTTCACGTCCCGCACATATGTAGTAGTCTACGTTGGAGACTAAACACTTCGTCTGTGTCCTCTCATTTGTGATTGCGTTTTTTTATGCAACCTTCGAGTTTACCTCACACACTGGCCTAAGAAACACATTACTGAAGTATATTGCAAAAATGGCCCTTGTTTAGAAGATGGGAGGGATTGTGCAGGTGTCGCCACCTCCCTGTTGGCCCTTTGAGCATCCAAGGAAAGAAAAAGACAAGTTCTTGATTAGCTTCTATTCCTGCTTCGCTCTGGTTTTTCAGTTAAATTTGTGCGTACCGACGCTTCCGTGGCAGGTACAGTATCAAAAGCAATGATGGACGTTCTGCCCCCTCTGCCGCCTTTTGGAGGGTGGTGGTACGGCAAATACGATGAGGGCTGCACATTATACTGTATCTGTGCATTGTGTATGTGCACACTTCACACCACAGCACAGTCATCTTAGCGAGCAGAGTTAGAAGTTACTGCAATGTAGCCATGAGACTGTCTATAGCGTTCATAATTTTAACCGCTGTTAGCGCCACTGGTGTACTCAAAGCGGATAGTAGCAGCTGCAGGGCGGCGATTATTTGTTGCAGCATGGTTTTGATAAGAGTCCGATGGTGCCATCTGATTGCACTGTCCTTGCTCGCACTGACAGTCTAAGGCCCGTGTGCGCGGCGGCAAGCGGGGCCATACATTCGATTCCGGGCTTGCGCAGCTGGCTTGAAGCAATGGTTTAGAGAGATTTATTGAGGCCATTTCAACTACCTTCTCCTGGACCTGCGGAATTGGAGCTAGGGAGCTCTCGTTTGGACCTACAGCTTGCCCACGCCGATGACGCATTGGTCTCCTCCGCTGTTGCACTGACGCTGCCGCCTCCTTGTGGGACATACTTGTCTTGCTCATTTTGTTCAGTACTTTTTTCTCCTTCTTTTGTTTAGGACACTCCTTGGAATTGGCCTCGTGGGGTCCATTGCAATTCGAGCACTTTATTTCTTTCACTGTGCACGAAGATATGTCATGGCTGCCAGCACAGCGGAGGCATGTCGTATGGCCTGTGCATACAGCGCTGACATGGCTTAGCTTAAGGCACTTGTGGCATTGCAGTGGCCGGGGCACATAAGGACGCACCGGGTGCCTCACGTAGCCCACCTTGACATGATCAGGTAGCGTGTCTCCCTCGATCGTCGATCGACCAAAGCGGTGAAAATCCATGACCTTCACTGTTGAAGACAGAAGCCTTCATAGCTCTTCGTCGCAGATGTCAATCATGACATCGGAAATAACACTTGCCCTAGTGTGACCACAATGCACGATGAACGACCGGACTTGTATGTGTCCTAGTATGCACATGGTTTTCAATTTTTCTAGTGCGGCCTGCGTCGTTACTTCCACTGTAACTATGTTTTTCTTGGTGTTAAAACGCACCTTGTTAATTCCTTTTGGAGCCACATTACCAAGGTAAGTGTTAAGAATCTGTCTGTGTACAGAATTTAAATTCTTAGACACATCATAATGAGTGGACACGTGATAGGTCTCACTTAAAGTGCCCCAACTGCGATAGGCCGCACCAGGCAGTGTCGAAGGACTGTTGGAAATTAAAGACTGAAATGTCCGTGCTAAGGAAAATGGTGTGGGATCACTCCACACACAGAGATGCGGCCACCAAGGTACATCGCTGCCATAGACCCTCACGTAATGGCATGAGGAGATCAACATCAATTACAGGACAACATGTACTCCCTGAAAAGCTCCTGTTATTCCTCAATAGCCAGGGCCACTTCTAACCACGTCTACTCTTCTGAACACCTAGAACACTACTACATGGCGTTCTTTGCAATCTCAGAGTACAGAAGTGCAGCGTGAACACCAGCATGAATGTGAACCTTCGTCGTTGGATAAGCAAACCACGGCAATGCTTACACAATTGATTTGCTCCTTGCGAATGCTGCTTATAGGAGTTAAGACGCCCTTTGCCAAGGCTGCGGTAAAAATGCTCGACACGTAGAACCAGTGCTTGCTGCTACGTAAGAGCTAGCAAAAACCGTGGCATCATCATCTTTAATGTTATCACTGCAGGAAAGGATCAGCCGTTCCGTTATATTTCAGTGGGACGTACAAGGCCTACGAGGTTGCCTCGGAGATCTTAACCAGAGAGTGCTCAAGTATCCATTTCCAGTTGTTGTGATGTGCGAGCTGAATATGACATCAACATTTAGGCTTTCTATTATGATATCATCGAGCGATGGCTCAAGAGACGAGCTGCCACGAGAACGACGAAGAAGTTGGTCGGTGCCCTTGGCACGAGCGAGTGTCAGCCTGGCTGCCTGGCTCCAGTGTAAATAGCATCTTTCGTCTGTGTCTTTCCACACGTAACATTTCTGGTGGAGGTCAGCGATCCCCGTCCTCAGCACGGAACTCCGGAGTGGTCGCTACATCGAGCTTGTCACCATGCCTCCCGGTGACGAGACCGCCTCTGCAACGGCTTCGGCTTGTCCGAATGCTCCAATTGTCACGGTTGCCCAACATCGCGACCCTGGTGCGTTCTCTGGCCTGGAGGGAGAGGACGTTGACAAATGGATCAAGCTCTATAAACACGCCAGTGCTAATAACAGGTGGGACCCAACGATCATGCTCGCCAATGTCATCCTTTATATCGGCGGCACCCCACGCGTGTGGCACCAAACGCATGACGACGAGATAAACAGTTGGGACAGATTCAAAGAAAAGCTCAGGGAACTGTTCGGCGACCCCATTGGGCGCAAGGCTGCCGCGAGAAAGGCTCTTGCGTCTCGTGTTCTACAGGGCCGTACGTTTCATACATCCTCGACGTCTTGGCGCTCTGCTGCAAAGCTGACGATACTATGTCTGAAGCAGAAAAAGTGTCGCATGTGCTTAAAGGCATCGCTGATGATGCTTTCAATTTGCTTGTTTTCGGCCGCGTCTCGACTATCGACGCCATCATCAAAGAATGCCGTCGCCTTGAACAAGCTAAGAGCCGCCGTATCTCACACCACATTGCGCGGCTACCCAACACTGCTGCTACGTCGACCACCACCTGTGACGACGTCACCCGTATTGTTTGCCGCGAACTCGAGGCCGCCTGTTCGCCAGCCTTCTCCACAACGCCTCCCGATCCGCCAGCAACCACCATTGCGATGATTCAGGCTGTTGTCAGACAGGAATTTGAAAACATGGGTCTGAACACCGTGTGTTCCACGTCTCGACCCAGTGTTCCCCAGTTATCTAGCGGTCTTCCTCGTACCCGGCAGTCCTTTTCTGCCACATCTCGCCGCAACCCGTCCGAATGGCCGACCCCTGATGACAGGCCGATCTGCTTCCACTGCTGTCGCATCGGCCACGTCGCTCGTCACTGCCGCAACCGATGGTCACCACCTCCTCGGACATACGGCGCCACTTATTCCCGCACCTTTGGACCTTCTGTACCCTATGCCACCTGCCATGAACCCACTTCCGCTGATGCCCCTGCTCCAAACCTTCGCCACAGCCGCTCGCCGCCCTCACCTCAACGCCACCAGTCTCATTCGCCCCAACCGCGCCGCTTCTCTTCGCCGCCTATCGCCTCCCGGAGCCAGCCGGAAAACTAGGCACTCCAGCTTCTGGAGGTGAAGCTGCATTGTCGACCCTGCCCTCAAATCCTCTGCTCACGTTACCTACTAACCGAAACCTTCTTGACGTTGACGTTGACGGCTATCCTGTCACGGCACTGATCGATACCGGAGCACATCTTTCTATTATGAGTGCTGCCTTCCGACGACGACTGAACAAACTCCTCACCCCAGCGTCGGCACGCGTTTTTCGCATTGCGGATGACGGTACTGTGCCTATCATCGGCATGTGTACGGCACGTGTCAGCATCGCCGGCCGCCACACTCCTGTCCTCTTCACCGTAATTGCTCATTGTCCCCATGACCTCATTCTCGGCCTCGATTTTCTCTCCGCCCATTCTGCTCTTATTGACAGCTGTTCCGGTACCCTTTGCCTTGAGTTGCCAATGCTCGCAGAACCTTCTGACGCACCCCACTGCCGCTTACACTCCACCGGCTTTCTTCGCCTGCCGCCAAAGTCCATAGCCTACATTGAACTGTTGTCTTTCCCACCAGTTCCTGATGGCGAGTACCTCGTCACTCCTCTGCCCGACATCCCAATACAGTATGACGTCACCGTGCCTCACAGTATACTTACTATTACTGCGAACCACACTCGCATGCCTGTCTGTAACTTTGGATTGGCAAAGCAAATTCTACCGCAAGGTATTTGCCTTGCCACCATTGATTGTCTCGGCAACCAATACGTGGCAGCGTTATCGACCGATGGTTCTCGCGAGCTTAGCATGCCCCTCGCGCCAGCCTTGGGCGTTGATCCCAACATAAAGAAAATGGTTGCGACGGACCTGCCTTCTATGCAGGCTGAAGACCTTCGCGAAGTATTATTGTCCTACTGCGATATTTTCGACTTCGACGATCGCCCTTTAAGCCAGACGCTCGCGGTCAAGCATCGGATTCTTACTGGCGATGCTGCGCCTATTCACCGATGACCGTATCGAGTTTCTGCGTCGGAATGTCGAGTAATTCAAGATGAAGTGAACAAAATGCTCGATAAAAACATCATTGAGCCTTCATTGAATCCCTAGGCGTCACCTGTGGTGTTGGTTAAGAAGAAGGACGGCACGTAGTGCTTCTGTGTAGACTACCGTCATCTGAACAGCATTATAAAGAAGGACGTCTACCCGCTCCCACGTATAGACGACGCCCTTGACTGCCTGCACGGTTCCAGCTATTTCTCGTCTATTGATCTTCGTTCGGGATACTGGCGGATTGCTGTTGACGATATGGACAGAGAAAAAACCGCGTTCATCACACCTGATGGCCTATACCAATTTAAAGTAATGCCGTTTGGATTATGTAACGCCCCTGCCACCTTTGAGCGTATGATGGACGCTTTGCTCCAAGGTTTCAAATGGTCCACATGCCTCTGCTACCTCGACGACGTCATCGTCTTCTCGCCTACGTTCGACACTCACCTTGAGTGTCTCACAACTATACTTGATGTATTCCGAAAGGCGAAGCTGCAACTTAACTCGTCCAAATGTTGTTTTGACCACCGACAAATTACTCTTCTGGGCCATCTCGTTGATGCTTCCGGAGTACAGCCTGATCCCGACAAAACTCGCGCTGTCCGAGAGTTTCCGGTTCCGAAGACAGCCGCAGACGTTCGAAGTTTTGTAGGGCTGTGCTCGTACTTTCGTCGTTTTTTTCGAGATTTTGCGACAATTGCTAGGCCCCTAACTAATCTTTTGATGAAAGGCATACAATTCTCGTGGGGTACAGCTGAAGCCGCCGCCTTCTCTCGTCGTCACTCTTCTAACCTCACCACCCATTCTCGCCCACTTTGACCCTGATGCCCCTACAGAATTACGCACAGATGCCAGCGGTCATGGCGTAGGTGCCGTCGTAGCCCAGCGTCAGCGTGGCAAGGATCGCGTTATTGCTTATGCGAGCCGCCTCCTAGCACCATCGGAGCGCAACTATTCCATTACGGAACGCGAATGCCTTGCTGTTGTCTGGGTGGCTGCGAAGTTTCGTCCTTAGCTTTACGGTCGCCCTTTTTCCGTAGTCACTGACCATCATGCTCTCTGCTGGCTCTCATCGCTAAAAGATCCTATAGGCCGGCTTGGTCAATGGGCTTTGAGGCTACAAGAATTTTCATATTCCGTGGTGTACAAGTCTGGCCGCCTACACCAAGACGATGACAGTTTGTCGCGTTACCCGGTTGACGACTCTGACTCCTCCAATACTGCCAGTGCTTCCTGCGTATTCTCTGTATCCCAGCTGCTTCATTTCGCCGACGAGCAACGCCGTGACGCCTACGTCAGAGCACTCATCGACCGTTTTGAACACTCCGGCCGAAGCCACACTACGTCTCTTCGTCCTCCGCGACGGTACTCTGTACCGTCGTAATCTTCATCCGGACGGCTCTGAGTTCCTACTTGTCATACCTAAACACCTCCGCTCCACCGTTCTAGAAGAGCTCCATGACGCACCAATGGCAGGACACCTCAACGTATCTCGAACCTGTGACTGTGTACGTCGCCGTTTTTTCTGTCCGGGCCTTGCCCGTTCCGTACGACGTTACGTCGCTGCTTTTGAACTTTGCCAACGATGCAAGAAGCCTTCCCAGCTCCCCGCTGGTTACCTGCAGCCGCTCGACATCCCTGCCGAGCCCTTCCATCGTGTCGGCTTGGACCTTCTCTGCCCATTTCCGGAATCCACATCAGGAAACAAGTGGGTTGCAGTCTCAGCGGACTACGTCACCTGCTACGCCGTAACCCGTGCTCTTCCGACCAGTTGCGCAACTGATGTTGCGGACTTCCTCCTGCATGATATCATTTTGATTCATGGTGCTCCGCGTCAATTGCTAACAGACCGCGGCCGCACCTTTTTGGCCAAAGTCATTGACGACATCATGCATGGCTGCTCAATACAGCATAAATTTACCACCTCCTACCACCCTCAAACGAACGGCCTCACTGAGCGTTTGAACCGCACCCTTACAGACATGCTATCCAAATACGTTTCAGACGACCACCGTGACTGGGACCTGGCTCTACCTTACATTACCTTTGCATACAACTCTTCCCGTCTCGAAACTGCTGGCTTTTCCCCGTTTTACTTCTTGTATGGCCGCGAACCGGCGCTACCACCGGACACTGTCCTTCCGTCTGCCACAGCTTCAACTAGCGATTATGCCCCTGATGCAATCACTCATGCTGACCATGCTCGCCAACTTGCGTGTGCTCGTCTACAAGTGTCTCAAGACAAGCAGAAACAACGCTACGACCTCCGTCACTGTGATGTCCATTTTGTGCCCGGCGCCCTCGTGTTGCTTTGGTCACCATCGCGTAAAGTCGGCCTTTGTGAAAAACTGCTTTCCTGTTACACAGGCCCATATCACGTGATACGCAAAGTGACCGATGTCACCTATGAAATCGTTCTAGCCACGCCCACTATGTCCTCTGCTGTGACAACCAGTGACATTGTCCACATTGCCTGACTCAAGCCCTACAACTCTCCATGCACCTTGGATATTTAAGAGCACCATGACGGTGCTTTTGCCGCCGGGGGGTAATATTACGATATCATCGAGCGATGCTCAAGAGACGAGCCGCCGCGAGAACGACGAAGAAGTTGGTCGGTGCCCTTGGCACAAGCGAGTGTCAGCCTGGCAGCCTGGCTCCAGTGTAAATAGCATATAAATAGCATCTTTCGTCTGTGTCTTTCCACACGTAACAATATGAACAATTTGCATCTGAGACAAGTGGAAATCCTAGCACCGGTTTACTATGTGTGCAATGTGGCCTCACATATTTGCTAAGCCAAGTTCCAGTGCGCAACAGCAACAACTACACTTCTATAACACTGAAGCTAAAGCACCGCACAATCTCAGTCATCGGTGACTGTATTTCTCCCAGGGGAAGATTTGACGCTGGACACCCGAAACCTATTCTTGACTCCAGCTAAAGACCTCGGGACATTGTTGGTGACATCAACATGCACCACCATCTTTGAGGTAGTAGGGTCATAAACATCTGAGGAAAACAACTTCTTGACCTCACAAGCAGCAATGGTGATGACATCCTGAACAATGACTCACCAACATATTTCTGTGGCACAACGTACAGCAGCTGTCTCGATTTAGCCATCGCTTTATGATGCCTTTCATCTTCTTCTGCCTGGTCCACAGATGCTGAAACGTATGGCACTGATCACTTACCTACACTAACATGCAATTGAGATGGTTTACCAGACTCCCAAGTTCTCATGGTCGACGCGCTGACTAGAATGCCTTTCAAAACAAATTCGAGGAGTCCTGAGGCTGTATAATTACTCCGAAAGAGATTGAAGAGCACATTACAGCAACACGCATTGTTACAACATCAAATCCCAGAACATCCATTGGTGATGTATGTGAAGAGTTGCAGGCAATCCAACAGCAGGCAATCTGGGTCCTCGAATGACTGAAGAGCTTCTGGCTTTATATAATCTCTCTTGAGCCACAGGAACTGTGCCTGCACACTGGAAGACAAGCAAGATCGTGGCATTATTGAAACCAGGCAAGACACCCCATGCAAAGCTTTCCTACAGGCCTGTGGCACTTGCCAGTTGCATAGGAAAAAAACATGGAACACATGGTTTTGACGCATGATTTTTGGAAAAGTGTAAGTTAGAGATGGATGTTTGTGGTTGGGGTCCAAGATGGCACCCCTCGTGGCCCTAGTGCATGCTGGCAACGCGAAGGAAGAGCCAGGGTCTGGTGGACGACACAGCGTTTATTTCCGCAGCAAAGTGTCCGACCGGGCTGCACCCAGACAACCTCCCCATCTCATCCCGAGCGCCCATTTTTAAGGGCTTGGTCTCGCTCGGTCAAACAACCCCAACAAAAGCGCATGCCTTCTTTGACTGTGTCTGCTTTCGCCCCACCCCTACGCGAGCAACATTCATCTCGTCAACCCCGCAAGCATTTTCAGTCGCTCGGTGCCGGTTAAGTGCCCCCTGCCATGCCCGCTTGAGCAAACTGTTACCTGTTGGTGGCCCTCTGCAGCAACATGGGTTGAAAAAGCTGCATCCAGCAAAATTCCATTCCTCCCTAAATCGAACACCTGCCATGACGGCTCACTCACTTGTAACACACTTTCCACACGTGTTTTGTCATCTCTCTGTGCAGTGGCTTGAGGGATGTTGTCACGGCTCTTAACATCATTTCTCTGACGGCGCCTGTGTGCATTGCTGAATGATTGGCGCCACTGCAGCTGCATCCAGTACGGTGAAAACAGCTAAGATAAACATGGCGAACCGTAGCAAATGTCCCAACTTTTACACTCTCAAACTGACTCCTCCCCCCTCAAGAATGTTGCAGGACACTTTTCCACGTAACGTGACAGAAAAAAAGAAGTTATTTCAATAGCACACAAAAAAATCATATGCAACAATGAGCTTCTCTATTTCAACCCTATGCCATTCAAAAATCTTGCCGGCAGTGTCCTGGTAGCGCGACACGCACCCATAAACAAACACTGCACTTAAACATTCCAAATCACACACCAAGCAACTTTCCTAGTATATGAGAAGTGCTTCGGAGCTCTCTCCGGTTCCACAAGCACTCTCAATGGGAGCGATTGGCACATGGTAGCTTGACAGGCCTAATGTGTGTGGTTTGGATCATCAACAGCCTGTCACTAACACATATTCTATCAGCGCACTGCAAAAATACCATTTCTTTTCAGACGTCGAAACCTGACAAAAGCTTATCACAGCCCAGTTATAGCAAGGTACGCACACAAAAAAAAAAAAAGAAAAAAGAAAGAGACAGTCTAACACAAAAATACAAGAGTCCTCCGCGAAATCAAAGCAAAACCACAAGGTATTAAAACCAATGCTTTACATGTAAGAACCTTTCTAAAATGATATTTGGTGGGAATCACGGACACAATAAAAAAATGGCACTACTTGATAACAATGATAAATATATGCGCTGCATTTCAGAACAAGCAAAACATAGCATACCCAGTATTCAAGGAGAAGTGCTCATTTCTATATTTCCTGGCTGAGGCACGAAAGGGCATCTGTAGCCTTATTGAGCGCACCCTTTATGCACAATTTCCAGATCACATTTTTGGAGCACCAATGCCCAATGTGTGAGCCTTGCACTGGAGGGAGCCGAGTGGGCTAAGAAAGTCAGCGGGTTGTGGTCAGTCCTGATCCTGACCTTTGTGCCAAAAAGTCACGTGTCTAGGCACTCTAAGGCCCATACAATCCTGAATGTCTCCCGTTCAGTTGTAGACCATTTCTTCTGTGCAGGGGTTAACTTTTTACTGAGGAATGCAACCGGTCACCCATCCCCATCGGCCTCATGAGAAAGACAAGCGCCAACTGCTTTCTTTAAGGCATCCGTGGCTGAGTAGACCTCCTTGTCCGGAACCAGTGTGATTTTGTGCTCTCTCAGCTCGCATCGACCTGATCCGTTCGGCATCACCTCTTGAAAATCAAGCAGAACTTTTTTTAGCTCCTCTTCCTGGGGATCACTCAGATTATGGCCCGTCGTGGCCACCAGACATTGTTCGCAAGGCTCAGTTGCATGTAGTACCATCTCTAGACTGCCAAATTCTAAGTCAGCCTCAAACACCGTGCCCACATTATTAGTTCACGCGTAGTAAAGCCTCATTTTATTCACCTGCATAAGTTTCTCAGTGCCTGCAAAATCCACTATCAAGTAGCTGTGAACACGCCTTCTTTCCTTCGCAACTAGAGGACCAAGATATTCCGGTTGCATCTTGCCTTCTGCTGCACTCTGCATTGCAAGTACTTGATCCCCTATGCTATACTCTTTCTGCCTAGCGCGCAAGATGTATTGCTGTGCATAACTCCTTTGCACTTGGCTACACCGTTCATCGACTATTTGCTCTTTTGCAAAAGAGCTTTCAGTAGACAGCCTAAGCCGCTCACTTTGTTTTGTGCGACCCATCAGCAATGGATCTCCGGTGGTGTCATGTTAGCAACGCTGACCTGCTCTACTCGGTCCTCTAAAGCCGGTTCAGCCTCCTCCTGTTTGGTGATCTCTCTGTTTCCATCATCATTTCTCTGATCCCCCTGCCCTACGTTGGCCTCGCAGCATGCATTATCCTCAATACCTTGCTGGCATGCTGTGTTATCGTAGCTGGTATAGGCTGCAGAATCTACATCACTTCCCTTTGCCACAGTACCCTCTTAATCCAGCGATTCATCCACTAAGCCACACTTGCCACCTTTAAGGTTACGCTGCGACTTGTCCACAGCGAGACAAAGACATTTATAATCATCTTTAGTCAGTAGCGAGTCAGTGCTCAGGGCCAATTCCGGAGTCACTGCGCAGAGCAATGGTACGCGCTAAGTAGCATTGTCTAAAGGATATGGGAGCCCGAGGTGGATATACATAACCTCTGCAGTAACAGCTTGACCAAATGCACCTCTGAGCTTCATGTGACCACTACTGTGCTCTAGAATCTCACTTGGTACTTTGCTTGCCCTTATTATGGTGATGTCTGCACCAGAATCAATGCAAGCTGTGCAGAGGCTTACCCCAACGAAAATCTGTACTCGTGTTTTTCCCCGCTGCATGCTATTATTGCCGGTGAGCTTATATGAGCACCTCACATGGGACATTCTCTCACATGCGGCTTCATTTTTCGTGGCTATGCAAGAAACCTCTCTTTCTAGGGTTGATGTCACACAATGAATTACACTATCTCCAAAAATGTCCCAACTCTCCGCAAGCGAAGTACAGCATGCGGTCAGTGTACAAGTTATCGGCATAATGTTGTCTGCCCTGTTGGATATACGGCAGCTCTTTTGCCATCATAGTCTCGCAGTAGCTTGTTCGCACCTTATGCGACACGCTTTCCTAAAAGTTTGCAGCTAGCTCAGCTAATCGTTTTGCCTGCAGCCAGTCTTTCATCTTGCCTTGAGTAACAAATGACCTAATGTCAGGCGACATAAGTTGCTTCAGTCTATGCGAAATAAGCAGGGCCAGCAGCTTCTCAAATGGGTCTATTTCTCTGCTGCGTCAATAATATCAGAGCATAATTTCTAACCTCACCGCTACTTGACTCTACGACTCACCTGTTTCCCTTTTTATGTCCAGTAATCACTTGCGGTACTCTGTCAGAGTCATTTTGAGCTTCTTAAGTACCTTCTCTTTGAGCTCTACATAAGAAAGGGTACTGCTCAATGACTAATCACAGACATCCTTACCGTATTGCTGAGAAAAAACAATATCAGAGTGTCCTGCATTTCCTCGGGAATATGGTCGACAACGAGTAGGCGTTCTTAAACCATGCCGGGTTCGTGGTGTCGTTCGTGGGTATGGAAGCAAGAATGGCTCTTAACTCTTCAGCGTGCTTGCCTGTCCCACTCATCTCGCTCCATGCTTGCGCTGCATGTTGTAATACACGTGAGGACTTCAACTTCTATATCTCAAGCTGAATCCTAAGATCTTCAATTTCTAGTTTCAACTTGTGGGTGCAACCCAATTCATTGGAGCTGCCACAAGCGTCTGAGCTCTTATCTGTGTAGTCCATGTTGCCAACCTCCCAGAGAGTGCCGGAACGCAAATTCATTCACCTGAGAACCACAATAGAGCATGAAACATATCTCATCATAGGAAGTGATGCTCACTGCCAGACGGTTCTTTCGCTGCCCCTCTCGCTGGTGTCCTGGAAGTCTCCCGATTTTGCAAGTGTCCAGGCCCACACCAAACACTGTTGCTGCACAGCAGCTACGTTCCACCTTTCCTTGGTGCTCCGACGAGGTTGGCTCTTTCACTGCGCCAAGCCTTTCATCTGCTGCCGCTGTTGTATCAATGAAGCTGCCTTCGCTGAAGCGCTGATGACCTGAAGACACACTTACCGCTTACAGATGCTCTTTTATTATTCGCTCTTGCTCCTTTGTAAGCTCGCAAATATTCTAGTCTAATGGTCATTTTCACGTTTCAAAGATGTTCTAACACCTTCTCAAGGTTCTTGGAGGCTGGGCCCTTTTTGTGCCTCTCTTGTGATGGCAGACGTGGCCTGGCCTTAAAACGTGGCCTGGTTGTGACAATAATGAAACAGCTCACCTCTACCAAGGTCCTGGTGTCTCCTTTGCCGTAGGCTTTACCGATCTGGTATTCGACTGCGCCAGTTCGGGATGGATGTTCGTGGTCTGTGGTGGTGGTCCAAGATGGCACCCCTCGATGGCCCGAGTGCATGCTGGGAACACGTAGGAAGAGCCAAAGTCTGGTGGAGGATGGCGTTTATTTCTGCAGCAACTCCCCGCCTCATCTCGAGTGCCCGTTTTTAGGGACTCGGTCTCGCTCGGTCAAAAAACTGCAACGAAAGCATGTACCTGCTTTTCTTGCTTTATTTATTTATTGTACCCTCAAGGTATACAAGCATTATAGAGGGGAGGGGTCAGTCATTCAACATAAATACAGCTATTTGCACATGTACAATTGAAAATTTCAAAAATGGGAACGAATGTAATTTCTAATAACAACGAAAATTCACACTGTCATTCAAAGCTTGTACAATAGTTACGGTAAGAAAATACTATTGCAGCCGATTAATGCGCTAAAGATGAAGTTTCCAACTGACATAGAGAATGTTTACAGGAAAAAAAGAATGTTGGAATGCGTTGAATTGTTCTGGCAAGAGTTTCACGAAAATGGTCACAGTTGGTAATGCTAACTAATGAAGTGGGAAGATGGTTCCAGTCAAGGCTGGTTTTGGGCAAGAAAGAGTGCGAGTATGCTACAGTGTTTTGGTGAGGGACATGGACATTGTGGTAGTATTCAAGTCGAGATGTATATGATGTATATAATATATGACTGTGTCTGTTTTCCCCCTATATCCAAATGTGATGACAGGTTTCCGAAAGGTCATCAACCAACAGCACTATTGACCTAGTGACCACTGCTGAACATCAGAAATGTCGCTGTCGATTGACAGGTGCTGTCTCTCTTGATATCAAGGGAGCATTTAACAATGTTCTACATGATGCGGTTTTAAATGCCCTTGAAGAGCATAGCATTGGTAGCGGTCTGCATTCCATTCATGACAACATTAAAAAATGATACAAAAACCGTCCCGTCTATTGTGGCGTGCCTCAAGGAGGCGTACTGAGCCCAACTTTATTTGATGTTGTTCTTGTTGGACTCGTCAAAGAACTCGTAGGCACAGTATTGGTCTGTATGTACACAGATGGCATCTGTATGTGGACCACGAGCTTAACGTGCTTGCAAGTACAAACGATGCTACAGCATGCAATGTGTCTGTAATGTTGACATACCCAAATAGTTGTGGACTACAGCTCTCACTGACAAAGGGTGTAGCCATAACATTTACACAGAAGTCAATGGCATGCTACCCCATTATGATTGATAGAAAGATTGTGCCTTCGGTAACCTACTACAAGTTTCTCCAAGTCACAATCGACCGTGACTTATCTTGGTCAAAGCGCTTCTCTGCATTAAAAAGAACTTTGCTCAAGTCTTTCGACATTTGTTTGGAAAATCCTGAGGGCCATCCAAATCATCTCTTCTGCAGCTCTACCAGGCACTTTTCGTTGAATACCTCCGCTACAGTGTGCCTGTACTTTCTTGGATTAGTGCATCTACCGTATGCACACTTGAAAGTGCTCTGGCTCGCGCACTAAGAATTTGCCTAGGACAACCATGGTGTGCATCTACATGGGACGCCATTGCAGAAGCACACGCATGTCCAGCTCAAGTTTATCTGCAACACGAGCCAATGTGAGTGCATCTAAGGCTACTGACTAGGCAAAGGAATCATCCACTGACAAATATCACAAGCATACGGTGCCACCTACTCAGAAGCAGTGTTGTCACAGCGAGATCTACTGCTGTCGGACTTCGCACCACATGATATAGTGGAAGTTCCACTATGGACAGTGGCAAAGCGACCGTGAGACCCTTAATCCCTGGAATAACAAAGAAATTGAAAATGACGCTTGCTAGGCTCAAGCATTTCGCATTATCCTATATTGCTTACATGTGTGAATATACTGAACATGTTTCTGAGGATGGTTCTGTGACAAATACCTCTTCCACGGCAGCTTACACGGTAACCGGAATGGGGATCACGCATTGGTTTAAGATAAGACACAGAACATTGTCAACAGCAGCCGAGTTGACCGGCATTTAAGAAGTACTCCGCTGCCTACTGCAACAAAGCCTTGAGAAATGGACAGCATTCTGTGACTCAAAACTGGGTCTGCAACTTATAAGCAATTATATGAATCAGAACCGTGTATGAGCAAAATGAGAACAAGGTAAAAGCGAGAGCCAACATTTTGACAAGTGGACTTGTATTTTTCAAGGCGACATATGCATTCTTCGGCACAGTATATATATAGGTAGGGTTCTTCTAAAGGGGAGAGGGGCTAACGTGGGAGGGCGAGGCAACGAACGAGGGTGTGTTAGTGGTGACGGTGTGAAATTGAAAAGAAAGGTGTGCTATTCAATGCTGGTAGAGGAATGTGAGGAAGTGCCGTGTGTCAACTGGCCATGCGTCAGCCAGCTGTGTGTCTTTTTGTGGAAGGGGCCTGGGCAACAAGGGGGGGGGGGATTATCTGCTCTGCTGGAGGTCAGTGAGTTGTTGTCTCTCTGAAAGAGAAAAAGAAAGAAGCGGCAAAAAAATGGTGCTCATAGAAAAAAAAAACTCACATGGATAAATATATAAATAAAAGAATAAAAAGAGAAAGGGAGGAAAGAAAGAGAAAGCAAAACACTAAGCAACCCAATGAAAAATAACTAAGTGCTGTTGCCTATAACTTGAAGTTCAGCATAGCGAATAGTAGATTGTAAAGCTCCCTTTCAAACATTTATGCCTATTGGTTGCAATGTCTTGAACTTATGGATGAGGTATGATTCGCTGTATTTTCTCTCCTGTGCAAAATGGAAATTTGACTGTAGGATGTAGAGTTTAAATTCATCAAAGTTATGACCTCGTTGGTTGAAATGTTCGGCGACTGCTTTGGGAAGCATTTTAGCTGTGTCCACGCCATGCCCATTTAGCCTGACGTTTTGGTATCATTCTCTGTATTTCGTCTTCTGCGCGAGATTTGACTCCACTAACTTAACGCTGATTTTTGATTTTTGCTTCCACTTCGGTTGCGGAGAGGCCAGGAAACACTCATCCATTGTATACTCTCTATGGCTTGGTGTGACGCACACCCTCCGATACCTCTACTAGTTTGGACAAGAACTGGACTGTGATTGTAGCGTCTGTCACCCTCCGAAGATAATAGGTCCCATACTTTGCATGTGTCCTTAATATGTGGCCGAGCAAAGGACACTTAAGCTTAGTGTTGACTGCTTGGACTCCTGCCCCTTTTTGGAAGAAAAGATTCTAGGCACGACGAGAAGAGTTTACCATGGCCGGTGCACCATACGATCACTCTTGAACTTTCTCTGTGAGACCTGCTTAGACAGTCGTCTCTACTAGGACATGTGAGATATAAAGACAGTGCGAAATGTGTTTGCATGATAATCTTTAGTGTAGACGAGATTACTCCTGCATGTAGTGTTTCTAAAGCACGCATCCGTGTATTGGACAGAATGTATATTAGTAGCCCATTGTACCATATCATAATCACCTGCCACCTACCTTTCCCTGTTTCCCCCACCTTACCCCAGTGAGGAGTAGCAGGGCTATAGACATGCTCTCCAGGCCGACCTCTCCTCCTTTCTCCTCCTTAAAATCTATTCCTCCTCCAGGAAAGAAAAGCATTCTGCATTTACATTCCCGGGTAGTAGGTATTAACTCTTGTATACCATAGACATTTTCTTTAGACTATATAGAATTAACCTGTGGCGGCCTGACTATCGCCTCCAAAGCAGGTGAAGAAGAAGATGGGCTCACATTCAGATAGCGCAAGAATACAAAACGCTAGAGCACTCGACCTGAGCGGCCGCAGTGCCAGCAGCTTCCGAAATCCTGCTGCACCACGGCGGGCCGGCCTAAATAAAGTGTGGCCACGGTGGCTACCTCGTCGTGCCACCTCACACACACCCTTTATGGACAGAAGACGAGCTCAGCTTGGCAAACAAAAGCTTGCTCAAAAGACGAACGACGAGACCTGCCCATCTAGGGCCTTTTTTGTTTTCTTGTGCAGGACTGAAGATGAGTTAAGCTCCTATGTTCCGTGATTCTTCCAGATGTCGTGCTTTATTTTGTGCTTGTTGTAGATGGCGCAACAAGCTGTTGAAGAGTGCAGGTGGGAGCATAGACTCACTTATGGGCAGTGAAGGTAACCATTGTTACATTGTACAAATTTCTCTTCTTTAATGTGAATGCATTACATGGTTCATGAAGCGTAAATTCGGCAGTGTGGCCAAAGATGCTGCTAAGAGTCACGTGGTCACAGCCACTCAATAGACAGTTATAGTGTAGTGTACGCAACTATAGTTTACACTATGCATTATAGTATAGCGTACGCTAAGCAGCGCAGGTTTGTTACAGTTTTCTTGTGCAGGACTGAAGATGAGTTAAGCTCCTATGTTGCGTGATTCTTCCAGATGCCGTGCTTTATTTTGTGCTTGTTGTAGATGGCGCAACAAGCTGTTGAAGAGTGCAGGTAGGAGCATAGACTCACTTATGGGCAGTGAAGGCAACCTTTGTTACATTGTACAAATTTCTCTTTTTTAATGTGAATGCATTACATGGTTCATGAAGCATAAATCCGGCAGTGTGGCCAAAGATGGTGCTAAATGTCACGTGGTCACAGCCACTCAATAGACAGTTATAGTGTAGTGTACGCAACTATAGTTTACACTATACATTATACTATAGCGTACGCTAAGCAGCGCAGGTTTGTTACAGCTTTAGTTGTCCTGCGATATCTTCGGATCTCAAAGGCCATCTACCGTCGCCGCGGCTATCTCCCGACTTCACTGATAGGTGGCTCTGACATCTCGAATGTTTTTTTCGTTAGGATTTGACTCGTTCAAAACGAGAAGCAATCTCGAAAACCCCCACAAGATTATTCATAATACTCTGCTGTCGAACCGACCTGAGACTAACTGAAAGCTGGTCACAGAGTCATTTGCTATGAGTGAAGTGAATTTTACAAAAGCAAAGCTAAATTCAATTCGAAGTGGGCAGCTAGGACTGCTGCCATGTTTTGCATAAGCTATGCAAACCACGTAAAGACGCCAACGCTAAATCTGAGAAATAGCATGTGTACGCTGTACGCTATAGGTTGTTTAGTGTTCTGCACATGCGCAGTTACGACCCACTATATTATAGCGTACGCAATGGTATCGTAGTGTATGCTAAACTAAAGCTGCTTAATGAGAGGCATGCGGCGTGTGCCACTGAGTTCCTTGAAGCACCACCTTATGGCACTCACCTCCGCACATCTGCGGCATTAGTGGCGCTGGCTGTATGAGGGCAAGAAAAAAAAAAGAACTAGAAAGTTTGCCTTCGCACATAGTGCTCTCCGCAAACATTTCCTGCTAAAGGTTAAAGATCAACTGAGCAATAAAGTTTTTTTCTCTCTCTGTCGTGTGCTCTGATGGACAAACCTTCAACTTCTCAGTTAGTAGCTGTGCCCGGCTCCTTTGCACATCCACGCAAGTACGGGAACAAGGCCAAGGCATCATTGGAGAGGTGCTGCAATGTTTTTGCATTCATCCACACAAGGATACCTAGATGCCTTTGAATTTTTTACAGTGAAGCTGTATATTGATAGGGTAGTAGTAGTAGTAGTAGTAGTAGTAGTAGTAGTAGTAGTAGTAGTAGTAGTAGTAGTAGTAGTAAACGACTTTATTGGGGTCCTGAGGAGCTAGGCGGGGACCTGCTAGGTAGGTTCCAACCCAGCCATTGGCTAGTCCCATGTCGGAACAGAGAGGCCGTGCCTCTCTGCTCGTTCACGGCCCTTCTGGACAGCCAGGAGCTGGACGTCATGTTTCGGGTCTGTGGTGGCCTTCGCCCAATCTTCTTCTCGGTTAAGATCCTGTAACACAGGGCACTGCCAGAGCATGTGACTTAATGAGCTAAATTCAGTGCCACAATCTAGGCAGAGTGGATCACTGTCCAGGTGGAGCATGTTCAGAAAGCCCCTAGAGGGGTAGGACTCCGTCTGGAGCATACGGAGCATGCTAGCTTGTGGCCTATTGAGCTTATGATGGGGGAAAAGAAAACTTTGCCTATTCCTCTGTAACGAGATGGGATTTCATGAAAAGTAACTATAGGATTACTGTGCACGAGCTCTCCCGAACTTACCCGAGACACCATCCCGTCGTGGCATATGAAACCACGCGCGCGGTCGTGGGCTATCTCATTGGGGTTCAGGTGACCCGGTAATACGTCTGGTCCCATGTGAGCTGCGAGCCACACTATGTGGTGAACAATGTCAGAGGGGTGTTTGTCGTTCAGAATCTGGGCTGCTTATTGGCTATCAATCTCGATGCGAACGCTCTGATGGCTGCTTGGGAGTCCGTGTACACCGTAGTACATTTTGAGTCCAGTAATGCAAGAGCTATAGCAGCCTGTTCCACCACATCGATCGAGGAGGTCTTCAGCGAGGCTGCCAAGAGAATTTCTCCCCTGTCATTGACTATGGCTACAAGGAACTTGTTGGCAATGGCGTGTCACGCCGCGTCAACAAAGGTCTCCGTTCCGGATATGTTCTTTAAGAAAGTTCTAGCCCTCGCTAATCTTCGACCTTTATTGTGTTGGGGGTGGACATTTCTTGGAAAGGGTCTACAATAAAGGAGTTCCTTGTTTGAATATCAAGTTGCGTGGTATCTTCCTGATTGAAGCTAGGACAGAGGCCTGCTGCATCCAGCAATCTTCTGCGTCCTTTGGAGTTTGATAATCTAATAATTTGTGCTGATCTTCGTGCTTATATTAACTCCAAAGTCGTATTGTGTACTCCCAACGTCATGAGTTTTTCTGTGCTAGCCGTGATTGGCCCGCCAATCACCTTTTTGACACTTTTGTGCATAAGCGTGTCTAATTTATCTATTTCCGTTTTCGTCCAATTGAGGGCTGTGACTATGCAAATGACATGGCTCACGAGGAAGGCATGGTAAGCCCTAAGGAGTATATCGTCGCCTATGCCGCCTTTCTTGTTGGAAACTCTCATAATTAATCTAATAATGTTCTCAGTTTTCGTGGTGAGATGGGCTATAGTCTTAGCATTGCAGCCCTTTTAGTCTATTGAAAGCCCTAGGATTTTGATAGAGTCTACTATCGGGATGGCGTGCCCATCGCTGGTACAAACGCTAATGGGCACCTGATCGAGTGGGGTGAGTCTCCTAGCACCTCGTCTAGCTTGTCTGTTCAGCAGGAGTTCCGACTTTCCAGGCGAGAGTGCCAGTCCCGTACCTTCCAAGAGACTCTGTAACATCCAGAGCCTCCTCTAAAGCTTGTTCGACCATTGCCTTCGATCCTCCAGGACACCATATTGTAATATCGTCAGCATATAATGTATGACCTACGTAAGTAATTGCTGCAAGGCTTTCCGACAACTTGCTCATTGCTATATTAAACAGAAGGGGTGAGATAACTGCCTCTTGGAGAGTACCCCTTCTTCCGAGTGTAAAATATTCCGAGACTGATTGCCTCAACCTTATGGCCGCCGTCCTGCTCTCGAGGAAGGATGCAACAAAGGAGAAGAATTTAACTCCTAAGTTCAAGGCCGATATCTTCTGAAGGATATAGTCATCTGCAATTGTATCGAAGGCCTTGGATAGTTCCACCGCAAGGACGCCTTTTACATCTTTGCTGTGAGAGTCAATTATCTGTATTTTGAAGAGGAGCATGACATCCTGCGTTGAAAGCAAAGGCCTGGAACCAACCATATTATACGGGAATAGTTCGTTCCGCTTGATATGTCTTGAAATCCTGTTATGCACTGCATGTTCTGCTACTTTGCTAATGCAAGAAGTAAGGGAGATAGGACAGAGGTTCGCCAAGCTGGGTGATTTAGCTGGCTTGGAGATTAGGACCACTGTGACCTTCTTCCAACTCTCCGGTACAACGCCTTCTTCCCATATCTCATTTATCTCCTTCACTAAAGCTTAAATTGCTTTGTCGTCCAAATTTCTTAAGAGCAGGTCCGTAACTCCGTCAGGGCCTGGGGCAGACCTTCCGTTTAAATTTTGCTGCACTTCCCTGATCTCAGCTTCCGAGAAGGGGACGTCCAGCTCTGGGGCAGGCGCGCCCTAGTACTGAGTGGGCTAATTGGAATGTATTTGTTGGCTAGTTTCCGAAATATGGAGGCTTCTGAGATGCCTTCCATTTTTTCCTTATTAATTAATCGGCCTCTGAATAGTCTCTGATTACATTTGTATTGTCCGTCGTCTAAGAGATGCTTGAAGAGGGTCCATTTGCCTCCTTTGCACATTTTTCCATCCGCTGCCGAGCAGGCGTCTCTCCATTGCTGTTTATTAAGTTCAGAGCAATACTCCTCAATGTGTTTATTGAGCTCCGCGATTTTTTTCCGTAGCCTGCAATTGAGTCTTTGTGCTTTTCATCTCTCGCAGAGAGCGTTCGGCTTCTAGGAGGTGCGCTAACCTTGCTTGCGTCCATCCCGGGGCCATCAAAATCTGTAACTATTTCCTTGGTGGCCTTCTCTACATCCATCTGGATCTGTACAAGCAGTTCACTGAAGTTTTCATGTACTGCCTCAGCTTCACCTCTTATTTTCCTAAAGAGGTCCCAGTCTGTGTATATATAGGTTTTGGGAGGAGCCGCTATTATTTCCATCCTGAGTTATATTATGTATTGGTCACTCCCCAAGTTCTCCTGTAAGTTGGACCACTTGGCCACCGCATTTCCAGTGAAGCTGAGATCAGGCGTCGTGTCTCTGGCAACCGAGTTTTCCATCCTCGTGGGGAAACGTGGGTCCGAGACCAGTGTTAGGTTTAGGTCTGTGTTCGCTGCAACTAGGTTGGCCCTTTTTTTTTTGTTCGTGTTACATAACCCCAAGCCGGGTGGGGACCGTTGAAATCTCCTGTGATTATTAAGGGCTGCGATTTCGCAGTGGTTGCGACCCTATTTAGTAGTGAATGGAGATTATGCTTATAAGCGGTAGGAGAGCTGTACAAGTTGAGAATGAAAATGTTACGTCGGATTTTTCCGTGGGGGATGATTTTAACTGTGCCCCGAGACCGTATTCCTTATCCGAGTTACAAATTTTAGCTTCGTGCTCCTGAAAAGAGGTATCTTTCCTGACGAATGTGGTGATAGCTCTGCCATTTCCTCCTTTTGGCCAACTGAACGGTAGCTCGATAAATTTAACTTCTCACTAAGTGTTTCTTGCAAGAGCAGGACGTGCGGCATTAATGCTTGTGCTTTGATGAGCTGCAATAGAGCAGCCTTGCGCCTTAAGAAGCTGGCACAATTCCACTGCCAGATAATTAGGTTTCCGGTTTGTCCTGCCATATTGATTTCTATTAAACTAGCATAGCCTGCAGAGAACTTGTGTTATCGGGATTCTGCTGTACTTTCTTCGCTTTTGTAATGGTGCTAGTGGTGATTGTTTTGATTTTGCTAGAGTCTATCATTTTCATTTTATACTCGAGGATGCCAACTCTACGTGTTAGGTGGGAGATGTTACCGTCCGTATGCTCAACAGTGCTAGATTGAATAGCTACGGCTTCTCTCATCTGCGTGAGTGATTCCTCAATTGCCTTCAAAGACGTGAGTATGTTTGGCTCTGGCTTAGGGTCTTGAACAGGGAACTCGTCAATTTGCATGGGCTCTCTTTCCGTGGTCGTGGGGGGAGAAATAGCTTTGCGCTTATTCGACCCTTATACTTGAACCGGGATGGGTAAGGCTACTTCGCGGGGTTCACGTGAGTTACGGAAGAGCTCGAACTCGGACCTCAGCATTTGTAGTGCCACCTTTAGCTCTGCATTTTCTTTCTTAAGCATTAAAATCTCAGATTGCTCTCTTTTATGCTCCGGCAAGGTGCCCTGTGTTGCCTTTTCGCTGCTTGGGATGTTCATCCTGGCCTTGTCTGCCCAGGACATTGGTTCCTGCATTCGGACCCTGGAACCGATCGTCTTCTCGAACGGGAGCGTCTGCTGCTATTGTCGTGCCCTCTGGAGCGACAGCGCGATCTGCTGCCGGGGTGCCCTCTGGAATGGGAGCGGGAGTGCCCTCTCGATGCCGATATGTTATGGCGGGGGGAGTAGAAGGGCTTCTTTCCCGCCATTGCTTCTCCGCCGCTAGCTGTGTCGAAACCACATAGTCCTGTCGCCAGCTGCGCGTTCTGTGCACCTGTGGCGCCGCCGTCTTTGGCGCACGATGTATGGCACCTGGAAGCGCTGTTTGCACTTGCGGTCTGCCATTTGGTGTGCCCCACCACAGATGGCGCACTTGGGATCACATTGATGATCCTTTGATGGTGTGAGCATGCCACATCCACGAATTTTTTCTGATCTACGCCCTTTGAGCAAACATCGGCCCTGTGGCCCAATTCTCCACACGCATAACAAACGTCTACTTGCCTGCAATACAAAGAACAAGGGTAGCGAACACCATCACACACAACGTTTAGGGGGGCCTTGTGTCCGTCGAACAACACGATCTCTGTTGGTGTCTCTTCTTCGAACCCCCGGAGAGCCGGGGTTTCTCTGGTTGACGATCATCCCCGTCAGTTCTGCGTCACTGATATCCAGGTTGATTCTGCGGATCATTCCTTTACATGTGTCGTCCGACGCAGCCACATAGGTCGCCATTTCTATGACGATATTTGCCATACAAATCTGTTGAACCTTGGCGTAGGCGCGCACATTTTTCCTCGAACGGCATGGCATTCACGAGAATTTTCCGGAAAGGGCTCGTGCACAACGTGTCGTCAAACACCTGCTCCACTGTTAGGAAAGCCGCCTTGGCGAGCGCACGCTTGAAGATAATAAGGTCGGTCTTCTTAAAATCCAACCCTCCACGAGGCCGTATAATGGTCTTAACGTGATCCCTACAAAGGTTCACGATTCTGGAAGCTTCCATGACTCGTCTCAATACATACTGTGGTGCGGTAGTGTGGGCGCCACCATCACCGCTTCCTTTCGCTGACATGGGCACGTTAGAATCACACTGCTTGGCAAGTTTCTTCTTCTTGCTCATGACTTCGGTCCAGCCTAAGCACTCCACTTCCTCCGGATTGATTTCCATGCCTTCTACAACCGAGGTATTGGTGTTGAGGCCATTTTCTAGTTTGGCCTAGGCTCGCCGCCTGCCTGACCGCCCCGTATGGTTTGGCACGTTTGGCATAGCTGTGCACCAACGTGGCGTGCGGTGAAGTCTTTGGAAAGTCCGAAAAATCCACCCACCGGTAAGATTTCGGTAGCCGCTTGTCCCTTGGAGCAAACTGCGTCGATTGATGCACAGTTCCTTTGGGTGGAGGCAGAAAATCTGGTCCAAAACGTTTGTAGAAACGGGAGTCAACGTGCAGCAGAACTGATAGTTGGGCGAGTTGGTACGAATTCATAATAAAATATTTAGCGTGCACAATTGGCAAGGGCACAGTGAAGGGGGACACAGTAAGCGCTCGTGTGTCCCCCTTCACTGTGTCCTTGTCAATTGTGCACGCTAAATATTTTACTATGAAAGGGAGTCGACGTGCTCGCACATGTGTGTTTGAAATCGTCGTCTTTGTTGTTCATGGCTAGGGTTCCGTAAATTTTAGTTCTTGAACAAAAACTATCCTTAATGGCTCATACACCCCATAAGCATTCATACTCCCGCAAGCAAGCAATAAATGCAATGACTCATAGCCCCGTAAGGCAGCGGCTACAAGCACTCAGCAAAGTGAACAGTGCTAAAACTCTTCATAATCACGCATACAACATACAGAAAAGCATGTCAAAAACTGTCATCATCAATGGCTCATACCCCCTAAGCAAGCAAGAAATTCAACGACTTAAAACCTGTAAGGTTCATGGCTGATCACTTTGCGAGAATTAGCTGCGATGACACTACCCTTGTTGTCGTTGTCAGCCAACAGAACTCCAGAACTTAGCAGCCCGCTATGTTTCTGGGAATTATAGTAGACACATTAGTGTGTCTGGCATAAAACAGGATTTAGAATGGGAACCCCCTGAAGTAAGAAGGAGAAAGCTAAGGCTTAAATTTTTTCATAGTATATATTACGATAAGATTGCTATTCCTAGGGAGAAGTACATTTTTCATCCACACTACAGATCCGAGCGGGTTGATCGTAATCATAAAGTGCGTGAATTCAGGTCTAGAAACCGATATGTTTAAGATGTCGTTTTTCCTCATACTGTTCAAGAATGGAATGCTTTATCTTCGTTTCTTGTTAATATTACTGACAATGAAGTGTTTGCATTGTCATTGTGACTGCCCTTGTAATATTATTTTTTGTACAACCCCCCACTGTAATGCCACTGTGGCACTGTGGGTAAATAAATAAATAAAAAAAATAAATTTCAATGTGGATGTGTTGGTACCAAAAAGGGAGCGGTTTATGCGTTCGCCTTGCAGACATATCCCTTGCAATGCCATAATGATCTGGCCCAACTGACCACCCAGCTGCATACATGCATCAATTTGACATTATCAAATAATGTGATTGCAGTTGCGAGTGAAATAATAACCACGGATCAAGACAGTAAATCAGTGTGCATACCTTTTGTTGCGATTACCACCCATCAAGACAATAAATTGGTTTGTACCTTTGTTCAAAATTATGTGTCACCTCTGTGTTGTTAGTTAAACAGCTTTGCTGGTCAAACACCTTCGCGGAGTGGAATGGCTCATGTTTCTGTTTATTCAGTGCATGCTTGTTCAGCTCCCTGCAAAGGCTCTGCCTGCAGAGTGGGAACACTCAAACTAACAGCGGACTTTGACGTGTGATAATGTGTTGGGCCACCAGGTTGGGCTTCACTCGCGTTCCGGTGTGCTCCCTCCTGTCTTTTAGTAAACTTCGCCTTTCTCACAGAAATGTTTCGTATGATCTTGCTTTGATCATCAGAATCTGTGATGATCCGCCCAGGTTCATGAATGAGGAAGGGCTCGAGGCACCCTCCATTAGATAGACGCTTCGCAGTGTGGTGGTGATGAATGGAGACTGACTGCCAAGCAGCTGTGCTTGTCGGTGTTTATTGGGCGCAGTGACCATTGTTGCCCACTGAGCCTGGTGAGCCAATGAAGATTATGCCCGAGGAGGCGTCACATACTTGTTATACCCCCTTGCCCCCAGTTTGTTTGTCGACAACGAAAAGATGTCCAAGTTCAAAGTAGGAGGCTCTGCCTCCGTCCTAGCCGGGTCGACGGTGCCTGCTACCCAGGTGAGTAATGGTCTAGGGGCCTCCATGGTTGAGTACTCTGCCTGGGCACTGGTGTTGACGGGCCGGATGTGACAACGCTGGGTGCTGCCTGAGCCAGCCTCGCTCCGTCAGGAGGGTCCACAGTGGTCGGCCTTGCGAGTGGTGCCGGACTTAACGGCGGTTCAATTCGTGCCACACCACTGGCAACGCTTTCTGCCTCCGAGACGGGCAGTGCTCCGCTGGAAGCGACTGGTGTTGCCGCTAGCTCTCCTGCGGGCTGGAACTCTGAAATGGCAGTTGCGGGCGCTAGCCAGGTCCTGCGGCGAGGCCAAACATGTTTGGTGCCACGTGGCCCCATCAGGCATGCGGACGAGCAGCGAGGAACTGGCAGGCGACACCACCTGTCCGGCAGACCAGGGTGCGCCAGGACGGAAGTTCCCGGTGAAGACGAGCTGCCAACGCTGGCAAAGGCCCAGGACGGCACTCTCGGTCAGGAGCCAGCTTCTGCTTCAGCTGCTTCAGGAGCGCTTTGGATCGGAGGTCCAGATGCAAGGTGTCCAAGGGTGTCTTGACCATCCAACCCAGCAGGAGCTCACAGGGGCCACGACCAGTGACATCGTGGGGCGTGGTCCGATACTGGAACAGTATCCGGGCAATCGGCATCCGGAAATCCCCAGTTTGGCTCTTTTTGAGCTTGTCCTTGATGGTTTTGCACCACCCGCTCGGCTGCACAGTTTGAAGCAGGGTGATATGGCAGAACCATCATTCGGCGGATTACGTTCTTTGTCAGCCAGGCCAGGTACTCTGTGCTGGTGAAAGCAGGACCATTGTCGGACACGATGATGTCCGGCAACCCCTGGGCAGTGAAAACCTGTCCCAAAGCTGCAATGGTCGTGCCTGCCAATAGAGTGGCGACAGGTAAAACCTCCACCCACTTTGAAAAGGCATCCACAACTACCTGGAAGTAATGGGCCTTGAAGGGCCCCCAAAAATCCACATGCGGGTGGGACCAGGGTCTCTGTGGAAATGGTCAGGGGTGCTTTCCACATGACGCGAGGCCCGCTGGTACACCTGGCAGACTTGGCAGCTCTGCACCATGTGAGCGATGTCCTGGTCCAGGCCAGGCCACCAAACATGGGACTGGGCCACCATCTTGGTCTTTTCCAAACCAGGATGATTCACGTACAGCAATTGCATGACCCTGGACCAGAGACTTTGTGGGATCACCACGCTGGAACTCCACAGCAGGCAGCCCTACGGCAAGCTCAGCTAAGCGGCCTTGTGGCTATAGGCCCGTTGAACCAATTCATCCCCACGGGACACCGCCTTGACCACCTGAGACAGGACTGAGTCCCGGCTGGTTGCTTGTGATACCGCAGATATGGAGAGTATGTCCAGGTAGGCATGCTCCAGCATGAACACTCAGCAGGTTCTAAAACAGTGTCAGGCACCTCTGGCAGGGGTAGGCGGCTCAGGGCATCAGCATGTCCCAGGTCCTTTGTCGGACAGTAAACCAGCTGGTAACTGTAAGCTGCCAGCCTCAAGACCCAGAGTACCACTCGAGGTGATGCCTGCACGGGAACTGTCTTGTCAGGCCCGAGCAGCCCCAACAGTAGCTTGTGGTCCATGACCACCTTGAACTTACGGCCCCACAAATACTAGTGGAAGCGTTTGACTCCAAACATGAGGGCCAGGCCTTCCTTGTCCAGCTGGCTGTAGTGTTGTGTTGCTCTGCAGCATGAAGCCAATGAGAAGCAAATGACAGATCGTTCCTGGCCGTACTTGTCCCGGTGCGTCAGGACAGCTCCCACGCTGTACGGCAACGCATGTACGATCAGGATGACAGGCTTGGCAGGATTGAAGTGTACCAGCACTGGAGCCTTGGTGACTAGCTCCTTGCTGCGCTGGAAGGCCCAGTCCTCCTTCCAGACCCATTGCTCACAATCTCGAAGCAGAAGATGGAGCGGCTGTCGATGCTCCGATAGGTTTGGCAGGAAACTCCTGTAGAAGTTGGTGAGGCCGAGGTAGCTCTGGAAGCTCCTTGTTCCGGGGCATAGGTGCCTTGAGCACAGCATCAACTTTGCGGGGAGCCGGGGCTAGGCCAGCCTGGGAAATGACATGTCCCAAGTACTAAACCCTGGGGGCCAGGAAAATGCACTTTTCCAGCTTTAGCTTGAGACCGGCATCCTGCAGTTGTGCCAGGACGTTGTGCAGGTCCTGCAGGTGGTCCCTATCATCGCTGCCAGTAACTAGGATGTCGTCTAAGTATGCCACCACGTGCCTCATGCCCCTGAAGAGGTCCGTCTACCTCTGACATATGGCTGGGGTTGAGGCCACACCAAACGATAAGCACATGTACTGGAAGAGCCCCAAAGTTGTCGATATTGTGACATACTTCCGGGAGGCATCCTGGAGCACCAGCTGGTGGTAAGCATCTCTGAGGTCGAGCTTGGTAAACTACTGTCCACCGGACAACGCTGATTAGAGATATTCAATTCGAGGCAACGGGTACTTCTCGAGGGTAGCGATGGGGTTTATGGTAACCTTGAAATCCTTGCAGATCCTGGCCATCTCGGTTGAGGACTGGTACGATGGGAGCGACCCATTCAGACGTCTTGACGGGCACCAGGATGCCCTCTCGCTGTAACCATTGCAGCTCCTGGGCTACCCCTTTCTTCAGGGCAAACAGCAATGGGCGAGGCTTGAAAAAATGAGGCCGGCTCCCTCAGGTACATAGATACCAGCCATCGTGCCGGCGAATGTGCCCACCCCTGGCTGGAACAGGAACTTTAACTTGGTCAGGAGGCTAGGGCTGTCTTTCACCACATGCAGGCTGGCTTCCTGGTACTCTGGTAGACGAACGCCAAGTGCATGAATCCAGTTACGGCCCAGCAGCGTCGGTGATGACCCCTTGGTTAAGTAAAGGGGAAGGGTTGTCTCCGTCACCAAAGCGAACGCTGGCCTGGGCCTGACCCTGGACCTGGGAGAGCTGCCCGAAGTAGCTGCGCAGCATCATGCCCGAAGCCTCGACTGACATGCCGGGGAAAGTACGCTTGAAGAGTTTCCCGACCATTACTGACACACTGGCCCCTGTGTCCAGCTCCATAAAAATGAGGTGCCCGCAGACTTCGACGGTCAGCATGTACGGCGGCATCGATGACGGAACAAAGCCTGTGTGCCACATGTCAAAAGTTGGTGGGTCCTCGGCGACGACGTGAAGCCTGACTACGGAAGAACTGGAGCCTACTGTCGCACGCCCCCACTGCGTACCCTTGCGACGGCTACCCTGGCCGCGGGCTTGTGTGGTACCTGGGCTTGAACCAGGCTGCTGCTGCTGTCCGTCCTCCCCCTTCAGCATACCGTGCCAGGTGCCAAGTTTTCCCTCATGTGAAGCATTGTGCTTGAGAGAACTGGCACTGTGAGGGGGAATGGGCACCACCACAGCGACCGCAGGTACTGCCCTTTGTCGCCAAGTTGTTGACCGCAGCTTGCGCCGATGGTGAGCCAGTCGCATGGGCAATCTTGCCAGCGTCCTTGGCGGCAGCTTTCATTGCCAATGGTGCCTTCCCGCCATCATTCAGCAAGGGGTCGGGAAGCTCCAGGAGTCGTGTCTGCATGGTGGGGTTGTTGATGGTACAGACGAAACGGTCCTGCAGCAGCGAGTTCAGCTGGTCCCCAATGGCGCAGGCACTTGCTAACCCTCATAACGCAGCAATGAACTGCCGAAGAGTCTCTCCTTCCCGGCAGCTCTGGTTGTTGAAGTGGAAACGCTCCATTAGTCTGGACAGTGCTAGGTTGAAATGCGAGTGCAGTGTGGCGAGCAGCTCCCCAGCATCTTAACATGCGGCGTGGCTGGCTTGAGAAGGTCGAGCAGGAGACTGAAGATGCGAGTCCTGCAGCTGGCCAGGAAAATGTCGTGCTGTTTGGCCTCGGGTGCGTCGTTTGCCCGAAAAACGTGTACTTGTTCCTCATAAACTGGCCAGGCAGACCCATCTCTCTCAAACGGCTCGAGCCTTCCATACAGCAGCATGGTGGCAGCAATGGGGGGCGGTGTTTCGCCACTCGCGGCGCCGTGGAACGATCCGTGGGTACTCACTGCCAGTGTCACGATCCACCCGGGTTCGCAAACGAGGGAGGGCTCGAGGCACCCTCCATTGGACAGATTCTCCGCAGCGTGGTGGTGGTGAACGATGATTGACCCACTGACCACCGAGCAGCTGTTCTCGTTGTTGTTTATTGGTGCGGTGACCAATGTTGCTTACCGAACCTAGCAGGCCACTGAGCCTGGCGGGCCAACGAAGATTATGTCCGAGGGGGTGTCACATGCTTGTTACACATGTGCAGCGAGTTGTCTAAATTGTTCCAGCCTCCTGCCCACGAGCCATTCTAGATTCTCGTCGTAGCACATGACGTGCAGCCATTCTTGAAAAAGGCTTATTTGGTGCCAGAGCTCGGACATGGAAGGGCTTGCCTAGCTTCTTGAAATGTACCGAAGAAGGCTTTACCAAACCGATAACAAGACAAATATTTTGAGGATGAATTCTTTTTTGGACACAGAAGCCTGAAAACCTAGCCTGGCTTGTGGCTTTGACAATGTGTGAAAAAAGAATGTCAGCGCGAGACCAAGGCCGAGAAGAAACACAATGAAGGGTTGACCCAATGTACGGGAAATGAACTCATTGAATGAATTCATTGTTGGCCTTGCATTTCTTATGAGGAAAATTAGTGCGAAAAAAAATGGCAACTCAAGAAGAAAAGACAAGTAATACACTCATGGCTGTTTAATAGCAGGAAAGTACCACCTTGTCACGCATGCGCACAATAAAAATACAGAAGCATTGCAAGTAGAACATGTGTAGGTCAAAGGCGGCTGCGCAAGAAGTTAAGAAGTGTGACCAATCTCTAACACAGACTGCCCACTTAAATTAGCTGTAGATGTGATGTGATGTGAGTGCCTGTGTTGCTGTCACTTTCTGCCATGCCACTGCGAAATGCCATCTGTCTTAACTTCTGCACTCTCTGCCAGATGGTGTGAAGTGCCCAAGTTCGGGACAGAGGAGACTTGGGACAGCTAAGCAGCAGCAATTGGCCACCCAAGCCTCAAGCGTGTCTTGAAGAAGCTGTAAACACTCGGTGCTAATAGGCCTCACCGTATTGTGAAAGGGCCACAATAGAACCGAGGCAAGGGGTGCATTCCAGGGTGTCAAATGCAGAAAAAAGAAAGGGTCAATCAAGTGCTGGCACTAAAGAATACATGGTCGACGTAATCATGCTTGAAATGTGATACGAATAAGATATGAAATGAGTGAATAATGAATATGTAGAAGGGACAGAATAGAAAGATATTGACATGTGCACTTGTTTTTCTTTCTTTGGCTACTGCTTTTCACCGGCTAACAAATGTTAAACATTATCACTTGGCGCAGGACGCACTTGCATGTATTGAAAGTTTCGCGAATGCTATCGGTGCTTTTATCTGTTGTCGCTGAACGTTGTGTAATCTGATCATATGTGCAATGTAAATTATTTAATATTTTTTGGAAGGCACACAGGCACCAGCAGTTCTGCTGGAACCTTTGACCAGTCATGTATAAAAGCTGACACGCTTGACACGTGATTAGAACAAACTTGACTGACAAGGTGTTTGTGCACCACCACCACCTCACTGCTGCTGCAGATGTCATGCCAACAGTGGAAGCTGAAGCAGCCACTAGACCAGAACTCTGCCAGACATGTTTGCGTTCCCTGGTCAGATGTGAAAGAGGTGATGTGAAAGGGGCAAGCACCTAGAGCTGGAGCGCAGCACTCTGAATGAACCAGGTGAATGTGCTCCGAGTGCTCAATTTCAACTAGGTGAATGTAAAATGTGCTGCCAGAACACCCTAGAACACTGGAAAGTGACAAGCTGAATGTGCCATTGATATGTTTGTTTCCGTTTTGTCTGTTCTACTACTGTGCCAATGAGGCTGAATGTGACCTGCCAAGCAGGGTGCATACGCCTCCTTGAAATCCTTGAAACCCCGGAGAGAGTGATTCAAGGGCTCTTAAAACTCCTTACATAAGTGTGCTCCTTGAATTCCTTGAAAACTGGGGTTGGAGGTGACTTTTGGACGTTCAAAGTAGCCAACTCCGCTTTGTACAGTGTATGGTACAAATAAGGTTTGTTTCCTCATCCTTGAAATTTGGCATTTGCCATCTGAAATCCTTAAATTGGCTTTGTATATTGAATTCTGTACAAACCCTGTGCCCAATCACTTTGTGTGTGTGTTGTTCTCAATAAGTGCAGGTTGTGTTTCTTCTCTATGCAGGTGTGGATGGCTCGCACAGAAGCAGCATCCCTGGAACATGGCATCTCTTATGAGCCATTTTACATCAACTTGGCCAAGGTAAATTTCTTGATTTTTGGTTAACTGACCCCTGGCAGCAAATAGCTGCTGCGGGCATGGACAAAACTGTGCTGCAGTTTCTTGACATATCCATAATAAAGAGTGTGTAATTTGTTATCATAAATATGCAAAGTGTGTGGCTGCACTTGTAGTGTTGGTACAGCACAATGTGAAGGTCCTGCTCTATTTGTCAAGTGCTCACTGAGTGATATCACTTGCGGCATTGTGTAATGAGGAAGCTAAGACTATATATTATCTAAAGAGGAATCCTTAGTCTTACTTTCTACTGGTGAATTTGGGCTCACTGCAAATTCTGGCACGAACATATAAAGAATGACAGGCAAGCAGGTATACGTTGCAGCACATCATACAAGCAGCAGATGAACAAGGGAAATGTCAGCCAATGTTCATCTGGGCAGCTTTCTTTAGCATGGTTTAAACCACAAAAGTTGGGTGCAAAAGAACAACTGTGAGGTTGCTGAAAGGCGGGCGTATCTTGGTTGCAAAAGCAAAGGGAGAGGATAAAGGGCTGTAAATACGGTCTGGCTAGATTTTCTATAAAACAGAAGTGTAACATTTTATTTTTGTTGCCCTTGTAGATATGCTGAAAGGACATTGCTGGGAACAGGTCGTGGTTATTACTAATGAAGTAGATAACATAAAACTCTCCAGAAGAAAAAGCTCAGCTCCACAAAGTTGCAGAACTTGAAGGGAAAAATTGTATAGTGGGAGCATAGTTCGGTCTAAAGGAAGCGAAGCGGAGACACTTGGGCCATGCTGTGAAGCCTTCTTCAAGCTGTGTTTTTACACTATTTGTCAAATAAAGGAACCGCATTGAGTGGAAATAATGGTGCCGTTTTATTCAGAAAAAAAAAAAAAAGCTCTACAAAGTGAGTGAAACAAAATTTTCGGTAAATTTGGTACAATTTCCTTCTTTTCTCGCAGTAGGGAAAGGGTTAAAAGTGTGCGAGTACAATGAATAACAAATTATCTGCCCACCATATACATACCAAAGCTGGTTTTTATGAGAGCATTTTGGCAGATGCACGAATACTGGGACCTCATGTAACAGGTGTTCTAGAAAAATTAAAGGAGCATATGTAAAATCAAAGCTGTTTTATTTTTGGATTTCGGTAATTTGCAGGCGCTGACAAATGAAATTAGAAGGAAATCTTGTTTTGTGTGAGTTTTCAGAGTCACTCCTGCAAAAATGTCTACACTCTATTTGAGCATGTACAAGCATAGTGTTCTAATTCTGAAAATTAAAGCTGAAACTGAAGGATGCAGTCAATTGCTTAATCGCTTACATTACGACATGTTTATGTAACTTTTAAGTGAAAGTCTTTCCTAGAAGGCTTCAAAGTGCCACGGAAGATGTAGTTTATCTGCATCAGATGTGCAATACAAAAGATGTAACTTTTACAAATGTGCGTTTAGTTCCTTTATTTTTGTTAATTTTCAAAATTCTGCAAGTCCAAGGTGTGGGCCCTTGTCTCTCCTGCAAGGGCTCACACCCAGATTGTCACAACTCTCGCACAAAATGCACCAAAAAACATGTTACGCATATCGTTACGGTGCAACCAAGAGTAGCGCCAGTCAAAAGGAGACAATTTGATGTGTAGAGGTGGAATCAGTCTTGACAGCTATCTTCTCTTGTCTTCATTGTCTCTCTTGTAAATAGTGTAAATGTATCTTTATATGTGATTTCTGCAACGTAACAAATTAGTAAGAGGTGCGGGTTGCCCACGAGGAACAACCCACGAGGAGCTCCGCAGTGGTCATCACCTTGGACTGGACAACATAATGGACGAAATAAGACCCAACATGGCGCGGCCCACATCAACGCCTACAACCCCGATGGTTGTGCTGGCTCAGCTGCGGGATCCAGGAATGTTCTGCCACACCGACCACCTCAACGTGGGAGTCTGGATTGCCACGTATGAGCTTATAAGTACCCACAACAGATGGGATCCGACGATTATGTTGGCCAACTTGGTCTTTTACCTAAAAGGCACCGCAGAGGTGTGGTATGACAACCATGAGGAAAAGCTTAGCAACAGGGACATGTGAAAACAAAAGCTGAGGGACTTGTTCGGCCGTCCCACCAGGCGGAAGAGCACCGCTAAGAAAAAACTAGGGTGTTATGCCCACACAACGACAGAATCATGCATCTCTTACACCCAGGATGTGCTGGCCCTGTGCCGTAAGGCCAACAACACTATGGCTGAGTCAGATAAGGTTGGGCATGTACTGAAGGGGATTGCTGACAATGCTTTCAACCTGCTCATGTGCGAAAATTGTGAAACACTACAGGACATCGTAAAAGAGTGTCAACGCTTTGAGCAGGTCAAGGGCTGCAGCCGCATTGCAATGCTGTACGTACGTCTGCCGAAAACAGCTGCGACATCCTCTTTTGACAACAGGCTAGGAGTGCAGCAACCATCATTATTATATGACCTGGCATGGATAGTGCAGCAAGAACCAGAAGCCATGGCTCCTGCAGCCCTTTTTTCCCACCCCAGTGAGCCAAACAACTTGCCTACAGCACCATATGTGCAGGCAATAGTCTGCGAAGAACTCGCTAATCTTGTAGTTCATTCTGTATGTGCCATAGCTGCTTCACAACTGTCTCATGCTCCAGGTCCATCGACTGGTCCACAGTATCCTGCACACTACCGAAATCCAGCCGAGTGGCTTACCACAGACAATCGGCCAATCTGTTTTGCCTGCCGGCGTATCGTTTTGGTTGCTTGCCATTGTAACAACGGTTCTGTCTCCTCTCCTCTGCAACCACCATTCACCAGTTATTATCGCTCTGAACAGAGCGAGCATCGTCATCAGCCTCCATTGGCACTACAACAGCCAAACAATGACGCTCGTACTCCTTGAAACAGTCCCTCATCATCAGTCCAGGAATGCCTAGGAATTGCCTAGGAAGGTTCAGGAATGCCTAGGAATGACATTCCTGAACATATTCTTGGCTGGATAAAGGATTATTTACACCTGCGCAAACGGCAAGTTGTTCTTAATGGGGTAACATCGGCTACAATGCACGTGCTATCGGGAGTGCCTCAAGGCTCTGTGCTTGGGCCACTCTTGTTCCTTGTTTATATTGTTACGGTTAATGTTAAACCGGCTTTATTTAAGGGACGAGATTGATGGTGAAGTCAAGATGGCGTCCCGAGGCTGCACACGCTAACGTCTTCTTCCTCTTCTGCTCGCCCGGCTCATGCCGTAGCAATCCCCGGTTGCCAGACGAAGCCCGCTGGGCAAGTCCAAATCACTCGGAAAGTGCAGGGTGAAACCGCTTAAGACGGGCAACATGTACTAACTGGGTCCGGCTAGACCGACGACCAGCGGACGTCAAGCGTGCCACCACGTACGTCAAGTCACTCAAGCGATCTACAATGACGAATGGGCCCGTGTACTGGGGTAAAAACTTTTTGCATAAGCCACGTTTACGTTCCGGAGTCCACAACCACACAAAGTCTCCTTTAGCGTACGAGACAGACTGGTGTCGGTTGTCATAGCGCTCTTTCGATCGGTGTTGCGATGCCACAGTACGAAGGCGAGCGATACGCCGGGCTTCTTCGGCAAGACAAAGCGTCTTGGCAACAGAGTACTCGCTGTGAAAGTCAAACGGTAGTATAGTGTCAATGCAGCTTAGCGGTGAACGTGCGTAAAGGAGATAAAATGGACTGTAATCGGTCATCTCATGCTTTGCAGTATTATAAGCATAGGTGATGAAGGGGAGTACGTCATCCCAGTCCTTGTGATCGGAAGATACGTACATGGCCAGCATGTTAGTAAGAGTTCTGTTCGTACGTTCTACAAGCCCATTTGTCTGAGGGTGATAAGGCGTGGAATGACGGAACTGTGAACTGCAGAGACGAAGCAGTTCTTCTACGGCGTCCGCAACAAACTGACGACCGCGATCGCTAATGATGACACGGGGGGGACCATGTCGAAGAATAATGAATCGAAGCAAAAACGTTGCAACGGACACAGCTGTTGAAGATGGTACGGCCGCCGTTTCCGCGTAACGGGTCAGATGGTCGACACATACGATCACCCATCGGTTGTCGTTAGATGATCGGGGAAATGGGCCCAGAAGATCGATACCTACTTGTTCAAATGGCAGGCGAGGCGGCGGCAGAGGTTGGAGAAGACCTGGCGGAGCGGTCGTAGGGCGTTTGTAGCGTTGACATTGTTCGCAACTGGCGACGTAGTGCTTGACTGTGTCCCGCATTTTGGGCCAGTAAAAACGCTCCTGTGTCCGGTTCAAAATTCTGATGAATCCTAGATGGCCAGAGGTCACATCGTCGTGCATGGCTCTCAGTATGTCCGTTCGCAGACTCTGCGGCACCACCAGAAGGAAGCGTGCGCCTTTAGCTGAATAATTGGTCTTGTAAAGCAGGCCGTCTCGGACACAAAATCGGCCAGTAGCTCCAGGACGCGATGCGGCTACAAATAGAGGTTCCAAACTAATATCATTTTCCTGCTCTGCTTTGAAAGTCGTCGAGTCTGGGAATATAGAAGAAGTGGGAGCAAAACAGTTATCAAAATTGTCTGCGTCACACTCCGTCGTCGTCAGAGGAAGGCGGGAGAGACAGTCCGCATCTGCGTGACGACGCCCGGACTTGTAGAAAATAACGAAGTCGTACTCCTGCAGTCGAAGAGCCCAACGTGCCAGTCGTCCACTCGGGTCACGGAGATTCACCAACCAGCATAACGCGTGGTGGTCAGTAACTATAGTGAACGGGTGTCCGTAGATATAGGGCCGAAATTTGTGGACAGCGAAAACAGCTGCCAAGCATTCTTGCTCGGTCACAGTGTAATTGCGTTCCGCCTTAGTCAAAGAGCGACTAGCATAAGCCACAACGTGTTCAGCTCCGTCATGACGGTGCACTAGTACGGCACCGATGCCGATGCCACTGGCATCAGCGTGCACTTCCGTAGGTGCGGATGCATCGAAGTGACGCAATACGGGCCCTGACGTTAGTAGAAATTTTAGCTGGTGGAACGCGTCGTCGCAAGCCGATGTCCAGTTGAAGGGGACGGCTTTTTGGAGAAGACATGTTAGGGGGTACACCACGTCAGCGAACCTTGGGATGAAGCGTCGAAAATACGAGCACAGGCCCAAGAAACTCCTCAACTCCCGCGCTGACTTCGGTGCTTCGAAGGAGCTGACTGCCTCAATCTTCCGTGGATCTGGCCTCACACCGTTTTTGTCGACCAGATGCCCAAGTACTAACGTCTCCGTGTCCCCGAAACGACATTTCTTGGAATTTAGGATCAAGCCGGCTTGTTTGACACAATCCAGAACAAGACTGAGACGGCTGTTATGCTCACTCAATGTGTTGCCAAAAATCACCCATCATCGAGGTAGCACAAACAAATTTCCCATTTAAGTCCTCGGAGGATAGTATCCATGAATTGTTCGAATGTTGCTGGCGCGTTACAAAGGCCGAACGGCATAACGTTAAATTCATAAAGACCATCTGGTGTCACGAAGGCCGTTTTCTCCTTATCGTCTGGGTGCATGGGTATATGCCAATACCCTGATCGCAAATCCAGTGATGAAAAGTAGGCAGCGGAATGTAAACAATCGATGACATCATCAATTCTAGGAAGTGGATACACATCCTTTTTGGTGACTGCATTCAGTTTCCTGTAATCAACGCAAAACCGCCACGATCCATCCTTCTTCTTTACTAAGATTACTGGTGCCGCCCACGGACTAGAGGACTCTTGAACAACACTTTTCCGCAGCATGTCTTTCACCTGTTCAGCAATAACTGTCCTCTCTGTTGCAGAAACGCGGTAAGGCTTTTGCCGAATGGGATGCGCAGATCCGGTGTCAATTCTGTGGCGAGCACGAGAACGAGGGAGTGAAACCCGCTTGTCGCCTTGTGCGAAATCGAATACAGAAAGATGTGCCCACAAAACTTCTGCGAGAACGTGGCGCTCATTTGAGGGCAGCGCCTTGTTGATCATCCATAGGATCTGCTCTTCAGAAGTGCTTTGGTGAGGATCGCTAGTACGAGACTGCTCCTCCTCGCTTAGAACTGTAATGGAGCTGTAAGTAATCTCGTCAACTTCAGCGAGCTTCATATCACGCAGAAGAACAGCAGGGACGCAAGAACAATTGAAAGCCCACCAATTTGAGACGCCATTCACTACTCTCATGACAGAGCGTGGTACGAGTACATCTTTCTTTGCGCAGCTCGACGTAAGTGGCTGGACTTGCGCGTCAAACGATGAAAGGTTGGCAGCAGCGAAGTTGACAGGGATACGTGACAGCGACCAAGGCGGTACCAGCAAATCTTTCGAAACAACACAATAGTTTTTCACTGGTAAGGATGTGTCGGCAAGGGTGGCGAGAAGCGTGCTATTCAAAGTAATTTCGCCTGTGCCACAGTTAACGGATGCACCACAATCCTGAAGAAAGTCAATCCCGAGAATCACGTCGTGAGTGCACCGCGGTAGTACGAGAAATTCTGTTATAAGATCTTCTCCTCCGAACAAAACACTTGCAACACAAATACCAAGGGGAACTAGGCACTCTCCACTGACACCACGAAACGTCACACTACCATTCCACGGGAACATAACTTTCCGACCCAGCCTCTCTTTGAATGTCACACTCATGACGGAAACAGTAGCACCAGTATCCACTAATGCTGTTGCAGGTATACTATCAATTAACACACGCACTTTGTTCTTCACCATCATAATAGACAGAGGAGTATTTCGCAGAGACGCAGACTGTCCGGCGACCTTACCTCCATCGGTCGCGCCGGCTAGTTTCCCGACGGCGGTGGTGACGCATCACGTCGCTGTGGTGACGGTGAACGGCGTTGGCGACTGGTTGGGGGCGTCAGGCTACGGTCTGAAGCTGGCGAGCCACTCCTTCTACTATATTGACGGAAGGTATTCCGGGGTGGCGCGCCTGTGGTGTTTGCACTATCAGGGTCTGTCGGCCAACGGTTGTCATAACTATCACGTTCAAAAGTAGGCCAAGTTGGTGGTGGGCCATATCTTGTCTGTCGGCGCCGGCGACAAAAACGAGCAATGTGTCCCGAGGCGCCACAGCTGTAACACACAGGCGATGCGCGACCGACGTTGTAAACCTCGGGGTCAATCCTGGGACGCTGCGAATAATAAATGCGATCTTCCGAATTCCGATTCGTGGTGGTAGCTCGACGAGTTCATTGATCGGGCGTCACGTCGTTGGGAAAGGTACATCGGTGCTGTCGCAGCTGATCTACTCGACACTCTGCAACGCCTGGCATGGCAGACAATGCGGACACAGCAGATGCATGTTCTTGAGGTTGGTTGGGAGCCCACCCAAGCTGGTCGACATCCGCCCCTTTGGTGTGTCTTTCAAGTTCTTCGTGAACAATTTGCCTTACAGTTGCCGCAAGGTCTAGTTGAAAACTGTAGTTGTCATTGTCTTCAACGCTTGCCACCGTTGTCACATTTGCTAACCTGCCGAACTTAGGCGTGATACGGCGCAGCTTCAAGGCCTCAAATGTGCGGCAATGCTTGATGAGGTCGGCGACCGAGGCGAGACTCTCCTTTCCGATTAAATAATTGTACACATCCTCGGCTATGCCTTTAAGAAGGTGTCCAACCTCGTCCTCTTCGGACATTCGAGGATTGACCGTTCTGCAAAGCTTCAGGATTGCCTCAATGTACGTAGTACAGGTCTCACCTGGGACTTGAGCGCGCTAAAGCAATGTCTGCTCCGCCCGCTTCCTTTTCGTGGTGGAATCGCCGAAGCACTCAGTAAGGTGAGTAATGAAGCTGTCCCACGTTGTGCAGATATCTTCATGGTTCTCGAACCACACTAGCGCAGTGTCTGTGAGGAACAGAACCACATTGTCGAGCTGAGCCGTGGAGTTCCAGCCGTTGTACTTGCTCACACGCTTGTAGTGGATGAGCCATTCCTCCACGTCCTCGCCGAATTTTCCTGAGAAAGGGCGGGGCTCCATCTGATGCATCCAGGCGGCGGTTGTTTGTACTGGAGCAGCCAGAGAAGGCTATTGGTCACCGCTGTGGGACATCGGGATCTCAAGTGGTGTTGGGGGCAGTCGAGCGAGGCGTCGGCTCCGGCGTGGTGCTTGCTGCAGCAGCTCCGTCGTCTTGGTCGAAGTACCCAGCACCTCCACCACAAAACTGTTACGGTTAATGTTAAACCGGCTTTATTTAAGGGACGAGATTGATGGTGAAGTCAAGATGGCGTCCCGAGGCTGCACACGCTAACGTCTTCTTCCTCTTCTGCTCGCCCGGCTCATGCCTTAGCAATATTAATGATTTAGTAGTAGGCCCTAAATCAACAGTTAGACTGTATGCCGACGACTGCGTCATGTATCGTACAGTGAAATGTTGTGCCGATATGTCTGTCTTACAGGACGACCGTGAAAAAGTATCTATCTGGTGCAAGCGGTGGCAGATGACTCTGAATACTGGTAAATGCTACCATGTGCAGTTTACAAAGAAAAAGAAAAAATTCCCCAGTTCCTATTGCATAAATAATATTGCACTCAGTACCGCTAAGGATGTTAAGTACCTCGGAGTTACGTTTTCTGAAACGCTTGACTGGACTAATCATGTTAACTCAATTAGCGCGGAAGCTTACCGTCTTCTTCACTTTTTCCAACAAAATTTTAAGCATTCTCCTTCATCACTGAAGGCAACCCTGTATTTAACAAACGTCAGGCCTATTCTAGAATATGCATGCGTTATCTGAGATCCATATACTAAAAACCTCACAGAAAAAATAGAACACGTCCAGAAGCAAGCAGCACGCTTCGTAACAGGAAATTATAATTTTACTATCAGAGGATCCGGAATATGGGAAGGGTTGGGTTGGAAAACTCTTTCTTCACGCAGGAAAATCCTCACATTGAAATTCCTTTATCATATACATAAAAGTAAAACTGGTATCGACAAAACACTGTTCATGAAGGAGCCAGCCGCATTACGTTTCTTCTAGGAGAGACCATGCTAACAAAATTAGAGCTTATCAGTGCCGTACCAATGTGTTTAAGTATTCATTTTTTCCTAACACGATTAACGATTGGAATGAGCTCCCTAATGAAGTGATGGCAGCTTCTAGTTTTGAAAATGCTATTGAGAGCCATATTCTTTGATTGTTCTGTTATTCATCTCGCACATATGCTACTTTTTTTTATAGTTATTTACTTTTGTTACTCACTTTGTTTTGTACTTTGTTAGTTTGCCTTTCGCTTTTCCTAATTTCAGTGCTCAAACTATATTGTATTTACTGATGTATTCTTTTGATGTTGCTGAATATGTTCCCATTGTGACCACCTGTATTTTAACCCCCTACGATAATGCCGTACAGGTGATGGAAGTATGCCGAATAAATAAAAAAAATTGGAGGCTTATCAAGGTTAAGCCCAGTGGATGCGAAGCATCCACTGGGCTTAACCTTAGCGTATCCTTAGCGTTTGGAGGCATCTTGACCGCATACACGCCCGGCACAAAGACGCTGGCGCGGTTGCGGGCACAGAGACTGACGAGACGGTGGGCGCGCGCCGCTTCATCCGTGGCGTGACGTCACATATCACGTGATGCAGCGATGGTGGCGCCGCCGCCGCGTCGCGCGCGACGGCGCGAACCGAAGCGTGGAGGCCTCCGCCGGGCGACGTCCGACGGCGCGATATGAGGCCCCATCTGCAGCCGGTGTGACGTCATCACGTGACGTCACATCATGTGATCTCACTTCAGGGTCAATGGTGGCCACTGCGGGGAGGCGACTGACGGCGCGATATGAGGTCCCATCTGCAGCCGGTGTGACATCATCACGTGACGTCATGTCACGTGACCTACTTGAAGGTCACTTGAAGGTCAATGGTGGCCACCGCCGGGAGGCGACCGACGGCGCGATATGAGGCCCCATCTGCAGCCTGTGTGACGTCATCACATGACGTCATGTCACGTGACCCCACTTCAGGGTCAATGGTGGCCACCGCCGGGCGTCGCACGAAGGCCCGAAACCTACGTTAATATGCTTCGCATAAAAATAAGTCCCTTTTGCCACCCGTTCGTCGACCATCATCCCTATCGCCGCAGGCTCGATGCCCACCATCTCTGATGCAGCCCCGATGTCCGTCTCTGGAAAACTAAGCGAGAGGCTTTTTCTGGCTGGTTTTCCGAGCTTCTGCCTGGTACAGCTGGCAGAATAACTGTTAGCGGAAATGCACCAAAAAAAGAAGAAGACACGCAAAACCGAGATCAATATTTCGAACATGGCTGCCATTCCATATGTGCATGGGGTGTCCCATAGATTGAGAAAGGCTGCCGGAAGGGCGGGTGTTTCAATTGTTTTTTCAGCTCCAGGAAAGCTGAACGCCTTATGCGGAGGGTCAAACAAGACAATCCCCACAAAAAAGGTTGCGACAAGAAACATCAGGAGCCCCTCACCAGCTGCATCACAGGAGTCGTTTATGAAATACCCTTGAAGTGCAGGTGCTGCTAAGTGGGACAAACGGGACACTGCTTCAGTGATCGCCTCAGGGAGCATGCCAACAACATAAAACAAAATTACAGCAGCAATCTTGCTCTGCATTGCAGGTCATGTAAATGTATCCCCTATTTTAGAAAAGTCACTGTCATCAAAAACACGCTGACCAGCACACATGTGAAATTATCAAAGCATTTGCCATCACCCAATGTAGTCCTTCATGCACCAGTTTACCATCCATCCAGTTATAAGACAAGGAAATCACGTATCTGCAAATTTAACTGATCTCCGTCCACCTGCACTCTCAAGTCATTCTTTTCATGTTTTCACGCCATTTATGTTTTTACTATTACTTCTCTGCCTATATATTCTGCGCTCGTGATATAAATATACTTGTTGGAAGTCAGTGCCTGTGTGGTGTGCCGCTTTTCCCTGTCCTGTTATTCGCACTGTTTGCTAAAGAATGTGTTTGTACCAACAAGCCCGGTTAGCCACTATTCTGAAGTTAGCAAGATGATTGCACCTGATCTTCCGGCACGAGCTGCTGACCTTCACTGTCTCTTGGAAACTTACCGCAACATTTTTTACCTTGACGGCCGTCCTTTAGCCCAGACATTGGTGTTCACCCATCGTATTTACACCGCAGACGCCAATTCGATATGCTGCCAGCCATATTGTGTTTTACATCTTGAACGACAAGTGATACAAGGAGAAGTCAATGAGATGTTGACTAAAGGCGTTATCGAGCCATCTTGCAGTCTGTGGGCATCCCCTGTCATCCTTGTCAAGAAGAAGGACGGCAGTTGGTGCTTTTGTATGGATTACAGACACCTCAACGAAATCACATGCAAGGATGGCTACCCTTTGCCACTTATTGGTGACACCTTGGATTGCTTGCATGGAGCCAAGTACTTTTCATCTATAGACCTCCGATCAGGCTATTGGCTAATCTCGGTAGATGACATGGACCGTGAGAAAACTGCATAACACCTGACTGCCTCTACCAATTCAAAGTTATGCCGTTTGGCCTTTGTGATGCCTGGCAACCTTTGAAAGAATGATGGACTCCTTACTTTGTGGGCTATAAATGGTCCGCATGTCTGTGTTATCTGGACGATGTTGTAGTCTTTTCACCAACTTTTACGAGTCATCTAATGCATCTATCGGCTATTCTTGCTGTTTTCTGATGCATCAGCCTGCATTTGAACTCATTCAAGTGCCACTTTGGACATCGTCAAATTACCATTCTTGGCCATGTCGTCAGTGCCACTGGTGTTCAAGCCAACGCTGACAAGATTGGTACTATCCAGACCTTTCGTGTTCAGTCTTTGCCCACAGAAGTAAGAAGCTTTGTTGGACTGTGCTCGTGTTCCATCGTTTAATCAAGAATTTTGCAAAAACGGCTTGCCCACTCACAGACTTACTTAAGAAGGACGTTGCTTTCACATGAGGCCTTGCTCAAACCAAAGCCTCTGCCCTCGTACGCTTGCTCACGGCTCCCCCATTGCTGGCTCATTATGATCCATCTGCTGCCACTGAAGTTCACAAGGATGTTAGTGGCCATGGAATTGGGGCTGTACTTGTTCAATGGCAGTGTAACGCAGGGTGTGCATACGCCAGCTGCCTTCTGTCACCCGCCGAGAGGAATTTTTTTTATTACCGAATGGGAGTGCCTGGCGTTAGTTTGGGCAGTTGCCAAATTCTGCCCCCTATTTGTACAGTTGCACATTTTCCGTGGTTACCGATCACCACACCTTGTACTGGCTCTCCTCACTTAAAAACCCCACTGGACTGGGAGATGGGCGCTACGGCTCCAAGAATATTCATCTGGCATTTTATACAAGTCAGGCCGCTTGCACAAGGACACTGACTGCCTCTCTTGTTATATGATGCGCATGACACCAACTCTTGCATCCTGGCCATGGCTGATCTGCATGACATCTGCACTGAACAATGGCGCAATGACTGCTTACGTGTTCTCATCGATCGTCTCCAATTCTGGACATTCGGAGCCCACGCTGCATCTGTTCATGCTCTGTGGTGACATTCTCTGCCGTCACAGCTTACGCCCTGAAGGACCACAATTTTTACTCGTTGTACCACGCCATCTCCGGACATCAGTTCTTGAGCAGTTGTACGATGCCCCTACTGCAGGCCATCTTGGCGTTCCACGTACTTACGACCACATACAGCACTGCTTCTACTGGCCAGGCTTGCACTGCTTTGTGCACCGCTATGTTGCAGCCTGTGCACTCTGTCAATGCCGCAAGAAACCTGCTGTGCTGCCCGCTTCACCCCATCCATGTGCCCTCAAAACTCTTCTTTGTGTCGGTCTTCTTGGCCTCGCTTTGGTGTCCAGGGTGTTGTATACAGGGCGTCCCAACTATCATGCACCAAGACTTAAAAATAAATAGCAATTGCTTTACTTGAAGAGAGCCTAGTGCATATTGTTTCCATTACAGTGGAGTAGCCATCAGTAGTTTTTTTGTTGCTGAGATTTCATTAGGAAATTATAAATAATTATGCCGGAGTCTGCTGCAATGTTGCTCCCTTTCACGCCATATCAGATCTTCTCGGCCCTTTTCCGACATCAAAATTTGGCAATAAGTGAGTCATTGTTGCCACTGATTACGTGACCTGCTATGCAATCATGCAAGCTTTGCACACAAGCTGTGCAACGGGGGTGCCAGATTTCTTTTTACCCGATGTCATCCTCTATCACATCACACCCCGGCAGCTCCTCACTGATTGCGGCCACACCCAGATGCCTACACCAGGCGTTATGCCTGGTGTAGGTATTTCGGCATGCGGCTCTTATCACATGATGGTGCAAATGTCCTGTCACGGGCCAGTCTCGCTGCAGCTGACCTTGTTTATCTATCGCACGCTTGAGAGCAGCAGAATAACAGTGTGCAAGCGCCCTGTCACCATGGTATTTTTTCATATTTCGCGGGTTTTGTAGCGGGTGACAGACTGACGGAGACGATCCAAGAGCACGTACCGCACTGCTTTATTTCAGTGACAGCAAGCTATATATATAGGCTGCTTGCCTATGACGTAACATAAAAGAACGAATCGTGTTTGACACGTGTGGCACAGCACTTCATATCACTTCTCCCTTTCTTTTAAAACTGCAGTCTTTGCACGGGTCTTCGTTGTCGGGTAGACCTCCGTAAGACCGGCGGACTTGGGGGACAGAGAGTCTGTTCGGCTGGGAGGGATGTTGGAGGTATTGTCGAAGGAACAGGCGCAGTGCCAGTTGGTTCTGGAGTGGCCAGGCTGCACCGGCCTTCTGGCGTTGACGTGGCCCGATTCTTGTTGTCCGGGCTGGGCTGAAGCGAGTCGGGAGCCTCCGCTTTTGCGGAGGCTCCCGACTCGCTTTTGGTCGAAAATTTGGTCGAAGTGACGCCTGGCTAGGCGATCTGGAGTGTCGACCGTTACCAGGCGTAACCCTCTGTGCTCTTGACGATGCCTGGACGCCAACGCTTCCCTTGGCCAAAGTTGCGCACCCACGCCTGGTCGCCGGACTGGAATCTGGGAGGCTGCGAGTAACTTCGAGGTAGAGAAGGGACGCAAGTATCCAAGCGCGAACGAATTTGGTAGTTCAGCAGCATCTCTGAAGGAGACTTGCTGCACGGTAGTGGGGTACGTCGATAGCCTAGCAACACTCGCGCTAGTTTTGTTTTTAGATTGTTCACCATAGAGTGGCTTAAGAAGGCCATCCTTTATTGTGCGGACCGCACACTCTGCCAGACCATTAGATTGTGGGTGGTACGGCGCACTACGTAGATGAGTTATGTTGTTGACAGTCATGAACTGGGAAAACTGCTGGATTGCAAACTGAGGCCCGTTATCTAATACAACTGTTTGCGGCAAGCCAAAGCGAGCAAACAATTCTCGAAGCCGCGCGATTGTGACTTCTGTGGTCGTCAACTTGACGGGAAGTGCCTTAATCCATTTAGTATGCGAGTCGACGACTATCAACAGCATGTGTCCCTCTATTGGTCCGGCATAATCAATGTGAAGCCTTGACCATTTGGTTCCCTTTTCTGGCATTGGCTGAGCTTGTACGCATGAAATGCACGAATATGCAAGGCTTTCGATCTCACCATCCAACCCAGGCCACCAGAACAGCGTCCGAGCCAGTCTTTTCATCGCAGATGCACCCTGGTGTGACCGATGTAGCTCAGCGAGCATGGAGACTCGCGCTTTGCGGGGTATGACGATGCGATGACCCCAGTAGAGCAGGCCTTCTACGCTTGACAGCGCCAGTCTTCTGCAAAAATAAGGTTGAAAGTGAATGTGACACGGTGACAAGCGTTTAGGCCACCCATTCAGTACAAAGTGCTGCACAACGCTAAGGTTTTCATCTTCGTTCGTCAGCGCCTGTATGGCATCCGCTGGCACGAACGAGCTGTCAAGGGTCTCTGAAGACAGCACGTATTCTGGTAAGGTGCCCGATCGACAAACATCTGTTATCGGCACGGGCAAGCGGCTGAGTGCGTCTGCGTTGGCGTTTTCCTTGCCGGCCTTGTACTCTATGCGGTAGCTATATTGGTTTAGAAGCAGAGCCCATCTCTGAATACGTGCCGACGCCATTGGGGGCACAGGTCGATCTTCTCGTAGAAGTCCCACCAGTGGTTGGTGGTCCGTGACCAATACAAACTCACGGCCCAGCAGGTAGTCTCGAAACTTTGTTACTCCGAATACCAGTGTGAGCGCTTCCTTCTCGAGCTGAGAATAATTCTTTTTGGCGTGTGTTAACGTGCGTGAACGGAAGGCAGTGGGCTTATCCAATTTCCCAATTCGGTGCGAGATTACGGCACTTAAACCCGAAGGTGACGCATCACATTCCAAGCACACTGGTTGGTTGGGATCGAAATACGTCAGAACAGGCGAACTCAGAAGTGTTTGTTTAGCCTTGAGATATGAATTTTTCTGTGCCATTCCCCAGTGCCATTTATGTTCTTTTTCAAGCAGAAGATACAACGGGGCCAGCATCGTTGACATGTGTGGCAAGAACCGGTGATAATATGTCAACAGACCCAAAAACGAGCGCAAATCGCTAACATTTGTAGGCCGTGGCGAGTCGCGTATTGCTGCTAGGTTCTTCTCAAGCGGATGCAAGCCGTCTTTGTCAATGCGACGGCCCAGGTAGATGATTGAGTCTTTGCGAAAATGGCGTTTTTCGGCTTTCAGCTTGATACCATTTTCTTGAAGCCTGCGCAAGACATCCCGAAGCACTGAGCCATTGTCTTCTTGACGTTCCGCTATCAATACCTCGTCTAAATACAGCTGCACGGCTGGAAGACCGGCCAGGACCGTTTCCATGCGCCGCTGAAAAATCGCAGGAGCAGAGGCAACTCCAAACGGAAGACGGTTATAGCAGAACAACCCCTTGTGAGTGTTTATCACGGCCAACTTCCTCGCCTCCTCATCCAAAGGGAGTTTGTTATATGAATCTTTAAGGTCCAGTGTTGTGAAAAATGATCCCCCATGTAGCGATGTGAAAATGTCTTCAATGTTTGGTAAAGGGTACTGCTCAGTTATGCAGGCAGCATTGATTGTGGTTTTGAAATCTCCGTAGATGCGAAGGGACCCGTCTTTCTTCAGTACTGGTACAATTGGTGCCACCCACTCAGAATGTGCTATGGGTGATAATATGCCTTGCTCTACTAAACGGTCCAGCTCAGTTTCCACTTTTTCACGAAGAGCATAAGGGATTGACCGCGCCTTGTGGAACTTCGGTTGGGCGCCTTCTCGAATGTGGAATTTCACAGGTGGCCCCTGAATGTTTCCAAGTCCTGGCTCAAAAAGGGCAGAAAACTCGGTCCTGAGGCTGTCAGGATCTGCTGACGTCAATTGAACTTTAGTGAGAAACCCGGACGGCAAAAGCGAGAACGCTTGGATTAAGTCCCTTCCGCAAAGGCTGGGAGCTGAGCAGCCTGTAACTATCAGTGTGGCAGGTACAGTCTTCCCCGCAAAATGGGCTTCAAGGTGCAGTTCACCGACAGTGGGTAGCTTGCCCAAGTAACAGCTGAGCGTGTGTTTGCATTTCGATAAGCGTGGCCAACTCAGACGGTGCTTTAGATACACCTCCTGCGGAATGATAGAAAACGGTGATCCCGTGTCAGTAATCATGTTCAAGGGCACGCCACCCCAGCGGATAACTCTGCGGAACGCCTGGAGCAAAGATTTGTTTTCCCGCGATTCCTGCAATATGAAGACTGATGAAATATCGCCTTCCTCTATTTCGGATACAGCGCTCTCATAACGAACTGCGTTAGCGACGCCGTTGCGCCTAGGATCAGCCCGGAGCCCCGACTGGGAGCGGCATTTTCTTGCGAAATGACCAGTCTTCCGACAGCGAAAACACTGCTCCTTTTTGTGCAGGCAGTCGCTTGCTTCGTGATTGTAGTTTCCGCAGCGTGCGCACTCAGTATGGCTTTGCTTATCTTTGGTGAAGGTCAGATATCGGCGCGATTTACTCGCTACCGTGCACACCGCTGCCTCATTATCAGGTCTAGTCATGGCGCTTACTTCCAGTGCGGCTGTCTCTGCCGCTACGGCAATCGTTTCAGCCTGGGCAAGTGTGAGCTCAGTTTTTTTCAAGCAACGTCTGCTGCACCGCCCGATTTCGTATGCCAAAAACAATGCGGTCCCTTAACATATGGTCCAGACTGGTGCCGAAGTGACAATTATCCGCAAGCTTGCATAGCTCAACAACATAGTCCCAGACAGATTCGTTTGCAGCCTGGTCCCTTGTAAAGAACTTGTAACTTGCGGCAACCTCATTAGTCTTCGGCGCATAGTGGTTATTTAGGATGGTAAGTGCGTCCTTGTAACTCAGGCCATTTACTTTCTGGGGGGCACAGTGTCCAGCAAGAATGCCTACCGTCTTCGTTGACAGTGTCGAAACCAAGAGTGCCCTTTTCTTATCATCTGTCTTAATATCATTTGCTTCAAAAAATGCCTCCAGTCGAGTTAAGTAAATATCCCACTTATCTTGATTTTCGTCGAAACTTGGGGTACCGAGGTTCGTAGCCAGGGCCATGACTGCCGATGCTCCGTAGACTCGATTACTTTCAGTACCCAGCAGGACTCCCAGCGCTACCGAGACACCACTGTTCGTGGCGGGGGCTCCGCGGGGTGGTTACCCTCGTCGCCACTGTTGTAGCGGGTGACAGAGTGACGGAGACGATCCAAGAGCACGTACCGCACTGCTTTATTTCAGTGACAGCAAACTGTATATATAGGCTGCTTGCCCATGACGTAACATAAAAGAACGAATCGTGTTTGACACGTGTGGCACAGCACTTCATATCAGCGGGCTTTCTTTGGAATGCGGAAAAAAGGACCACGTGAGGTATATCGTGTTGGAAACAATTGATTGAGAGGTTTCTCAAGGTGCTCTGCAATTTTGCGTATCGCACTTGGGGTCTGCAGCCAATGCTTTAGTTAGTTAAGAGGAAAATAAAAAATCGCCTGAGTAACCTTAGGCCAGTGCCAACATTATCCATTCAGTTTAACTTTTTTCATTTCATTTCATTTATTATACCCTTCAGGGCCAAGGGCATTGCAGAGGGGGAGTGGTAAATACAAAAAGAAGACAAAAACAATTGGTTACATGTGTGTTTAAATGGCACCTGTATATACAATATTAGCTAAGGCTTCACGGAACTGTTCATAATTAATAAGGCCTACAACTTCGGCGGGAAGATGGTTCCAGTCACGTGAGGTTCGCGGCAGGAATGATTATGAAAAACTTTTAGTGTTGCATGACAAAATACCAACTTTGTACTGATGATCAATGCAACGGGATACATAAATTGGATGGGGGATTAGGTGATCTCGTAGAGTATGGTGAGGGTACAACTTGTGGAAGAGGGCAATACGAAACACTTTTCTGTGAGATGCCAGCGATGGGAGGCAAAGATTAGATTTCATGTTAGTTATACTCGCTGTGCGATTGTAGTTAGCAAGAATAAAACGTACAGAGTTATTTTGAACCATCTCGAGGTCAGTGATTAGGTTTTCATGAGCAGGGTCCCATACCGGAGTCGCGTATTCAAGTTTCGGTCATAATAATGTTTTATATAACAAAAGTTTCAAATTAGTAGGTACGTTGAAAAAGTTGCGACGTAGGTAGCCAAGCATGGCGATTAGCGTTTTTGATTATGTTTTCAGTATGAAGAGACCAGTTTAGGTTAGAAGGGATCTAAACACGAAGATATTTATATGAAGAAACTGATTCCAACGACATGTTGTTAATGCAGTACGACGGTATTGTAGATGTTTTCCTAGAAACACGCATGACTTTGCATTTGTTAATATTGAGCTCCATTAACCATTCATTGCACTAGTTCCCTATCGTGGTAAGGTCTGACTGAAGTAATTCAATATCGTTAGCATTGGTAACTTCTCTGAAGATGACGCAATCATCAGCGAATAGATGGATATGGGAGTTGATAAGCGAGGAAAGATCATTAATGTAAATTAGGAACAGTAGGGGTCCAAGGACGGAACCCTGTGGAACACCTGAACGGACCTCTGTAAAACCAGAGTTAATGCGGTTAGCACAAACAAATTGCGAGCGGTTGAGAAGAAAACACTCAATCCATTTCAAAAGGTTATCGTCTATGTTAAATTATTTTAGTTTATGAAGTAATAGTTTGTGACACACCTTGTCAAATGCTTTTGAAAAATCTAAGAATATACAATCAGCTAGTGATGATTCGTCAAGAATATGGTGTAGTGCATGTGTAAATGATATTAATTGGGTTTCACAGGAGTAAGATTTCCGAAAACCGTGCTGTGCTGACGTAAAAAATGAGTTCAATTCAAGGAAATTAACCAGATTTTAGAAGAGTTAACTGCTGGGCTAGTTGGTGATCTTGCATATTGAAAAGATTTTGCGCCAAAAAAACAACACACACCAGAAAGACGACGACACCACGGGCGCTACTTCAACTGTTTAATGCCGATGTGCATCAAGAAATCTGAGCAAGGGGTACATTCCTGCAGTGTTTGCCCAAGAACCGGATGCCAAGGTACCTTTGGTCCGAGTGCCTTTGATTGGCGAACCTTTTCACTGATTGGCAGTCGACATTGTTGGTCCATTACCAGTAACAGCAGTGGGCAGTTGTGTTACCGGAATTAGGCTCCACGGCAGTTTTAAACGCGCTACTCGGCATCTTTGCGAGAATCGGATTTCCCAGTGAAATCCAATGCGACCAAGGTTCTGTGTTTACTAGCGCGCTTACCACGAAATTCTTGCAGAAATCTGGCATATCCATTCACCACAGCTCTGCCTATAACCCACAAAGCAATGAAGTCGAAAAACTTCAATCAGTAATGAAGCGGATTCTGCGCGCACTCTGCTTCGTGAATGGCACCGACTGGGATGGGGCTGTTCGCGCAATGCTCTTTACTCTGCGCTCCATCACTGACGAAGCAATCGGATTCACCCCGGCGGATCTTGCTTACGGTCGAGCGCTTCGCTCCCCGCTCACCTTGCTAAAAGTGGGAAGACGAATTTTTAGACAAATCCGTTGTCGATTACGTGCTGACATTGTTCGAACGCCTACATGAATCGCAAGAATTGGCGCAGATCAACATGGCAGAAGCGCAGCAAAACACAAAAGTGTACTACGACAGATCTGCACGCACTCGAACCTTGAATGAAGGCGACAAAGTGCTGATGTTGAATTCGTCGAAGGCAAATAAATTGGAAGTAGCATGGGATGCGCCATGCGACAGTCATGGTTAAGCAAAAGCTTTCCGACACGAATTACTTGGTAACGACGCCCGGTAAACGCAGGGACGTGGCAATCTAGCACTGCAATCTAGTGAAGCCGTTTATCCAACGCACGGAGACGTTGAGCATCGTCCTAAATGAACCAGACAAAATAAATGTTCCAGTCCCTCAAGTACCGACCCCTTGCTCTTGCCCGTCAACAGAAGAAATACTAGAATCTGTCGCTAAACAAGCTTCTTTAACAATCAATCAAAGCAAGGCGTTAAAAGTGCTTGTACGCTATTTCAGCGATTTGTTCAGCCCCTATCCCGGTAGGGCAAACCTTGTGGAACACGACATTGAATTGACATCTGACCAACCCTTCCATACAAGGATGCAGATTTTCGCTCTGTCATGAGAAGCTGTTGAACGATTACGTTCAGAACATGTTGAAACTGGGTCTAATTGCTCCAGTGGAAAGCAAAAACGTGTTACCGATGTTTATCGTAGAAAGTCCTGGCAAGGAACCCCGACCCTGCTTTGACTATCGTAAGCTGAATGCGATAACCAAAAGGAGGACGTTTCCCATTCGTAAATTCGTAAGCGAGAAAGTTTCTGCGGCGCAGTACATTTATACGTTAGATATGGTACGATGGATGGATGTTATAAGCGTCCCCTTTGGAACTGGGCGGTGGGTTGCGCCACCAAGCTCTTGATATTATACTGCCTAATGTGCTACCTAGGTTAAACAATGAAAAAAAAAAACCACTAGGTACGTCGCTTCTGGCAAGCGCCACTCACGAAGAACGCCAGTAAGCTCGCCACTTTCATGACTCCGGCAGGCACATATCGCCCCCTGGTGCTCACTTTTGGCCTCAAGAATGCACCGTTCGTATGTTCAAAACTAATGAATCAAGTGGTCACAGGCACCGAGTCTCTCGCTGTGCCCTACCTTGATGACATCGCTGTTTACTCGAGCATCTCACAACAGAATTTGGAACATTTGCAGCAGGTATTCCTTTGATCCGTGAAGCAGGGTTGACTCAAACTGAGCAAACGTAGTCTTGCAAGCACTGAAGTCCACCACTTGTGGCATGTTGTTGGCCAAGGGAAGCGACGTTCTTCCGTACTAAAAGTTGAGGTAATCACTAGCTTTCCTTTGTCAAAGACCCATTAACTCGCGTTCATTTTTGGGTTTAGCTGACTCCTGCAGAAGTTACATTCCAAACTTCACACATATCACTAGTCCTATCACAGACGCTCTGCGCAAGACCGATCCTACTATTGTGCGTTGGAATACGGCGCGTAAGGACGCATTTGCTGCAATTCAAAAGTTTCTTGTCACCAAACCGGTTCTCGCAGCACCAGGTTACTCTCTCCATTTGTTAGTTTAGTGTGACGCCAGTGACCACAGAATAGGCGTTGTTTTAAGTCAGGTGAACGAAAAAAGTGAGGAGCACCCTGTTGTTTACGCGAGTCGAACGCTAACATCACGCGAGCAAGCCTACAGCACAACAGAAAAAGAATGCGCTTGCTAGGTGTGGGCTCTCGAAAAGCTCTCGTGTCATCTTAAAGGCTCTTCCTTTGTTCTTGAAACCGATCATTCGCCTTAGTGTGGCTGAACCAAATGTCAAACAAGAATGGTCGCTTGATGAAATGGAGTCTAGCACTTCAACAGTTTGATTTCCTAGTGCGGCACAAGAAAGGCAAACGCCATGCAAATGCTGACTGCCTTAACCGCATTCCCCTCGCCCCTTTTAACGCGATAGCGTTAAGGAGCTCGTGTCGCAGAAAAGCCGGTGTCGGCGTCGGCGTCCGCGGCGTTGGCCGTGAGCGATAAATCACGGCAGGCACTTCATAAATAAAAAGCAACTTCCAAAATGGGCTGGGTGAGAATCGAACCAGGGTCTCCGGAGTGTGAGACGGAGACGCTACCACTCAGCCACGAGTTCGATGCTTGAAAGCGGTACAAACGCGCTTCTAGTGAATGCGGTGTTGCCTTAAAAACGTGCCGTAGAAAGTTATACTGCGGTGTATATCGGTAATTATGAGCATGTAACTTACAGAACTCGCATTTACACGAGTAGCGAAGTACGTTTCCGCTACATTTCTTCTGCGCTTACCGCACACGCAGAGCCATCTTGCGGCAAACACAGAAGACCCCCTCCTCTCAATGTACGGCGCTGCCCCGACAGGTGGCGTGCCATGCGCGCATTGGGGCTGTGCGCGGACCGGTGCCAGGCGCGTCGCGGCCCCAACTCCCTCTCCCCTGACGACGCTTCGCCGTGCTCCCACGCGGGTTGCAGAATCAAGCGCCGTTCCTTTCTTTAGATTACTATCTATCTATCTCTCTGCCCGTGCCGATCACGACGTTTGGCTGGCGTAGATCGTTTCCCCCTCCGAGACACCGAGTTCTTTGGTTCGTTCCGTTTGCTCAGGCGCACGTTTCGTGGCCGCGCCGAACGCTGCGTTGCTCGACGCTCTCCGTGTGATAGGCGGGCGCAAAGTCCGATGCGGGGCGCCTCGTAAGTGATCCCTGCGCCGTAGCGCATTGTCTTACACCCCTTGGCGGGTCGATGGGAATGCTGTCGCGTTCCACTCTTGAAGGCGAAGCTTAAGCGTCCTCCAATTTTTTTTTTGCTCGTGTGCATGCAAGTTGACGCAAGCCTTTTCATTCTCGTGTTAGGTTTTCATGTGTTCTGCTCCCCGTGAATTCAACTGCCGGGCTTTCCTAAGCTTGGACGCGAGGTTGCTTCTGATGCAGTTACTGCGTTTCTTCCGCTCTTTCACTAAGCCACTTCAGATCCTGTCGTGCAGCTGACAGGATGAACCCAGCGCGAGAGGTCTGCGACCGGCTCCCTTTCGCTACGTGCTCGGCATCATTTCGGCACTCAGCGAGAAGTGCTAATTGTGAGCGTCGCCTCCTCCTGGGCGTCCCAGCCCCTCTCAACGGGCTTGTTGTTCGAGCCCGGAGACGCACAGTGCCTTCTTCACCATTTCTGCGACGTCTAGCATAACTTGCCCGCGTGTGCCACCGTGCACCTCGGCTTCTTCACCCATTACGAGCGCAAGGACAATGTGATCGTGCAAAACGCGTCAATACTGTGCTTGGACAATCTTGTTGCCATCGTTGGCTACCTGTTCCCACCTCCAGTTGTTCAAGAAGCGCGATCCTCTTGAACGCCTCCAGAAATGGGTAGCTTTGGCTGAGCTGTGACATTCGCGGTGCTGGTCTCCATTCTACGTTGGGGCCTGCAGATAAAATTACCCCGCTTGCTGCGATATTTTTTTTTTTTGCCATGCCCTTATTGGCTACTTAGCGCACAAGAAGCGCGTCGCTGAAGGAATAAATGTGATTGTCTTCCTAGCGCTGCGTGGGCCGTCTGTCACGTGGCCGGTCGTCCTGCCACCCTCGGCGTCTAGCCGCTGAATACGTAATATCGCTCACGGTAAGACTACAAATGAAGCTGTGCAGGCTGATATGGGCTGGACTAGTTTTGAAGTGAGGGAAGCTTACAGGCAAATTGATTATGAAGAATGACTGAGGAATATGGAAGAAAGTAAATGGGCTGGGAGAGTGTTAAGATATCTGTACAGAAAAAACACTGACTCACAGTGGAGGAAAAGAACTATGAAGCTTACCAGCAAGTATGCGGCCTGTAGGGTGAGCAACACAGCAACAAAGAACGTCAAGCTGAAAGCAAGAAAGACTGAAATAATCTCATAGGTGGCGGCAAGGGTAAAGAAACCTGCCATGAGTAACTACTTAAGAAGAAAAAACTAAATCACGAAAGAAGCCATTTACGATAACTCAAAGGGAAGCTCATTACTTTTCGAAGCGAGATCGGGATGCCTTAGAACACGCACCTATAAAGCGATATATAAGAAGGAAGAAGAAGCATGTGCTTGCTGCGGTAAAGCTAGGGAAACTACGGAGCGTGTTCTGTTAGAATGTGAAGACTCCTACCCAGCGGTCCATATAGGCACCACTGGTCTCCTTGAAGCCCTTGGAATCAGCGAGAGCAGTGGAAAAGTAAACCTATCCGGAATAGGGATTAGTAAAAGGAGATTGGAGGATTGGCGGAATAAAAGTAGGGAAACGACAAAAAACGGAGACGTACAAAAGCAGACTTCGCAATAGGGGATCAGAAAATTTGGTTGTGGGAGTTCATAGTGTTTTTTCTTCTTTAACCTAGGTAGGTAGGATATTAGACAGAATAATAGCTAATAGCTAACCATTTTATTAATGACAAAGTCCTTAAAGTGTTTCGTTACATGGACGACTTTTTAGTGGTTTTAAACAAGCAGTGGTCTGTTTCGAATGAGGCTACAGTGAGCAGTGTTTTAGATGATTTTAGAAACATGGGGAAAGGGCTATGTTTTACTTATGAGCTACCGGATAATGGTTTGCTTCAGTTTTTAGATTTACAGTTAAAGTTTTCAGATGGGCACATTTGTTGGGCTTACTCCCCTCGTGCGCAAAAAGGGCTCCTGCCGTACAATTCGGCCCACTAAAAGGTAGTAAAAAGAGGCATCGCTAACCTCTGCCTGGAGTCATCGCTCCGGAAGTCGTGTGTGCATGAGATGCAAGGAAGTTTTGACAACCAATTGGGCAGGCTCGTTGCAGCTGGCTTCCCTGAGTCGGTCTTGGTCCCTGTGGCAGAAACTCTTTTGAAGAAGTTGAAGGCTGGGGTAAGCAGGGTAGAGCCGAAGAAAAAAGAGTGGCCTGTAGTGGTACCATACATCCATAAAGTCACGTACAGCCTGAAAAAAGTGGCAAACCGGTATAATGTACCGGTGGTGTTCTCCGCTCCCCAAAAGCTTGCCCAGCTAAGCCGTCGCATAACTTGCGAAAGCTAAATGCCTGGCTGTCAGAAGAAGCATGGCCAGCGTTTCGTAAAGTGTGCCACAAACGTCGTATATGAAATTCCTCTGTCCTGCAGGAAATCCTACATTGGACAGACGGGGCGCTGTGTCAACGACCGGCTTAGGGTGCATGCAAAAAGTATAAAAAATAATGAAGGTGAGCGACTTGTGGATCACTGCAGGACTTGCACCGATTGTGTTCCACGGTTCCGCGAAGCGAGGATTTTGGGTAGAGGCAAACATCAGACATCGCGTGAAACATTGGAAGCCTTCTACATCAAGAAAGCGGGTCCTAACTGTGTTAGTGATACATAGGTTTTTCTTTACGAGGCTGAGCTGAAGTTTCTATCACGCCTACTTTGATAAAACTTTGTACTCCATGTTGCCTTGTATGCATGCGCGGTGTTTTGGAGGGCTATATATGTCGAGTGCTTCCACCCTCATTAAACAGTTGAAGTAGCGCCGTGGTGTCGTCGTCTTTCTGGTGTGTGTTGTTTTTTTGGCGCAAAATCTTTTCAATATGAAATTAACCAGGTTAGTAAAAATAATATGTTCGAGCATTTTACAGCATGTACTGGTGAGAGAGATGGGACGATAATTATTGGGGATGCTTTGCTGCCGGATTTATACACTGGAATCATTTTGCCTATTTTCCACTCATTAGGTAGCGTACAATGGTGAAGGGATTGCTGGAAAAGTTTGGATAGTATGATGGAAGAATAATATGAAATAATATTTTTAAGAATTTCGAGTTAATACAATCGTATCCGGGAGCAGAATGAATGCTTAGTTCATCAATAAGCTTAACGACACCGGATGGAGCAACAATTATGGAGGGCATGGTAACATAGTTACGGTGCTGTGTACTTCACATATGTGTGCTGGATGTGGCTGTGAAATTTTCTGAAAATGCATGGTTTAGTATGGTGGCAGAAAGGTCGGAAGGAATTGGAACACCGGAGGAGTCCGTTAAGGCAAGGCTGTTGTCAGTCGAAGGAATAATTGCACGCCAAAATTTTTTAACATTAGTGGTAAGCATTGAAGGGAGAACCTGTAATTCGAAGTGCTTTTTGGCGTCTTTGAGCGCCTGCACATATGCGTTTGACGCCTCAGTATACGATGCCCAGCGTTCAATTGTGGGTGAAAGCTTTGCAATGCGGTAGAGACGCTTCTTTTTATTTGATAAACACTTAATGTAATTATTGTACCAGGGAGAGTTTGTGTGAGTTGTAATGGTGCGTTGAGGAATGTACTGTTCAGTTAGATGGTTGACTATAGCTGTGAACATGTTCCAATTAATTTGTACACTACGGTGTTCAAAGCCATTAAGGAAAACGCCAATAAACGAAGATAGTGCATTATTTATGGCCTGATAATTTGCTCTGTAGTAGTCTCATATTATCTTTTGCTTCTTTTTAGTTTTCGGACGGTCTAGTTTAATATCGAACTGTAGAAGTAAGTTGTTGCTAATTCCTGGCAGGTACGTTACAGGCTATACTATATCGGGTTGATTAGTGAAGACTAAATCTAGTGTATTTGCCGTGGTAGCTGTTATTCTAGTTGCCTGAACGCAGATCTGCACGAGTGAGAATACTGAACACACATCTAAAAAGTCACGAGCTTGAGGTGAGAGTGGGGATATTAAAGGGGGGTCGGTATTCCATGTGATGTTTGGTAAATTAAAATTGCCAAGTAGGAACAGCAGTGATGAAACAAAGCGTGTTGCAACTGTTCACAGCGTCATAAAGTTCATTACTAAAGTTTGGTGACGACGAAGGTGGACGGTAGCGTACCACTATGACAACTTTTTGATGATTAAGTGTTATTGCTGACCATACTAATTCTAGTTCAGTCTGCACGTGTATACATGATGATGGTATATCATTGGAAATTGCGAGGAGCACACCGCCGCCTCTCTGCGTGCTACGATCACAGCGATAGAATGAGAAGCAATGAGCATTGACGAAGATATCAGCGTCGCAGACATGCGCAGTGATCTATGTTTCCGTTAGCGCAATTATTTTAGCAGAACATGTATCGATTGCTGATGTGAGTGAGTTGTACTCGTTAAGGACGCTTCTGATATTAGTAAAAAGAAGCGATGCTGAAGCCGAGGATGTCTGGCCACTACCCCTCACTCGTCCCTAGGAAGTATTAGCAGAGATAGTAGCAGAAGGTGAGCTGGCATGTGCGCTTCTCGTATCAGTGGAAATGACAGTGGCAGTGATAGGGTCGTACATGTCAAATTTCTTGTTCATAAGTAACTTGTTGTGGCGCAACTTATGGGTTGGGGATCCAGGTTGGGTTTTCGCAAAGTCGAGCAACTTTTTTCGTGCTAGATGTGTTGCGACCGAGTAATCTTCACTAATGGTGACCTTACTTTCCTTTAGGCTGTTGCGTTTGGTGAGTATTAGGTCTTTAGTTTTGAAGTTCAAAAATTTTGCAATGATTGGGCGACATTTGTTAGGTGCGAATCTTCCTAAACGGTGTGCGCGTTCAATTTCGTGAGGGGAAAGGGGGTCAGTTAGGCACTCACTAAGGATAGAAGTCAGTTTTCCCTTAGTCGCCTGCCAGGTTTCATCGGAATCTGGGATGCCATAGAAAATTAAATTGTTACGCCGTGACCGGTTGTCAAGATCATCCTGCCGTGATTGCAAAGTGGTGGCCAGTGCAGAAAGTTCATCTGTTTGAGTGTGAATGGTGGCAATATCCTGGCTGAGTTCATCTAACCTTTTATAATTTTCCTCTAGCTCATCTAAACAGTTTTGAATCACTGTGATCTTGGTTTCAATTGATTTCTGTCCAGTTTTAATAGCTTTAACGTCAGCTGCCAATTCCATTTGTGTTTTAGAACTATGCAGCGAACGGGTGTGTACGTCCTTTAGCAAGTGAAAAATAACTTTCATCTGTTCAGTGGGATCCGAAGGTAAAGATTCAATGTCTAAAAAAGCTTCCGAGCGGGTGGTTCTGGGCCCAAGGTTGCTCTCAACATCACCCGCGCGCAACAATAAAAGGGTCATAGAGAAACATTCACAACAAATTTCGCACAACACTTGTGGACAGGGGAACAGCAATAAGCAGACGTTATTGCTCTTCTTAGCATACAAGGGAAGGTTTCTACGCACCTGCATAGCAAACGGAAAGCAGTTCAGCGCTCTGTCAAGGATACTGTCCCCGTGTCCACTGAAGCAGCTGTTGCAGGGTCGGGTTCTTAAGTACTGGGCCGAGGATGGTGTTGCTGTCGATCCGAGGGATGTTTTAAGGTCGAGTTGTACCGGGCAAAATGAGTCGATGAAGTGTGCGAAAGCAAGATGCGATGAAGGCACCTCGTCAATCGCGCAGGCGTAGCGATGATCCATGGTTACGGGTGACGGAAGCTGGCATATCAGGTCACATGACGGGGCCGATAGCCAGGGCATGAAGAATGCAAGCAGGGCCTGCTTAGCAAATGGAAAGCAGGTGGGAAAAATACTTCACATGTCTGAAAGAGTATACAAGCCTCTTGAAGACCTCCAAAAAGAAATTATTTCATCAGGATCTACTGAACATAATGAGCAAAAATCCACAAAAATTCTGGAGTCTGATTTCCCCTTCTAGCTATCAATCGCACAACATATCTCTTTCTAACCCGGATGGTTTGCATGTGTCGCCTGATGAACGTCCTGATGTTATGAACTCTTACTTTTCTTCGATATTCACTCATGAACCGTGTCATAATATTCCAAACTTTTCTGATTCCAAATTTTCTCAGATGCTGCCCATTACAGTTACGGCGGAAGGCATCGCAAAGCTGATCGAAAAGTTGAAATTATAAAGCAGTCCCGGCCCCGATAACATATCTGCTAAAGTGCTCAAAGCAACCGTAGTCCCATCAAGTCGTTTACTACAAGTAATCTTTACCCAGTCCCTCAATGAAGGCGTGCTTCCAGATGACTGGAAGGTCAGCAAAGTAGTTCCAGTATTCAAAAGTGGTAACCGATCTGATCCTTCAAATTATCGTCCAATCTCTTTAACATGCATTGCATGCAAACTAATGGAACATATGATTTATTCCCAAGTCGCCCTACACCTTGATAACAACGGGTTCTTTTTCACCAATCAACACAGCTTCAGGTCTGGTCTTTCTTGCGAAACGCAACTTTTTGGATTTACCACCGAGCTTCATTTAAACCTAGATTCATTATTTCAAACTGATGTAATATTCTTATAGATTTCTCAAAAGCATTCAAATGTGTTCCCCATCTACGACTAATCTGCAAACTCTCTTTTCTCAGCCTACACCCGCAAATTCTAGCCTGGATTAAATGCTTCTTCACCGACCGCCTTCAGTACACCGTTATAGGTGGATGTTCTTCAGCCTCAAGCAAGGTATTTTCTGGAGTTCCACAAGGATCAGTCCTTGGTCCCCTTCTCTTTCTCATCTACATTAATGACCTCCCTTGTGGTATTTCATCATCCATACGCCTCTTCGCGGACGACTGTGTCCTTTATCGTCGAATTTCAACTGAGTCTGACCAGGCCCTTCTTCAGAACGACCTGCATTTAATAGATAACTGGTGTACCAAATGGTTGATGCAGCTTAACATTTCTAAATGGAAATTTATTCAAATTTCCCGCAAGCACACTAACATCACCCATGAGTACTCATTACGCACAGTCAACATCTCGCAAGTACAAACGTATCGCTGCCTCGGTATCCTAATCGCTAGCAATCTTAACTGGTCGGAACACATCACGAAATTGATCGCCGACAGCTCTAAAACACTAGGCTTCATCAGAAGAACATTATCGTTGTCACCCCCTTCCATCCGTAAACGTGCATACGAAACTTTTGTTCGAATAAAACTTGAATATGCTTCCGCGATTTGGTGTCCACATCAAACATATCTAATCAATGCAATAGAATCGGTCCAGAACTGTGCTGCTTGATTCATATCTTCAAAATATGACTACAAAACTAGTATCAGTAGTGTTAAGTTATCGCTCAATTTACCCACATTAGTCTATCAAGGCAAGATACTAGCACGTCTATGCTTATTCCACAAGTTGTACTACCATTTTCAACATCTGCACGAATGACTTCTTCTACCACCAGCGCGTTCGTCATGACGCCTGTTCAATTCACTCTGTTTACAGCGCCTGTATGGATCAACTGCTGCCTTCAATAAATCATTTTTACCCACAGCAATTCAGGAATGGAATGCACTCCCAGATGCAATTGTCAGGGAGCATGATCCTGAAGAATTTAAAGAGCGGTTGCTTTCACATTTTGGAAACTACAATTGAACAATTTCTCTTTTGATTCCAAATGTTGTTGCATTTGAAGTTGCCTGTAGTCCTATTTTGTTTTGCTGCATTACTTAACCTGCATTATTTCAATTCATTCTTGATGTAACATCTTTGACTTATGTATATCTATGATTCCCCCTCCTTATGTAATACCCTGTAAAGGGTCCTTAAGGGTCCAATAAATGATGATGATGATGATGACATGAGGGGGGCCGATAGCCAGGGCATGAAGAATGTAAGTAGGGCCTGCATAGCAAACGGAAAGCAGTTCAGCGCTCTGTCAAGGATACTGTCCCCGTGTCCACTGAAGCAGCTGTTGCAGGGCCAGGTTCTTAAGTATTGGGCCAAGGATGGTGTTGCTGTCGATCCGAGGGATGTTTTAAGGTCGAGTTGTACTGGGCAGAATGAGTCAACGAAGTGTGCGAAAGCAAGATGCGATGAAGGCACCTCGTCAATCGCGCAGACGTAGCGATGATCCATGGTTACGGGTGACGGAAGCTGGCATATCAGGTCACATGATGGGGCCGATAGCCAGGGCATGAAGAATGCAAGCAGGGCCTGCATAGCAAACGGAAAGCAGTTCAGCGCTCTGTCAAGGATACTGTCCCCGTGTCCACTCCACTTGTCCGAAGTGCCTTTCATTTTTAAAACTTTGACTCAGGTTATTTGGGACAACCTGTATATATATAAACGAGAAGAAAGGGGTTTAACCCAGGGGCCCGATTTTTATTAATCATATTATAAGAAACCAACAAACATTGACAGCAACGACAACATAGGGGAAATTACTTGTATTACTAAATGAATTAAAGAAATGACAAATCAATGGAAATTAAAGTGGTTGAAAAATAACTTGCCGCAGGTGGGGAACGATCTCACATCTTCGCATTACGTGTGCGATGCTCTACCAATTGAGCTACCTCGGCGCCGTTTTCTCATCCACTTTTTTGGGTATTTATGTTTCCTACTAGAACCCTGGGAGTGTTAGCCAGTGCCACCACTCACAAACCTTGGCGGCGGATGTGGAACATCCTTTCTGCCACAGGCGTCACGAGTATGTGATCTATTTGGGTGAAGGCAACTCCACTTTAATCCACTTTAACTTCCATTAATTTATCATTTATTTAATTCATTTATTAAGTATGTAGAAGTAATTTCCCCTGTATTGTCCTTGGTGTCAATGTTTGTTGGCTTCTTATGATATATGTGATTGTGTGTGTGTGTGTGTGTGTGTGTGTGTGTGTGTGTGTGTGTGTGTGTGTGTGTGTGTGTGTGTGTGTGTGTATATATATATATATATATATATACATATATATATATATACATATATATATATATATAATCACATACACTTTTCTATTATTGTTTGTACACAACATTGCCTCCCCTTGAGACAAAGGCCTGCTCATTGACTATGTTTCTTGATTTTGCCTGAGCATTTAACAATGTGTCTTATCGTTCACTGCTTAATAATATTAGTACTCCTAATATTGACCCTAACATTCTGAAAAGGATTGAATATTTATTCACCAACTGGATCCAGTTTGTAACAGCTTACGACCCTGCCTCTGTCATGATGTCAGGTGTTCCTCAAGGCTATGTCTTGAGCCCTTTACTATTCCTGATTTACATTAAACACTTGCCTACCATAATGAATAGTTGTAATAATTTGTTTGCTGACATTTGCATTCTATATCGTGAAATAACTAATCAGCAGGATAAATTCATTCTCCAGTTGTACCTAGATAATATCTCAAGGTGGTGCTTATGGTGGCTGGCGTTTTTAAATTCCATAAATGCAAAATTTTGTCTGTCTCGTGTCGCTCAAACTCACCTGCTCCTTTTGGCTGTAGTATCAAATCTGTTACAAGCCACCATAAAATGGGACTTGAGGGAAACGTGCACTTCTGTGCTCGAACAGAAAGTCAAGTGGAGGCTCGGAATGAATAGACCGGACTCGCTTATCGTCAGACTGCCCGCCTCAAGTGGAGAACACTTCTTTTTCCTTCCCCTCCCCTTCCTGGGACACAGCGGGAGACAGCACCGCTTCTGTTCTCTTTCCTTCCTTGCATTGCTTGGTCTTGACGCACTCGGTAGCCATGGGATGTGAACAAGTGCGCTAGCACACACAATCGCAAGCACCACTGTAGCGGTATCAATAGATCTGACCATGAGCTTGTGACTTCCTACAAATATCTCGGAATTCAGCACAATGCGTTGGCGGGCTAGTTGGTGCGAATCCATGAAAACTGTGTTAAGCGCAAAAAGACAGACACAAGAAAGACGACAGGACAAGCGCCTTGTCCTGTCGTCTTTCTTGTGTCTGTCTTTTTGCGCTTAACACAGTTTTCATCTCGGAATTCATCTAAGCAATTCTCTTTCATGGTTTGCACACATTGAACACCTCACTAACAATGATAAAAGATCTCTTGACTACATACGCATGAACTTCGCTTAAGCCCCACCACATTTAAAATTACTGCTTTATGAAACGCTAATTAGATTGAAGCTGGAGTGTTTGTCATCCGTTTGGGACCCTGGGCAAATTACATTACCCGATGCCATTGAGTCAGAACAGGTCAGCTTGTTCTATCCTATAAAATGTTTCCGCTCAGCTAGTATTTCTTTAATGAAGTCGGACTTTGGCCGTAGTAATTTGCAGCCTCGAAGAAAGATTCAAAAGTGCCATTACTGATATGTCTTTAGTTTTTTGTGTTAAATATTCCTGTGTAATTAATTGTTTGAAAGTATATTCAACTGATCCATTGTACCCACCATCTCTGTAATGCCCTTTGGGCCCTGAGGATACTGAAAATAAATAAATAAATAAAATAAATATATTTGCTTCCCGCCGGATCATCTCTCGTCTCTGCTTGCTTCACACCTTTTATTACCATCCGCACTCCAGGCATTCCCTGTTAAATTCACCCTTTTGTACATCCTCTCGCTTAAGCCACAGTCGTCCCATAGCAAACATTAACATCCGATCATCTGCCATGAACACTTCATTTTTCCCCGATGCTATAACCCATTGGAACCATCTCCCAGAAGATATCGTGTCATGCACTGACCGTAAAACGTTCTGCAAAATGTTAAATAACCACACTGCTTAATTACCAATCCCACCTACCCTTACTCTAGCATGATGTTACTTTCTTTTTCACAATTGTTTCTGGCTGTATTTGTTTATCTTTACTGTTCTGTTCATTAATTTTGTTCTAACATTGTTACAAGGATTAAAGCGCTCCCTTATGTAATGCCTCTGGGCCTTTAAGGTGAAAATAAATGAAATGAAATGAATTAAGAAAAGCAAAGCATAATGCCTGAAGTAATTGAAACTTCAGATAAACGTTGGCCATTTAGATCAACAAATTGTGTGCAATTTGATAAATAAGCAGAAACCCAATCTACAATAAAATCGGCAAGACTGGTATCTTTAAGTTTGAAGATGACTTTAGTGTGAGAAACCAGGTCAAAGGCTTTCTTAAAGCAAAAAAAGATAATGTCAGTATGCGTCGCAGAGGCTAATTGAGGGGTGGAAAAAACTCTGCCTGAAACCATGCTATAAAGGTGTCGGTAAACTCCCACCATTTCAAAATTCAGTGATCTAGTTGGCTATCATGTGCTTAGGTAGATTCCAGTAGGAGGAAGTCAGATATAGGATAATTTGAGGCCAATGGCTTATGACCTGTTCTCAATACTGGCACAATTTGTGCTATTTTCTAATCACTGGGAATGCTACAGGAACAAAGGAAAGCACCAAAGATGATTGCACTTAGCAATCATCTCAGCATATCAACGTAGAAATGCATTTTGGAATGTTATCTGGACCTGGTGAAGTTTTAATCTTCAAGTTCAGAAGCACTGACATAGCGCCTGATAGTAACAATGTCAAAGTCAAGGTGATATCATGTGCGATCAATACACTTGCTGTCCTGAGCCTTAGAAAAAACGCTTTGAAAGTACCCATTAAGATATGCAACAGTACATAATTTGTAACGAGAGGGTCGTCATACATTAATAAATCAATGTCTTCTTTCTTTAGATACAAGTGTGACCAGAACCTTTCAGGAGCTGTTTGGATAAAGTTTTTGGGTGCATGCTGAAAGTAGTTTCACTTGGCACAGCTAACATGCTGGTTCAGGAGCATCTTATTTGATAGGATAATGCTGTGAAAAGCACCCTGCCATCTTAACCGCTGAAGCTTGCTTTTCTGGTGCAAAATTTCACGTGTTATCCAAGGGTTTCTTATTTTTGCCTGCCTTTTTTTTTAATGGTACAATATTGCCGATGCAATACATGCACAACTGTTTGAATTTAGCCCATAGCTCTGAAACATCTATCCCACGAAATGGGCATTGATTAAGGTAATCTAAAACACATTTACGATTCCTGTGTAAAACATTCGTAACTAATAAGCACTTCTGGAGGAGATGAACACTTTGTCATGTAGTGGTCTGAAAGGCTAGGTTTGAATTAGTTTTCATACAAGAGCCCACATGGTACTTCCTCATACCTCTGTGCCACAGCACTTTCATCTGACAGTCTCTCAAAATCACTAATGACGAAATCACTTTACCTGTCAGGTGTTGTGCCCAGCACAGTGCGTACAGGCTGCCCACTCGTAGGTAAAGCAGTTAGGTAATCGACCTTACAACCTACCTGTGGCTTATAACTTGTGCCACACCCGGGCCTTCCATCCAGCAGTCGAACTGCACTAATTTTTCGAGTCTTTATTGCTCTCGTCTATCTCATGAGCAGGGCACGCTTGAGAAAGTGATACAACACATGCTTTACCATTCGCACAGACTTTTTGAGTTTCTGCAGGTATGTAGTGTTGTGCTAGTGGTTAAGGCAGCAATTGACTGCTCTACTGGAGCAGGCAAAACATTTGGCTTAGCTACACATTGTCAGCTTGAAGATGAGGGTCTTGGCGGTCACATACAATTTATGTTGCAGTGCCACCTGGCCTTGGATCGTCGTGTGTTGGCTGAGCTCGCCTACACGGAGCCCCGCACATTCAAGGTGATTGCATATGACTGGCTTGTCCCAGTGAGGAAAGTGTACAAACAGGTTTTTCTTTGGGCAGGTCACTTGTTGATGCAAAGTCACACATATTGCAGTGGTTGGAATGCTACTACAATTGCTCCATTCTGCTACAGTTGTGTTAAAGCTGCTACATCTGTGCTACAAATGAGAGAAACTGCTCCACAGCTGCTCCAGGCTCAATCTTGGAGGCCATGGTGAAAAGAAGTTGTGGTCCACACCAGGTGGTGGTCGCCACCACCCTATGCGACAAGTGCCATCACGTCCTGTCATTCATAGAGCTAAAGGAACTAAAGGGTCACTGAGCTAATCCAATCCTGTGATTGCCCAGTTTGTTATTAGATGTTTGCTATTAGAAAACTTTCTGTAACATATTCATGGGTTGTGAATAGTTAAAGATCAAGTCATCTTGAGCCTGTTGTGTGTTGTTGCCATGTGCCACATTTGTACATTGTACTGGTGACCTCTTTACTACCGTATGACTGTATCACCTCAAGTTTTTTGCACCTTTATGTGACTTGCTTTACTGCTAGGGACACACGGTATATTCTGTTTCAAGTGTACAGGTTAGCTCAGTGAGGCTGTGTGATGGTTGTAATTTGTTTGTGAGTGGTTGCGTATATGGATAACTTCCTTGAGAATACTTGCAGTGATCTGCACCTATACCTGGAACCATTTTTGACATGCACGAATAGTGCCCTACCAATAACTATTCAGAGTCGTCTTTGTCGACTGTGATAAAATCAGCTCCAAATCATCATATGTTAAACCTCGATATATTGAACACGGATATATCAAATTATTGCTTATATCGAACAGCTTCTATATCACCTGGAAAATCGCATGCATTCTTAATTTTCCATTTTTAACGGCGTTAGACGTAAAATGGATGCATTGAACTCTGCCACCCCAGACCACGTGCGCTCTGTCGACAGGAAGCGAGCTTTCTCGCAACACCCTCGAAGGTGGCGGTGGCACAATGGCTGTTGCCGACTGCTGCGCACTATAGCTGCACACATCAATTGCGCCGAGGGCGCCATTTGAACGTAGCGGTGTACGCACTTGGTGGCTTGGCTAGTTTAACGTAAACGATGCAGTGCATTTGCCGCACTGACTCCTCCTCAGTGCCACGCTGTGCACCTGCTAGGCCTCGCGAGGACTCGTGGTTTGCATCCATAAAGACACACGAAAGTGCACACTCACTGGGCTCAACTTGGCAGATGCCACTTCCTACTTTGTTATTTACAGTGTTTCAGAATGCTTCTATTGATGGATGTGGAGATCGCAGTGGAAGTAGCAGCCAAACGAAGACGTGGGCAAGGTTGATCCCGCAAGCGCTGACGTTGCCCCGTTTCCAACTTCAACTGAGGCTGTAGCCGCTTTGGCCTTTCTTCACTGCTACTGTGGCGCAATAGAAGGCACCAGCCTATTATTTGTAGATCGTTTAGACTATGTTGAGGACGCCGTGGTTAAGCATGCGGCTGCCAATAAGGAGCAGGCTACACTGCTGCAGTACTTTCAGCCAAAGAAATAAATACTTTGTGTGAAACTTCAAGTGAGTATTACTGTACCACGGTTGGTTCATTGATTGATGTGTACAAGTTTTTGATGCATTTTTTATGTGATCTTATATATCGAATTCTGGCTATACAAACTATTTCGCAATCACTGTGCTGTTCGATATGCTGAGGTTTGACGGTAATTTCTTCGACAAAATCTGCTCCAAAATGGTATTGGCCATTCCTGCCACTGATATTGTATTTTACAATTGGAAAGGTGCACTATTGCATACACCGCAGCGGGACCTGCTGTGGTGTATGCATCTTGAAGAACCAGGGCATCTTGGAGATGTTTCTGGCAAATAGTATCCCATGTGTCATACTGGTCGAGTCTTTACTAAAACAGCATGCACAATCCAGTTTTTTCTGCAATACAGTCCACTTGCATTAAGCCAACCTTGACAACAGCAGTGAAATTCATCTATGTAATTATCTGGCAGGTTGACCTAAAGAACAAGCAGAAAAGTGCCCAAACACACTGCTGGTTCGTTTAGCAGTATTTGCCTAATTGTAACACATCCACTACTCTAACGTGCACCCAGCGTTTGTGTGTTAAAGGCATTAGAAATTGCAACTCTTAAACAAAGTAGAAATTTAATGTGCATACTATTTTTTAACAAGAAAAATATAGCATATACCCCGAAAAATGATGAAACCAGCGAGTATCAGCCTTCACTGAAGGAATATTTATTTACTCTTTGTCATCATTTTACCACTGTCTGTGAGCCACAACATATCATCCTCCATGTGGTCTGTTGTGCTTGACATTGCATATTTATTGAGTGACTCGACAACATTTCTAAACTAGATTGTGGCCCATGTCTAGGCTAACCACGTATCTAGTACATGCTGCAACGCCTGCTGTTCTCAAAAATATTGAAAACACCTGATGCGAATTTGTTGTCACTGGCATAGCATGTAGCACAACTTGCCTTTTGGATGAACTTTTAAAATCAAATGCTGAAAATGACGCGTCTTTTGTGAAAACTTGCCCTTTGCCATCTTGTGATGACACTAGCGATGGTGCGATGCCAGCTCTGATGGTAGGCTGTTGTATACACCACGAATACAGTTCTGTATCTCATTGTACTGTGCAGACAATTTTCTGACCAATTTAGAAAAAGTAGTGTGCTCCAGAAACAGGTAAATATTGTCACGTGGTCGTGACGTCAAAGAACACTGTAGCAATAATGTTAAACACACAACTAACTTTTATTGGGCGAACCTGTGCCCACAAAAGAAGCTACACTTATAGCACAACGATAGCGGCGAACACGGTCGGCGATCGTCGAAAATCTGATCAGCGGGTCAAGCGCGTCGGCTTTTATAAAGCAGTCGTCGAACGTTCCAGACTAATCGTTCGGACTCGCGTGCCTTCCACAAAGTTCTACTCCATTCGCGTCAGGCGATGAAATCAGATAACACAAGGTTCGGCGACAACAGACAGCCTGGTAGAAACATCGATAACTTTCCAGAAACTTCGATTACATGCAGGCGCGTACCGCGCTGTGCGATTACATTTGTTAGGCGGCGAAACGTGGTCGCCCGATAAAGATAAGTACACGTGTCATTACCACCCTCTTAAGAAGCATCGACCCGATGCTGCATACAAATAAAATAAAGAAAAACACCCGTAGCAAAGAAAACAAAAATAAGGAAGTTCGTCAGCGTCCGTAAAACGGTTTCAGACGCACCACGTGGACCACTTCAGATCGTGTGCGGCGCCGCTGTGAATGCGAAATTCCGTCTGGCACGACCTCATAGTCCAGTGCGCCAATACGTCGAATGACCTTGTAGGGTCCGAAATAGCGGCGCAATAGTTCCTCACTCAGTCCTCGTCGGCGTATCGGGGTCCAAACCCAAACACGGTCGCCGGGCTGGTACTCGACGAAGCGTCGTCGCAGGTTGTAGTGTCGGCTGTCGGTCCTCTGTTGGTTCTTGATCCGTAGGCGGGCGAGCTGTCGGGCTTCTTCGGCGCGCTGCAGATAGCTAGCGACGTCAAGATTTTCCTCGTCAGTGACGTGCGGCAACATGGCGTCGAGCGTTGTCGTCGGGTTCCTGCCGTAAACCAGCTTAAATGGGGTGATCTGTGTTGTTTCTTGCACCGCTGTGTTGTAAGCGAAGGTTACATACGGCAGGACCGCGTCCCACGTCTTGTGCTCAACGTCGACGTACATCGCTAGCATGTCGGCGAGGGTCTTGTTCAGGCGTTCCGTGAGACCATTCGTCTGCGGATGGTAGGCAGTTGTCCTCCTGTGGCTTGTCTGGCTGTACTGCAGAATGGCTTGGACGAGCTCTGCTGTAAAAGCCGTTCCTCTGTCGGTGATGAGGACTTCTGGGGCACCATGTCGCAGCAGGATGTTCTCGACGAAAAATTTCGCCACTTCGGCTGCGCTGCCTTTTGGTAGAGCCTTAGTTTCAGCAAAGCGGGTGAGATAGTCCGTCGCCACGACGATCCACTTATTCCCGAATGTTGACATCGGAAACGGCCCCACCATCCCAATCTGCTGGAATGGTCGGCGAGGAGGTTCGATCGGCTGTATTAATCCTGCTGGCCTTGTCGGTGGTCTCTTGCGTCGCTGACACTCTCGGCATGTCTTGACGTAATGGGCGACGTCGGCGGTCAAACGCGGCCAGTAATACCTTTCCTGTATTCTCGACAGTGTCCGGGAAAATCCGAGGAGCCCAGAGGTTGGATCGTCGTGTAGGGCGTGCAGTATTTCTGGACGCAGCGCTGACGGTACAACAAGAAGGTAGCTGGCGCGGACTGGTGAGAAGTTCTTCTTCACGAGCAGGTTGTTTTGTAGCGTGAACGAAGACAATCCATGTTTGAATGCCCTACGGACAACGTCGGTGTGCCCTTCCAAATACTCGACTGGGGCTTTTAGCTCCGGGTCTCCTCGTTGCTGTTCGGCGAAGTCTTCCGCGCTTATTATTCCAAGGAAGGCGTCGTCTTCCTCATCATCTTGCGGCGGTGGGTCAATGGGGGCGCGTGATAGGCAATCAGCATCTGAGTGTTTTCGTCCAGACTTGTATGTTACAGTGATGTCGTATTCTTGTAGTCTGAGGCTCCATCGTGCCAGCCGTCCTGAAGGGTCCTTTAAGTTAGCTAGCCAACACAACGCGTGATGGTCGCTGACCACTTTGAATGGCCTGTCATATAGGTAAGGGCGAAATTTCGCTGTAGCCCAAACGATGGCGAGGCATTCCTTTTCGGTTGTAGAATAATTGCCTTCCGCTTTTGACACCGACCGGCTAGCGTAAGCTATCACGTGTTCATGTCCATCTTTTCTCTGGACTAGGACGGCACCGAGGCCTAGGCTACTGGCGTCAGTGTGGATTTCGGTATCGGCGTGCTCGTCGAAGTGCGCAAGTACGGGCGGCGACTGCATGCGTCGTTTTAGTTCTTGAAATGCGTCGGCCTGCGGCGTTTCCCATTTGAACTCGACGTCACATTTAGTTAGCTGTGTCAGCGGCTCAGCGATGCGTGAAAAGTCCTTGACAAATCGCCTGTAGTAGGCACACATGCCAAGAAATCTACGCACTGCCTTGTCGGTGGGCTGCGGGAACTTTGCGATGGCAGCTGTCTTCTGCGGGTCAGGGCGGACTCCAGACTTGCTGATGACGTGGCCTAGGAACAGAAGCTCATCGTAAGCGAAGCGGCACTTTTCTGGTTTCAGAATGAGCCCTGATGACTTGATGGCCTCTAGTACTGTGGCAAGCCGCCTAAGGTGATCGTCGAAATTTCCGGCGAATACAACGATGTCATCCAAGTAAACGAGACAGGTCTGCCACTTCAGTCCTGCTAAAACCGTGTCCATCACGCGATGGAACGTTGCAGGCGCTGAGCACAGTCCAAATGGCATAACCTTGAACTCGTAGAGGCCGTCTGGGGTGATGAAGGCGGTCTTTTCGCGATCTCTTTCGTCGACATCTATTTGCCAATAGCCAGACTTGAGGTCCATCGACGAGAAGTATTTAGCGTTGCAGAGCCGATCTAATGCGTCGTCTATTCGTGGGAGGGGGTATACGTCCTTCCTCGTGATCTTGTTCAGACGACGATAATCGACGCTGAAACGTAGGGTTCCGTCCTTTTTCTTCACCAGGACAACAGGGGATGCCCACGGGCTTTTCGACGGCTGGATGATGTCGTCGCGCAGCATTTCGTCTACTTGTTCTCTTATAGCTTCGCGTTCTCGCGGCGAAACTCGGTAAGGGCTCTGGCGGAGTGGTCGAGCGTACTCCTCGGTGATTATGCGATGCTTGGCGACTGGTGTTTGTCGAATCCTCGATGACGTCGAAAAGCAGCCTTTGTATCGTTGGAGGAGACTTCTGAGCTTCCGTTGCTTAATCACGGGGAGACTTGGATTAATGTCGTAGTCTGGTTCGGGAATGATGGTCGTCGGGGTAGATGCGGTGGAATCCGAGAGGACAAACGCGTTACTGGTTTCCAGAATTTCCTCGATGTACGCGATCGTCGTGCCCTTGTTGGTGTGCTTGAACTCCTGGCTGAAGTTTGTCAACACTTCAGTTTTCCCACCATGCAGTCGAGCTATCCCTCTTGCGACGCAAATTTCGCGGTCTAGCAGTAGACGTTGGTCGCCTTCGATGACACCTTCTACGTCAGCGGGTATTTCGGTGCCGACCGAAATAACAATGCTGGAGCGAGGCGGGATGCTTACTTGATCTTCGAGCACACTCAAGGCGTGGTGACTACGAGGGCTCTCCGGCGGTATCGCTTTATCTTCCGACAGCGTTTGACTTCGACTTCAGGTCTATGATTGCGCCGTGTTGGTTCAGGAAGTCCATGCCGAGAATGACGTCTCGTGAGCACTGTTGGAGGATAACGAAGGTGGCAGGGTAAGTCCGGTCATGAACCGTAATTCTTGCCGTACAAATTCCAGTCGGCGTAATGAGGTGTCCTCGAGCGGTTCGAATTTGAGGGCCTTCCCATGCATTTTTAACTTTCTTCAACTGGGCGGCGATGTGTCCACTCATTACGGAGTAATCGGACCCTGTGTGCACTAAGGCGGTAACTGCGTGGCCGTCGAGAAGCACGTCAAGGTCGGTGGTTCTTCGTCTGGCCTTGCAGTTAGGTCTTGGCGTCGGATCACGGCTACGTCGTGTTGAACTGAACCTGGAGCATCGCGTCGTCAAGTCGTCTTTCGTCGGTGTAGTCGTGGCTTCCTGACTTCGTCAGGACGGCGGCGTGTCATTATGTCGTCGAGATGGTTTCTTCATCGTCTTCGTTGGCGGCGGAGGATCTTCCTCAGTTCGACGAACAGCAACCGCACCTCCATCGGTTGCTGCTTTTATTTTTCCGGATATGGGTTCGTAGAGCGGTCCCGGGCTGGGCCGGTGTATGGTCGGCGCTGCGGCGACAGGTAGCGGCCTGGTGACGGCGAACGGGACGGCCGTCGAGGGCTCCACTGAGTGGCGGCCAGGTAGTCGGCGATGTCACGTGGGCGCTCGCCAAGCTGTGGACGCGGCGCGTTGACGGCGAACCCTCTCAGTCCCATGTCGCGGTATGGGCATCGGCGGTACACATGGCCGGCTTCTCCGCAGTGATAGCAGAGCGGGCGGTGGTCGGGGGCTCGCCAAATGTCCGTCTTCCTCGCGTATGTGCAGTGGGCGACGGGTGGGCGTGCTGGTGGTGGCGGCGGCGGACGACGGAATTGCGGTGTTACAGGGCCCTGGCGCGGTCGCGGAGGGGTGCCTTGACGGCGTGCGACGGCGGCGTAGGTCATCGCTTCCGGCTGGGGCTGTGGTGATTCTGGTTGCACCTCAGGAACTCCAAGCGATTGGTGCACCTCTTCTTTCACGATGTCGGCGATCGAGGCCACTTGAGGCTGCGACGAAGGCAAGACCTTGCGCGGTTCTTCGCGCACAATCGCCCTGATGGTCTCGCTCAGATCGTCCGTGGCCAGTGATTGAATTCATGCGTAGTGGATAGAGCTTGTACGGCGGTTGAATTGCCGGTTCCGCATTTCGAGTGTCTGCTCGATGCTGGTGGCCTCGCGAAGGAACTCTTCTACGGTCTTCGGTGGGCTTCGTATCATTGCGCCGAAAAGTTCTTCCTTCACACACCACGCATGAGAAGGCGGACTTTCTTCTCCTCAGGCATATCCTGGTCGGCGTGGCGGAATAGACGGTTCATTTCTTCCGTGAAGATGGCAACGTTCTCGTTAGGTAGCTGCACCCGGGTTTCTAATAGCGCTTGGGCTCGTTCTCGGCGCACGACGCTTGCGAATGTCTGCAGGAAGCCGCTACGGAAAAGTTCCGAGGTCGTTAAGGTGGCTTCTCGGTTCTCGAACCACGTCCTGGCTGCGTCTTCCAATGCGAAGAAGACATGTCGCAGTTTGTCGTCGCTGTTCCAGTTGTTAAACTTAGCGACTCTCTCATACGTCTCAAGCCAGCTTTCCGGGTCCTCGAAAGTTGAACCGCGGAACGTCGGAGGCTCCCTGGGCTGCTGCAGCACGAAGGGGGACGCTGGGGCTGCCATTGGGGTGGACTTGGTGGCGATCTTCCTAGTCGTCTCAGGCAAAAGTCCGTGCTCCGGGGGCAGTCCTTGCAGCCTGCGGCTACCTCGCTGGTTCTTGGCGACGTTGGTGTCTTCCGCGTGAGGACTTGGGTCACGGCTTTGTGGGGGCGTCCGGTACATGAACGCAAAGCACCTCCACCAGATGTCACGTGGTCGTGACGTCAAAGAACACAGTAGCAATACTGTTAAACACAAAACTAACTTTTATTGGGCGAACCTGTGCCCACAAAAGAGGCCACACTTATAGCACAACGATAGCGGCGAACACGGTCGGCGATCGTCGAAAATCTGATCAGCGGGTCAAGCGCGTCGGCTTTTATACAGCAGTCGTCGAATGTTCCAGACTAATCGTTCGGACCCGCGTGCCTTCCACAAAGTTCTACACCATTCTCGTCACGCGATGAAATCAGATAACACAAGGTTCGGCGACAACAGACAGCCGGGTAGAAGCATCGATAACTTTCCAGAAACTTCGATTACATGCAGGCGCGTCCCGCGCTGTGCGATTACATTTGTTAGGCGGCGAAACGTGGTCGCCCGATAAAGATAAGTACATGTGTCAATATGGTAACCGCTCATTAGACAGTAGTTTATATTTATTTATTTAAGAATAGACTGCAGAGTCTATTGACTCCAAGCAGGAGTAGACACAAATAGAAATACATCAGAAATCCACAACAGCAATAAAAACTTAATACAATAAATCAAGACATGAAACACTGCATATAACATATAACCCGCCGTGGTTGCTCAGTGGCTATGGTGTTGGGCTGCTGAGCACGAGGTCGCGGGATCGAATCCCGGCCACGGCGGCCGCATTTCGATGGGGGCGAAATGCCAAAACACCCGTGTGCTTAGATTTAGGTGCACGTTAAAGAACCCCAGGTGGTCAAAATTTCCGGAGTCCTCCACTACGGCGTGCCTCATAATCAGAAAGTGGTTTTGGCACGTAAAACCCCAAATATTATTATTGCATATAACATAATGTGAGTACGCTTTACCCATGCATTTTGAAGTTTGTAAAAAACCCTTCAACACTTGTACTGTCTACAATATGTTTCGGTAATTTATTGCAGGCGCGTATGGTTTTCTGAAAAAATGAATATTTAAAAGTATCGTTTCGAGCATTGTATTACTGTAACATTTTCCCATTATCAAAACGCGAGCTTGTGCGCAGAGTATGAGGAGTAATGAAATTGGAATGGATTTGTATTATGTTGTTGTACATTAAATCTGCTTTCGGTACATCTAGCTTTAAGTGTATCGATACCAAGATAAGCAATCATTTCTGTCACGCTGTCAGTGCGCTCATATCGGTTGAAAATGAATCTAGCCGCCGTTCTCTGAACTATTTTTAATTTGGCAACATTTTTTTCTGTATAAGGGTCCCATATACATGAAGCATACTCAAGACATGGCCAGTCCAACGCTTTGTATGCTGCTAATTTTACGTTCATAGGGGCTTTTGAAAGCTTTCGTCGAATGAACCAGAGAGATTTAAAAGCTTTAGTGCAGACTATCAATATGAAGGTCCCAACTGAGATTTTCTGTAATAGTGATCCTGAGATACTTAACAGCAGGTGATTCCTTAAGCACAATGCCATCCACAGAATAAGAATGTTTAAAACGGTTTTGTTCCTGCATACACGGAGGACTAAGCACTTGTCAGCGTTAAAGAACATGTCCCATTTCTTGCACCAGCCTGAAACTTCTGCGAGTGTTTTATTAAGCGTAGTTTGGTTGTCTACAGATTTAACCGAGGTATAAAGAACGCAGTCGTCCGCGAAAAGCTTTATCCTAATACCACTGTGTATGACTTTCACAATGTCGTTAACATAAATGAGGAATAAGATCGGTCCCAGAACTGACCCTTGCGGTACCCCTGATGTCACCTGTAAAGTCTCCGAGCAGTACTTGTCAACTTGGACATACTGATACCTATTTTGTAGATAAGCCCTAATGAATTCAATAAGCCTGTTATTTATTCCGATAGCGTAGAGTTTCTGTAATAATTTATTATGGGGAACTTTATCAAATGCTTTCGCATAGTCTAAAAATATAGCATCGATCTGTTCTTTATTATAATCACGAGGGCAAAATCATGACATGGTGCCAAGTAGCTGCGTCATCGTCGACAAACCGCACCTAAACCCATGCTGGGCATCTGATAACAGTTTGTAATCTTCGAGAAATACAAAATAGGTTAGCGTACGCAACTTATAGCATACGCTATAGCGTAGCATACGCTAAGCAGCGCACGTTTTTTACAGTTTTAGTTGGCTTGTGATATCTTCGGATCTCAGAGGCCATATGCCATCGTTGTGGCGATTTCCCGACAGTAGCGATAGGTGGCGCTGACATCTCGAATGTTTCTTTCGTTATGCTTTGACTCGTTCGAAACGAGAAGCGATCTCGAAAACACCACAAGGTTATCCATAATACTCTGTCGTTGGAGCGGCCTGAGACTAAGCGAAAGGCTTTTTTCGCTACACAGTCATTTGCTACGAACGAAGTGCATTTTTCAAAAGCAATGCCAAATTCAATTCGAAGTGGGCAGCTGGGACCACCGCCATGTTTCATGCAAACTCTGCAAACCACGCAAAGACGCTAACGCTAAATTTGAGAAGTAGCATGTATATGCTATACGCTATGGGTCGTTTAGTGTTCTGGCATGCGCAGTGACTGCCTGCTATTTTATAGCGTACGCAATGGTATAGCGTATGCTGAACTAAAGCTGTCTATTATGAGTTGCTGTTTTTGCTCGAATATTTTCCTAGGGCAGGGCAGAAATAGGCATTTTCAGTGGGACATAGTGAGTGTTCAACTCATTCAGCCTTCTAGCGTTACCACAAAGGTGCTGCTGTCATTACGGCCAGGTGTGTTCTTGCTCGCCAGCTGAGTTCAAATTATTCAGTAAGGATCAATTCCTAGATTGAAACAAGAAAAACCTTTGGCTCATATAAATGTATGGGTGCTGACTGAGACCTTCATCAAGGATCAAGTTAACCCAGAAATCCATTTAGCGAGTCAGATTAGTGAGTCTGCTGTATTATGTGAGATTACTTTTTATTGTGATAGCAATTATAGGAACACTCGAGGCAAATTTCTGCTAGGAGCGTCAGTATGACGTTCTGTATTAAGTACAAGTACGATACAATCTTATTGCGTGCCGTATGTTGTAGGGGTGAGGGAAAGTGTGCAGAGGTGCGCCAAGAAAGCTGGTGCCTTGATGCATGCCCAGTGTTGTGCACTCAAGAGAGGCTGGTGTGTGCATATGCTAATTTGGTCAAGCACACACCATGAGAAGCGGGCAGCGGGGGGTGAGCACATGTCTCTGTGTGGCAGAGTGTGGCTTCGTGGACCCTATCTTGAAGGTAATTTGTGGCAGATGCAAAGTAGGCAAACTGAGATGGCTAGTGGCTTTGTGTGTACCGTATTCTTGCATACCTAGTGTTGGAGGTTGTGTAATCAAATTTTAGAGACGAAGTGAAGCAAGAAGCAGCACGAAGCCATTTGTATGTTACAATGAGCATATATATATTCCTTGTAACTTGTGCGAGGTCACTCAGCTGCATATCCTACATCGCTGCGACCCGCCGTGGTTGCTCAGTGGCTATGGTGTTGGGCTGCTGAGCACGAGGTCGCGGGATCGAATCCCGGCCACGGCGGCCGCATTTCGATGGGGGCGAAATGCGAAAACACCCGTGTGCTTAGATTTAGGTGCACGTTAAAGAACCCCAGGTGGTCAAAATTCCCGGAGTCCTCCACTACGGCGTGCCTCATAATCAGAAAGTGGTTTTGGCACGTAAAACCCCAAATATTATTATTATTACATCGCTGCGACACCTGTTTTGCGCCTTCATTATATGCAGGGCCTGGCTACCCTTGCACGCTTCAAGCGCTGTTCTGATGCTGTGGATGAGACGTCAGCGTTGCAGGAGCCCCCGGAAGGTGTCATCTCACGTGGCATGCTCTGAGAAACCCTGCGAGCTATTTGTTATTATCGCTTTACATTGCCCTCCAGCCAGTGTGCACTGCAGAGTTGTTGTGTGCACTTTGATGAAGCAATTAAAATAGAGCCATGAGGCTGCACTGCAATTGTAGTCATGTTGTTCTGTACTGCTAACACTTCTCATTAACTCCTTCAAGTCAGCAAAGCAATTATTAAACTCGTTGATGTGCACTTGGGTGCTGTTGAACTGAATGCAGAACACACAACCTCATTAAAAAAACGCATTTTTATTAAGTTTGGAGAAAATTCTAACTTCGTTTTCAAAGTGTACTTTGTGGGCAAGGCATGTTTCATGTAAGAACTGTTTTTGAAAAAAAAATTGCGTTTAAAATGATTAGAGACTCCCGAGTTTAGTATGATCCTATTTAAGTTTTGGTGTTGATTTTCTCGCTTGCCCATAATTTTGTATGGTTACTCTGTGAACATTACGAATTTAGTTCTTCTGGAAAATAATTTCTGCTGAAGCTTCGCACATGCGGAAAAAATTTGTTCAATAGCCACCATTGTCAGACTTGGCCTTGCATCACTTAACACACTGTGCGTACCACTGCAAAGGGTTATCGAGCACATTATGGAGAATGTGTGCACAAGTTACTGGGCCTAAAATTACTCCTTTAGCTCTGGGAAACGAATGACTTAACTATGGGAGGATGTGGGCACTGTTTATGCTTAAAACATAAATGACTGATTTTGATGAAAGCGGGTGACATAGCCACAAAGTGGCCACTGTGTGCAGAGGGACTAGCTGACAGGAGTCGCCGAAGCACAAAATGAGACCAGTGGTATGGGTTGCAGAAGAGAATGGTGTGGCTTACACGTGTGTAACATGCCCATATCAACTTCTGTGAAGGGGAAATTTCACCTACACTCAGCATGGCTGCTGCTGTCGTGTTGATAGCTGAGGCAGCCCTTTTATTTGCTCCTTTTCATCAGGTGGCTGTCGCGTAGTCGCATAGTCGTCGATTACAATAGTCAAACTCGCTTAACGATACCGGTTTTAACGCTGTATCAGTTATAACGATGAGAAACTGCTGCACTGTCAACTTTTGTATATGTTCCTTGGTGGTATAACCCGCTTACTGCAATGCCCCGCTGCCGCATTATCAGTTATAACGATGAAGTTTGGCTGCTGGGTGCCCGAGCGAAGAGGTAGTGAAATGCGGAATCCTTGAAAAGGAAAAAAATTTGGAGGACGCTTAAGCTTCGCTTTCAAGAGTGGAACGCGATAGCGTTCCCATCGACCCGCCAAGGGGTGTAAGACAAAGCACTACGGCGCAGGGATCACTTACGAGGCGCCCCGCATCGGACTTTGCGCCCACCTATCACACGGAGAGCGTCGAGCAACGCAGCGTTCTGCGCAGCAACGAAACGTGCGCCTGAGCAAACGGAACGAACCAAAGAACTCGGTGTCTCGGAGGGGGAAACGATCTACGCCAGCCAAACATCGTGATCGGCACGGGCAGAGAGATAGACAGATAGTAATCTAAAGAAAGGAACGGCGCTTGATTCTGCAACCCGCGTGGGAGCACGGCGAAGCGTCGCCAGGGGAGAGAGAGTCGGGGCCGCAACGCGCCTGGCACCGGTCCGCGCACAGCACAGCCCCAATGCGCGCATGGCGCGCCACCTGTCGGGGCAGCGCCGTACATTGAGAGGAGGGGTCTTCTGTGTTTGCCGCAAGATGGCTCTGCGTGTGCGGTAAGCGCAGAAGAAATGTAGCGGAAACGTACTTCGCTATTCGTGTAAATGCGACTTCTGTAAGTTACGTGCTCATAATTACCGATATACACCGCAGTATAACATTCTACGGCACGTTTTTAAGGCAACACCGCGTTCACTAAAAGCGCGTTTGTACCGATTTCAAGCATCGAACTCGTGGCTGAGTGGTAGCGTCTCCGTCTCACACTCCGGAGACCCTGGTTCGATTCCCACCCAGCCCATCTTGGAAGTTGCTTTTTATTTATGAAGTGCCTGCCATGATTTATCGCTCACGGCCAACGCCGCGGACGCCGACACCCGACGCCGACGACACCGGCTTTTCTGCGACACGAGCTCCTTAACGCTATCGCGTTAAAAAGAAAACGAGAAATCCGAGCCGCCGCACGATAGCCCGCTGCTCCAACAGCCGCCGCGTGCTCATTTTAAAGCCTTCTCAGCTCGCCTCTCTCCCTTGCCCTTCCACCCCTCCGAGCACTAATGGGCTGCGCTCATAGCTCAAAACCGTCCCACCCTCCGAAACACGAATAGACTGCGCCAATTGCGCTGCTCGCAGATTGCTTGCATGTTGCTCGCTGGCTCTTCATTCAGTGCAGTTCTGCAACAGCTTAATCACTTGCGTTCGTCTTTGTTGGTTGCGTCGAAATAGTTGCTGGCCACGCGGTTTCTCAGCCTCGTTTGACCAACAATTGGTTTGACTCGCCGCCGAAACGGAAGATCGCTGATGCGCCCATTGATCATCGGCAACGCATGACGTTGCCGGTGAAAAGAAAGTGCACGGCTATACATTTGGAAACTAAGTGATTCTAACCGATGGGGCGATCATCACGAACGGGCTTGCACCGGATAGCGACGGCTGCAGTGATGACGCGGTAGGGCAGGATGCCTCAACGTTGGCCTCACAGGAGGCCTGGCAGATGACTCAGCACCTCCGGGGCTCCGTTTTCACGAGGAACCTTCCTATGCGCTACGTGGAGCACCTGGATGCATGCATGCGCAGAAGTGGTTAGGGGAAAGAAGGATGCGCTGCTATCAGCTTGTCTGCTTCCGTGGTAGCCAAGTGTGATACACCTCCTTTCCCTTAAGGAAAAAAAAAAGAATTCATGACCAGAAGGCAAAAAAGAATAGCTAGGAGACTTGACGGAAATTCGCTTCATATTGCAGCCATTGAGGCTTGTTGCGCTGACGCGTAGACCTGCGGGGCTCTGCTTCCGATGCCTCCACTTTGGGGAAGACCTGTATGTTGGCTTGCGGATGACCAGTGAACGCGGGTTCACTTTGGTTCCCCTGCCTTTCGTTTTGTAAGCTACTATTTTCAGCGTTGCTGTTGCCATCTTCGTCTACCCTGCGGTATTTTTCCCGCGTTTGAAGCAGGTGTTGTCTGTTGCGCCTTAGAAGCCTTCCATCCTCTTGTCTCCACGATGTCGGACCAGGGAGCCACTTCTTGAAGCACTCTTGCCTTACGTGGGCAATTGTCGTCCAGTATGTGTACCGTGTCTCCTTGCTGCAAAGGGTGCAGCTTTTTGCCCCTGGCCAGCTGTTTATGCTTGAGTATTGGGCATCCCAGCTCAGTGCTGTATTCCGGAACGTTGGTGCGCAGGCGCCGTCCCTGTAACAGTTGGGCAGGTGAATGGCCATCCTCTAGTACAGACACACGATAAGACAAGAGGCCTAACCAAAAATCGTCGCAAGATTCAGTGACCTTTTTCATAATGCTCTTAACTATTTGTACTCCCTTTTCATCAAGTCCATTCGATCTCGGAAATCGCGGGCTTGATGTAATGTGCTCAAAATCATATCACCTCGCGAAGTCGGCAAACTCTTTGGATGCAAATTGAGGCCCATTATCTGTAAATACTTGCACAGGGATCCCGTAGCGTGCGAATATCGCGGATGTTTTTTGTACCACCTCGTGGGCCGTCATTGTCGACAACTTTCCCACTTCAGGAAAATTGGGGTGCGCATCGAACACTACTAGATGCTTTTCCCCGGCAAAACAGAATATGTCGATGCCTACTCTGTACCATGGCATACTAGGTGTCGGGCGCAAAATAAGGGGCTCGGACTGCTGCTTGTACGCATATTTTTGGCATGCGTTGCACGAACGAATCATTGATTCAATGCTACTGTCTAGTCCAGGCCAAAAAATAAGTGCGCGCGCTCTTGCCTTGCATATATTCATACCCAGATGACCTGCGTGTACCTTTGTTAGCATTTCGCTCCTCATGGACTTGGGTATGACAATTTTGCATCCTTTCAGCAGTATCCCGTCAATGACAGATGGCTCAGCCGTAAACGGACGCAATTTCCCTTGATCCGTTGTTCCACGCGACAGTTGATGCTTTACAGTATCAGATAGGGATCCGATAGTGTCTCGTCCTGAAGGCGACGTTTTGTCGATGGGGTTACCATGCACGAGACGACACGAACTGCATGAACTTCGATGTCCTCCATTGCCTCCGGGTTTTGTGAAAGGGCGGGCGCACGGGAGAGTATGTCAGCCAGGAGCAGGTCCTTTCCAGGAACGAACTGAAAGTCATAATTGTATTTTAGAAGGCGAACAAAGAAACGCTGTAGCTGGGGTGGCATTTCTCCGATGTATTTTTTTGCGATGGCCAACAACGGTCGGTGGTCCGTCTCTATGAGAATCTTGCGGCCATAAGTAAACTGGTGAAATTTTTCGCAGGCGAACACTATGCCAAGCGTTTCTTTCTCGATTTGCGAATATCGCGTTTCGCTATCAGCGTTCGCGAGGCGTACATAACTGGGCGCCATTCTTTCTGGTGTTTTTGCATTAGCGACGTGCCAATGCCGATGGCTGACGCGTCTGCCGAGATCTTTGTTTCTTTAGTTTCATCAAAAAAAACGCCAGGAGCGGCGGCGATGTTAATGCCTCGCAGACGTCTTGCCACTCGCGCCCATGGGTTGTAGTCCACTCAAAAACAGTATCGTCCTTGATGACGCTTCGCAGCAACGCCAGTTTATCGCTTAAGCTGGGTACATGCTTTCGGAAATAGTTGACGGCACCCATCATTCTTCTCACGGCATTGTTGCCCTCCGGCGCGGGCATGGCTCGGGCGCCTTCAATCAACTCGGGGCTCGGGCGCACGCCGCCTTCATTGATTATGTCACCTAGAAATGTTATCTCCTTCATACCAAACACATTTTTCACGATTAAACGTGAGTCCTGCTTTTTCTGCCTTTTCTAGCGCGACACGCAAACGTTGGTCATGCTGGGTTTTGTCAGCACCCCAAATGAGGACGTCGTCGACGTAAACGCGTACTCCTGGGATACTTTCAAAGATGTCAGTCAGTGTCTTTTGAAAGACCTCACTGGCAGACGAAATGCCGAACGGTAGCCTTAGGAACCGATAGCGCCCGAAGGGAGTGGCGAACGTGCAGACGCGCGATGTCTAAAAAAAATCGAGCATCTGAAAGCTCACTTTCTATATCTTCGCTGGTAGGCATCGGGTAGTGCTCACGCAATATATTTTTGTTTACTTCTCTAGGGTCCATGCAAACTCGGAGAGCGCCGTTATTTTTTTCTTACCACAACCAGAGGACTTACCCATTCGGTGGGTTCTTCTACTTTGACGATGATGGACGCCTTCTCCATGCGTGCCACCTCGTCACGCAATGGTTGCTTCAGTGCCAAAGGTACTTTCCGAGCAGGTTGTACGACTGGAACCGCGTCTGGTCGCAGAACCATCTTGTACGTTCTTTGTACGCAGCCCGTTCCGTGAAAAAGATGTGCAAATTCTATTTCTGGCCCTGCTTTTTCACTTCGTCTGACTGAGTCGATGTTTGCTGGGACAATGCCGAACTCGATGCACGTTCTCAAGCCAATGATCGCTTGGCGTCCTTTCTTGACGATAAAGAAGGCAGTATCTCTCGAGGTACCGTTCATCTTTAGTGCTTTAGTGGCGACACCGATATGCTTGATCTCGGAGCCGTTGTAGGCAGTCAGCACTGCTGCGCTCTTGCGCAACGTGTTCACTTTCGAGATGCGCTGAAAAATACTAAGGGGAATCAAGTTGGCTTGGGAACCCGTGTCAACTTTCAGTTCTATCTCGTGACCAGAGACCCTGCCACGCACTGTCGAGCCTTTCCCTGGTTTTGTGCTTACGCCACAGATGCTGACGTCAAGGGCATCAAAGCTGTCTTCATGATCTTCCTGAATGCCGTGAACTTGCGGGTGCTTGCAGTACGATGAAAAGTGATTCTTCTTTTTACATGCGTAGCAAGTTTTTCCGTAGGCTGGACATCGCCGTGGTGCGTGCGCTCGACCACAGTGCTTGCACCGGCCTTTCTGTTCTTTGACGCGTTCATATCGGCGAGAGGAGTCTACTTGCACGCGCTCGTTGGCCCATGCAGCATTTTGTTGTGCAGCCGCTTCAGCTGCTTTGCATATGTCCTCGGCTTTTTGTAGAGCCAAGGTTTTGTCCCGCAACATTTTCTCTCGAACAGTCTTGTTATTAGTCCCGAATACAATCTGGTCCCTAATCAGAGACTCTTCAAGGGTCCCAAAATTACAAAGTTTGGCTTGCGTCCTCAGGTCACGTATAAACCGCTCGAATTGCTCTCCCTCATCTTGGACTCCCATACGGAACAAATGGCGTTCGTAAACCTCGTTCCCTTGCTCAATAAAGTATGCGTCAAACTTCCGCACTAGGGTCTCGTAGTCATCATTGAGCTCACCTTCGGCGAATGTGAAGTTATAGACCTCAAGTGCTTCGTCCCCGGCGGCGCTCAGGAGGATGGCCGCCTTGACCGCTTCTGTCTTGCGATGGTCTGTCGAGGTAGCCCTCGGGAATAGGTCCAGTCTTTGCTTGAAGAGTTCCCAGTTCCTTCTGACATTGTCGGTCAACTGTAGTGGGCAGGGCAGTTTTAAGGCGTCCATGGCTTGCTTCCTGCCGCGCGGCTGCAAGCACTTCTAACACCATGTATCATGCACGTCTGAGCAAGACAACACACGCAGTGCTTGGGCATCAAAAAGACTGCCCGTCTCTTTATTGTGGTTGCTGTTATGTCTTCGTGTGAGAGGGTGCCGCATGCGCAGAAGTGGTTAGGGGAAAGAAGGATGCGCTGCTATCAGCTGGTCTGCTTCCGTGGTAGCCAAGTATGATACAGTATTGTCCTGAAACATTTGTTGGTCACTGCACTTAGCTTTTGACTGTGGAAGCTGTAATTATTAATGCTGTTGCAGTTTCTGAAGACCAACTGCATGCTGTTTGTGCATCAACATCCCTTCGGCATGAGTATGTGCATTTGACACCACAAAGTAATTCACTTCCTGCACAGAAATCAGTAAGAAGTGAACCTTTGCATCCGATTATAAAGCCACACAAAATGCTTCATTGGCAAAGTTGAACACTCAGTAGAGTTCATGCGCCATAAGTGCCTTGTATTGATGAGAATGACAGGTTGGGACACTTCTGAGGCAGACAAGGTGTCTCATCCAACATGAACCTCAAAATGTCCAGCAAGGAAAGTTAACAGCATATAGCATTCATCCAGTGTTTAACAGACGCAGCTCATAACTTTGCAGTCTATGGATGCTAAAGCTGGAGCAGGCGAATGAAGTTGCGGCAGTCTGGAGTGTATAGATTAGTAGTGTTTCGGTTGTGTGTCTGTTGCACTCCAGGCGGGCTACCCACACCACGGCATATTTGGCAGGGGTGATCTTAGAGGAGCAACAGACAATAAATACCAGATGCAGGTACAAGCCGACTGAAGCATGCATTGCACTCACGACTGACCATGCAGAGAGAGTGAATAGAGCGGCATTGAAGAGACCCGCCGAGATTCTATGGGACACTCAAGCATTCCACCCTGCACATGCTGCTGCTGCGTTTACAGAGGTGAGAACCCTGCACCGATTGTTCAAGTCAAGCAAAGTGCTGCGCCAAATTGTGCCAAAGGCGGGAAAATGGTAGAAATTGCACCACGCTGCACGAAAACAGCTTTGTCTTTTGCAGGCACCAGTGAAAAATTACCGGCGTGATTTGTGTCATTGGTCTCGGAGAGTGCTTAAAGGTAAGTTTCGCATCATACAATAGCTAAATAAGTGCCTGAAGTAAATACCAATGTCCACACGGCACATATCAGGGTGGCACTGGCAAGACATGAATGCAACTGTTCCCACCACTTTTCATTATTTACGGTACGCTATAGACGCGAGTAACTGCACTCCTGGCATCTGTTCCAAAATTAGGTATTCTCCATTATTGTAGTAACCAGCAACAACGAATTCATCACGTACCGGGCAAAAGGTTTGCAGAAGGCAGATATTCGACGCTGCCAAGTTTGTCCGACGCAATTCTCCATACGACGTGGCGCACTCCGGCAGCTCGTCCTCTTGCGCTGCAACTGCCTTAATTCCTAACGGCTGCGGAGCAAGCACGACTCCGGCGCTAAATAAAAAAGAAAAAAGCTTTCGCGCATAAAAATGGTTTTAATGGTTTCAATAAGACGATGACAGAAACAGTCTCTTTGAAAACATTTTCTTAGCAATCTGAAGGATCAGACAGCCCGTCTGGTCTGAGGCGTTTTTAAGAAGTTGGAAAAAATAAATCTGTTTTATCTGATGTGTTCCTGAAATAGATGTTTTTAAGGCTGTGTTACTTGGATAACGAGCAATGGTACTGGGCTGTTCACACTCGAGGGTAGCTTGGTAATGGCAGCCAGCATACCTTTATTAAGGAGAATGCATCAATAACCCGCCGTGGTTGCTTAGTGGCTGTGGTGTTGGGCTTTAAGCACGAGGTCGCGGAATCAAATCCCGGCCACGATGGCCGCATTTCGATGGGGGCGAAAGCACCCGTGTACTTAAATTTTAGGTGCACGCTCCGGGTAGTCCAAATTTCCCAAGTCCCGCCACTATGTCGTGCCTCATCATCAGATAGTGATTTTGGCATGTAAAACCTCCTAAATAAATATTTAATGTATCGGAATATAACAGCCGACGTCCGGCAGCTGCACTAGCTTATAAAGAAAGCTTTTAGTGCACGATAGCATCATAGAGAAAAATTCAAGAGGGGACACTCGGCGAAAACTGGCATCAGGAAATGTCATGTAGCATTAATACTGTCCGTTAGCTGCCGCGGGCATCGGGAAAAACGGATCTGAAATGAAGCCAACAGACAGTCTTATTTTTATTTTTTCCTGCTAAAACGGAAGTTTTGCGTATAAATGAACTTCTATACTTTGCGACTTATTTTTCTTGCGTTGCCTAGCAACATTCTAACAGCACGCCAGGCGCGCCAGATGCCACCGAAGCGAGCGAGGCCGGCTGGGCATGTGAAGTTCGCCTGTTTGGCGTCCCGTCTCGCTCTCTCTTTGATGTAGCCTGGTTTGTTGGGCTCCTGGCACATTCTTGCCTTTCTTCTACACTTAGACACAGCACGACTGCACTACTGGACAACAGCATGTTAAGAGATTGTTTGACAGGCTTCGACGCACTTCAGGCAACTTACGGCTTACGGCATGGATAACCGAGGCTTGTGACGCAGTTTGTGAAAAACAGCTCGGCAACTGTGCACACATTAGTCTTTTAGCGATCTACGAGACATCTTGACAATATCAGCAAGACGTCTTGCAATCACCCTATGTCTACATTTTCTAGACGTTTTTTATGAAATATTCAAGACGCCTTGTAGCTGTCTTGAAAATGTGTCGTAAGTCTTAAAAGGTCTTGTAGCCGTCGTGAAGACCGTCTAGTGTACCGCCAAATAATGGATATAAGATGTATTGCAAGACATCTATAAGATTTTTTGTAAGACATCTTGTAGTTTTTTTGAAAACGGTAGTAAAATTTTGCGAGATGTTTTGTAGCCGCCATAAAAACGTTTTTTACCATCTATCATTCTCGAAGAGCAAGGTACAACACCTACTCAGTATTTATGTAACAGCTCCATAATTTGTTGAGTGACAGGTATTTAGGGTCCCAAGGTCACAAACGTACAAGTCATTTCAAAGTTCTAAAAATTGGTGGCAAAATGTCTAGTCAGGACTGTTTAACATTTATTGCAACTGCCAGCACCTTAAAGAAAGATCGAAAAGCATCACTTGTTCATTGGGCGAGGAAGTAGTTGCAAAAATGACAGCAAGATCTACAATACCTGCCAATTTACCGCTAAAACTATTGGGAAGCACGAGGACAAAGATGACATATTAAATAGTCTAGACGCTAAAATTCAGTCATTGCAAATCAGATGGTCTGTCTCCTTCCCATATCAACAGTTCAACAAACTGTTTCTTAGCTTCAGTTATCTGGCTAGAAACGACATTTACAGCACACAGTCATCGTCCTTAAATCCCACCGTATCTACACATTTTCTGACTAACCGCGCTGATGATTTGACAATAACAGACGCTCCATGAGATTCTTTTCATGAGTTTGAACTAATAAGTATCACTAGTGATATACCTTGACAAGTTTCTTCGCAAATCTTGCCAGTAAGTGTATCAGCCTTTTTGTTCCTTTTAAAAACAAAGCAAACACCGAAATTCCTTGGATGACTAGGGACCTTTTGCATTAATCACGTCGAGCGGCCAGATTACGTCGATCGAAACGCTCTGGTGACAACAAAACTCATGCAATTCCATAGCGCTAAAAAGGAACTCTCTTCTAAAATGGTTGCTGCAAAATAATTTTGTTACAAGGCAACCTTGCCGAAATTAATGAAGGCTAATCCCCGCAAATTTTGGAAAGCCATCCTACCACCTGGGCCATCCTCGGACATGTTAATAATTAACAATGTTGCAGTTTCTGACTCGCAGACAATAGCTTCTTTTAACACTACTTGCACTCTGTCTTTACGATTGATAACTCTGTAACCCCTGTTTTTGATTCCGAACCATACCCTCCAATCGACGATATATCACTGTCTCCTGAGGGTGTACGCAACCCTAAATTTAGACACTAAGAACTCGCGTGGTGCTGACGGTATCTCGATTGTTTTTGTCGTTCGATACTCTTTGGTGCAGCAGATATATTGTAAGGCTAGAAAATCTCTCGCAACCGCCACCCTTCCTCCCTCGTGGAAACTTGCTTCAATCCTGCCCTTATTTAAGTCGGGTAACGTTCAATTGTTATCTAACTATAGGTCAATCTACTTAATAGCGCACTCATGTAAACTACTCGAACACATTATCATTAAACATATTGTGGAATTTCTTGAAACTAACAAAATTTTATGCACTTCCCACTTTCCAGCACGGTTTTAGAGGTGGCCTTAGCACTATAACACAACTGACAATTCGTTCATGACATCAGCAGCTTTTTAAGCATGGGTGACCAGATTCATGCTATTTTTATAGATTTTGCAAAGGCCTTCGACAGTCTCTCACACCTTAAACTTATGCACAAGCTTTTCATTATACTAAAAAATGCATGTTTGGTTGGCTAGATATCGGACTTTCTTTCCCAGCGTTCGCGATATGTAGTTTCAACTCTAACTCACCCTTGATGCTTGTTTCATCAGGGTTTCCCCAACGCTCAGCACTGGGTCCTCTTTTATTCCTGCTTTATATTAATGATCTCCCCCTACACACCTCAGTTAAAATACGCCTTTTTGCAGATGATTGCTCTTGGTACCGTACAATTAAATCTGCTACTGATCATATTGTAGCTAATTATTTTGCTGACTTCTGTAACTGATCCAAAGCATGGCAAATGAATATCAACTTTTCCAAAACTGTCTCCATGTCTTTTACACGACGTTCATGCCCTCCCTTCTTTGCCCATGTCTTTAAGAATATTACTTTAAATAGGGTCTTCCAATTTCAATATTTAGGTATCCTGCTAACACGATTTGTCATGGTGGAGACACATTGATGTCAGCTGTAACAAGGCCCTTAAAAGATTATGTTACTTACCTCTTGCTCATCAAGAAACTTAACTTCTTACATAGTGCTACGGCACAATATGTGCGATCACGAAAGGCGAGCAGTGTGAAGACGACGACGATTAGAAGCTAGCGCGGGCTGTTGCCTCTTGGCCAAGCGAAGCGTATTGCCTTGTAAATATACTTGTAAATAGCTTTTCGTCGGTGTCTTCCTACGTAACATATCTGGTGGAGGTGGACGTTCCCTGTACTTCGTCACGGAGCTTCGCAGTGAACGGTACGTCGAGCCTTCCTTCATGGCTCCCGGCGACGACAACCCGACTCCGCCGGCTCCGACACCTGCTGCCACTTCGACGACCTACATCACTCTCCCCGCTCCCCGAGGATGTGGCGTATTCGCCGCATCCTCGAATATGGCTGCGTTGTATGGAATCCATACAAGCACTGTGACGTCAAAAACTAGAATCAGTGCAAAAAAAAAAGGCAGTGCGTTTTGTTTGTAGGAGATATGACAAGAAATTTTCACCGTCTAACTCTCTTACCCTACTTGGTTTTACTCCTCTTGCAAAGCGTCGCAAACTTGAATGCCTAAAATTCCTTCACACGTTAATCAATTCTCCTCGCCTATCCTCTCTAGATAACTATTTTACTTTTTCCGAACCCTCATGTACGAGGAGTCACCATGCGCTAAATATCTAAACCTTTTTTGCCCAGACTGATTCTTTTAAAAACAGTTTTTTTTCATCAACAAATTGAAGTATGAAATTCATTACCGGGCAGTGTCAGTGTTTCAGTTCACTTGCACTGAAACAATTCACGCAAGTTTGTTTATAAATGTTTGTATGTTTTTTAATAATCCCACTCCTGCAATAGCCTCATTGAGGCTGCAGTATGTATAAATAAATATACATGCAATGATCTGGGAAGGCCCAAGATCGTTTTCCTTACTTTGTCAACACTGATCCAAATTTGCAGGTGGAATATTATCAAGGACTCCACCAACACTACGATGGAGGTTTTTCTTGTCAGGAGATTAGCACACACCCGAATTTAGAACCGCAAAACAGGCTTCCATTATATCAGTAGTTACAAAGGAATTGAGTGTCTCCTGTTACCTGTTAAATGGACAAAATGGGAATGTCCCTAGCTAATTCTCGTAACATTAAAAAAAAGCTTGGCCGTACCAACAGCACCAATCACTATAGCCCATTTCTTACAACCCACTATAGCATCACTGAAATATTGGCAAGGCCACGAAAAACATCTGTTAAGCCACGCTTAACATAAAGCATGATTAATCACACAAACGAAGCGCTAAAGTGACCAAAGGTTTTAAACAAAACATATTTAGCGCCAGCAAACAAGGACGGAAGGGAGACGACAACACAATGCGCTAACTTCAACAACGTGATTTTCAGGAAATACACCTATATAACCCATGCACAGTGGCGCCACCTTATCCAAATCTTACCCATCCAAAAAAGCCGTTTCCTTATCTAACAGGTCGATTGAAAGGGCACTAACACACGTGTCTCTATTCCGCCAGATAGCCTGAGCTTCAATGATCTCTCGCACGTCTTTATCTTTGTGCTTCGCAAGAACCCGGCAGGATTCATACACCGGCGCACAGCCGCCTTCTTGACTGTGGGTTGACAGATGACCGTATTGCTTATTTTTCACAGTTTGGCAATGTTCCCGTAATCGGTCATTAAGACATCTCCCTGTCTGTCCGATGTATTTTTTCCCACAGGACAGCGGAAGCTCATATACAACAGTCTCTACGCATCCCACTGGCGCTTTTCGATGATTCGTAGAGCATCCGGCAGCTGGCTTACGGTACGGGTCCGTCAATCGACATATTTGTGCCAGCTTTTCTGGTGCGGAAAAGACCACTTTTGTGTCCACCCGGCTAGCCATTTTCTTAAGTTTATGTGCCGTTCTATGCAGGTAGGGCACTACCGCTACCTTCCTTCTACGTTCCGTCCCTTGATTTGCCGTGTCCTGAATTGTGCTATCTGACCTGCACCTCTTTAGCAGCCCCCTACGACCGAAACTTGCACTGATTCCGGAAACCCTGCTGCTGATAACCTTCCCGATTGATCCATAAGGCTCGTATAGATCTTGTGGTGGCAAGACTTCTTTAGAGCATTTCCAAAGCATAAGTTGGCAATGCTCCTCTTGACGAGCTTCGAGTGGGCAAACCTATACGATAACAGGGGCTTATTAGCTCTAGGTTTATACTCCCAACACGTGTGCCGTTCCATGAACTCGAGCTGAATATCTAGAAGCGCAGCACGTTATTGGAGGGCTCTTCAACCGTGAGAGTAAGTGGGCTAAGGCCTGCAGAAAATACTTCGTAAAGCTTGCCTACTGTAAAACGTGCGTCTGGTTCAAAAAGAACGAGATAGTCGTCAACGTATCTGACACCAACCACCCCGTGCTCCGACAAGGTACGGGACAGGTTTCTGTTATGGTGAGCTAGAAAAATGTCACTTAGTATGGGCGCCAAACATGAACCGATGCAAACCCCTTGCTTTTGAATGAATATGTCGTCATTCCATGCTACATATGTAGAGTGAAGGTAGCAACTAAGCATATCTAAAAAGCCCTGAACGGACAAACCGGCTGAATTTTGCAACGAAACCACGCCATACTCGTCTATGCACTCTTCTACACAAGTTATTAGTTTCTTTTGAGGCAAGGAGTAGTACAAGTCCTTTATGTCAAAGGAGCAAGCTGATAAGCTTTTGTCAGAACATTCTTTCAGGAAATCTGCGATTTCCGCAGAGCTCCTAACCAAAAATGGGTCGTTAATATTAAGAATTCGCAGCTTATCTTGCAAGAAAAGAGCGAACTTTTTCTGCCATGACCCTGTTTCTGAAACTATTACCCTTAATGGGCAATCGGGTTTGTGCGTCTTCGCACTAAACATAATTTGAAGGCAACCAGATTTTGCGTTGTCAATTTCACAAACCGACTGAGGTCTGCCTTCTTACAAAGACGCTTTGCTTCTAGCTTGATTTTTCTGGGAGATACATTACTACACTGGTCGAACACAGAGGCAATCGCAGAGCAGGCTTTCGTATTAAAATCACCTTCCTTGAGGACAACAAGGCCACCTTCCTTGTCCGCTGGCAAAACACACAGACCGTTCTGCCTCAAAAACGAAGTTACGCGCTTAACCGGTACACGTGTGACCATCGGTTTGTTGCGCGAAACCACATCGACCCCTTCGGAGATACATCGATTCACTTCACCTTGTGGGGCGCACTTTGAAATCCTTCGTACAATGCTTAGAAGTTCCGGCGCGCTCAACCTTGGTTCTACGGCGAACTTGGGGCCAAGTTCAAGAACACCTTCAACGTAGTCTGGAAGACTAACCTCGCCGACGGTCCTGACGCCACAAGGTCCGGTAGGTTTCTTCTTAGGGATGCTGTCACGCAGGCCGGATAAGGTCCTCTGCCACAGAAATTCCGTGCCGCTACTGATGATCGCCAGGAAGTCGGTCCACTTCCTGCAGGCACCCTGTTGTCTCCCTGGAGCGTCCAGCGTCGCTCTCAGAAAACCTTTCTACCCTCGCTTGCCTTTGCCACTCACTTCTCATTATCTTTAGGACTCTGATGCAATGGCCAACGGAAGGAGCAAGGCCACCAAACAACCGCAGGACTTCGTTGGGCAAATGTTTGCAGCGAATGTAGAAGGAAAGCGACCGAGCTTGGCAATTTGCGTAGATGAGGAGGGGGGGCACTGAACATGGATTTAACGATGAACACAGAAAAGAGCCCGATGTACTAGAAATAAATTGTAGCATTGCCATTTGTTGGGCGTGTTGGTAAATTGAAAGTATATTTAGCGCCAGCAAACAACATGCCCAACACGCCCAACAAATGGCAATGCTACAGTTTTAGACAATTTGTATTAAATCAGTCATTAGCATGCCAGTACATACGCAAAATGTTTATAATGCATCTTCTAGAGTTTTGCTTTGTGGCTGTCTGGTATCACACTTTGGTCACTTCACGATTCAGGGAGGTGGCTTAGTTCGAGAGGTTGATGCACCTGCAGAAAATTCACCTTGTTCCTAATTGTCCTTGACTGTAGATTTGGCACCTGTGATTAGAAGGTAAGACAAAATATATTACATATAAACGTAAAACTTCGTTATAACGGAACGGGACATAACGACATTGACTATAATAGTAAAATCCCCCTTGAAATCACCGTAGATATCCATGTTTTTAAAACCTTGTTTCAACGAAGGAAAATTATCAGCTGCCAATAGATATACCAGACTTAATTCGTCTCCGAAACAAGAAATGCCTGACCACTGCAGGTTCAATACATCGCTGTTCGCGGGGTTGAGCACACGCACTTTGCTGATGTTCAAAAATGTTGGCTATTTGTGTTGAATGCGCCGTCTAACATTGGTTCTTCTCCTTTGCGAATAGCTCCGCATAAGCAGAGGCTCATTTCCGCCATCGCAGTTTCTCGCTACAGTACCGCGCAGGCTGCCGCAGCTAGGCGTGGCCTCGGAGATTGAGATTACACCGGTGCAGTCTCAGAGGCCACGCCTTGTGCGTGTCACGTGCTGCTGCAACACGATCCACATTGTCGGCGTCGCAGCGTGCAACCTATTCAACCGCGTCGCCGTTTCATCGATTTCGCGATGCCAGAGAGGAGCCAACTGAAAACGGAAATGAAATATCATCACATTGAATCAGAAGACAACTTTCGCAAACACAATCGTGTCAGATGCTAAGAAGCCGCGTGTTGAGGATGCCGAAGTTATTTGGTCTTCTTCCCTTTTATTAAAATTTCAACAGGCACGTAGCGTACGTACGTACGCTACGTGCGTACACACGTACGTACGTACGTAGCGGCCATGGACGTCTGGCAGAGGGCCGAGCGAGACAAGCTAAATGCCATGATAAGGAGGGGGATCAAGAGCGCGCTCGGACTGCCCAACTACACACGCACCGACCGACTCCTGCAGTTGAGTATTCATAATACCCTGGAAGAGATTGCAGAAGCACAAGAAAGGGCACAGATTCTTAGGCTCTCGGGCACCAGGGCGGGCAGACGACTCCTAACTGAGATGGGCGTCCCCCCGGCCACTGTCGAAGATGCCTACCAGGGCCTTCCGAAAGAGCAGAAAGATAACATCATAATATCGCCCGCCCCGCGCAATATGCATCCCCAGCGCAACGTGGAAAGAAGGAAGGCCAGAGCGGCAGCGCTCCTACGCCGCGCAACCGAACTCCCTGGCGGCAGCTGCTTCGTTGACGCGGCCCAGTATGCAAACAGCAACAATTTCACGGTAGTTTCAATCAACCACAGAGGTTCGACCGTTAACGCCGCTTCGGTACGAAGCACGTCGTCGCATGCGGCCGAGCAAGTGGCCATTGCCTTGGCCCTCCTGGACGACGGACATGCCAATATCTTTAGCGACTCCAGGGCAGCCATCCGCGCCTTCAGCGCTGGCGCCGTGTGTAAAGAAGCCTGTCGCATCCTCGAAGGCAAAAGCACCGCCACCCACACTCTCACGTGGTTCCCCGCTCACATGGGATCCATCATGGGAGGCCCAACAAACCTCAACGAGCTGGCCCACTCCAAGGCGCGAGGTCTCGCTTTCCGCGACCATGGAGAACTCCAACGCCGGCCCGCAGTGGGGGAGAACAGAGATCAACCGACCACATACAACGAAATTGCGCAGCACTTTTATCTCGGCAGGAGAGACTTTCCTCTTCCACACAAGAAGTTAAATAGAGCGCAGGCATTGACCCTCAGATTATTGCAAACAGGTTCATATCCCAACCCGGCTTTGTTCCACAAAATTTATCCCGACACCTATGCCACTAGTTCTTGCAGGCACTGCAATGACATCGCTAGCCTAGACCATATGCTCTGGCGTTGCCCCTCGTTACGAGGCACGGAACAAATCAATGTGGACAAGTGGCTCTCCGCTATCAAGAGCCCCGATGCCGGGGCGCAACTATGGGCTGTCCAGAGGGCCCACGATGCGGCGGTCGGGCAAGGCCTGACTGTCCCAACGTGGGAGCCGCCCGCAGCGCGCTGAGTCGCGTACCTCAGGACCTTATTAAAGTTTTGCATCCATCCATCCATCCAACAGGCACGTGGCCACGTAACGGTTCTGCTGGCCATAAGGCCGTCGTCTTCTATGCAAGTTCAAATTTGTGCGCTACATTGCGCATATATCGCAATGAAGTGCAGTAATGAGTATAATGACGTAATTTGGGCTTCTATTCAACTTCGCTATAAAGAGATTTTATTGCATATGACTGATAATAGCTCCCACTGATTTGTACGGTAGGTATGTTTGCAAACAGCAACTGCTAGAAATCCGACTTCGGCATTTTGCGTATGCAGACGCAATAATGCTATCGCGGTGATTCTGCCTCTTCTGTAGTCCGAATAGCATATGCACTCGAGATACTGCCGTGAAATCCAGATTCTTGGCAATAATGACAGCTTTGTCCAAGAAGGCCAGTACTATGGTGAGAGGTTGCCACGTTCTCCGCAAGTATGTCGCAAGCGACATTTTTTTTTTCAAATCACGCATGCTGCTTCAAGCACTTCTCGAAATTGCATCTTTTTTGTTGATGTAAACATAGTCGCAGTTTGCACAGGGTATACTTGTACCACGCCGAAGCACCATTCTACAGCGTGTCCTTCACTTGTACCAGTACATGATGCAACCGGGAGGCAGTAACATATATCCACGGTAGCACACAAAGTCTTCAAAACTTCGTAATAATGGATTCAACATCTCAAACAGATTTTTGACCAAACTCGACGCATTAAAAATGTCGCAAGCAGGATAGCTTAAAAACAATGGGTGAATACGTTTCGAAAACGTTTTCATAAGACTGGCCGTATCTGTTCAGTTCGCGTGCTGGTTTTTCGACGGCGGCGTTCTTGGCGGGAGAATTCTCCATTTATCAAGTGGCACTCGGGCCAATTGCTGCTGTATTCACTCTGCATTAGCATGACTTCGGTTAGGAAAAAGAAGCCTTTTGTGGTGTTGACCTCACGTTAGAGGAGACGAACGATTGCAAACCAAGTTGACACCGCAACAGGCCACGAAAAAATGGTGCGCGAGTGCAGTAACACTGAAGCCGCTCTTTGTGACGTGGACAACGGCTCCACATCTACTTCGGAGAAGCGCTGCCACTCAGTAGACCATGCGGGTGTTAGTGCTGATTCTGACAGCGCGTCCTCTACTTCAATGGGACGCTCGAGGTGGTGGCGTGGCGGTGATAGAAGCACACTGGTGGCAATAAATGTGGGTTGCCATTTAACAGAAACACTGTGGTGCAAGGTGAATTACGCCAACATTACGTATATTATTGGAGCCGTCTACAGACCGCCTAGCACTCCGCCCGAGTTTCAAGAGGACTTAAATATGTTTTTGTGTGATCATGTAAATGGAGACCTCAACTTACCGCATATTAACTGGTAAAGTTTTTCAACTGGTCATGTAGAAACCCGTAGCACTGATAGGCTATTAGAGCTAATGTTTTCTCATAATCTCACACAAATTGTAAAAGACTGCACAATAATCACCCCTACGTCACAGTAATTGTTAGACTTGGTTTTCATATCAAGTAAAGTGGCCGATTGTGCCGTATCAGTTGAGTATGGTATATCGGGCCACAGAACGGTTGTGGTTCACGTGTTCTGTGACACCAGCATTCGAGCAAAGCGTCATGTTTATGCACATGTTAAAAACTACGGTCGTGCTGATGATACGACTATCATTGACTTTTTAGAAACGACGCTTGGCGAATTTCAAATTATATCAAGGCTTGAGTCAGTTGAACAGCTTTGGAAACGTTTTAAGAAAATTGTGCAGTATTGTTTAGATAACTACGTACCTACTCGCACTAAAAAAACGAAACAAAGAAACCCATGGATAAGCAGAAAAATAATTCAGATGAAGTGTAGAATAAAAAGATTTCGCAACAATAAAAGGGTCCCGATGGAAATGTCTCATGCAAAAGAGAACTTGAAGGCAGAGATTGCGCAGTCTAAAAAACTATTTTTTAATAACACCCTCACTAACTTTCTGAAGAGCTCACCACGAAAGTTCTGAATGTTTTTAAAGGAAACGAACAAAGCAATTGAACAGATTGTGGAAGAAACGGAAGTAATTACGTAAAAGTCTGATATCGCTGACAGATTCAATCGATATTTCCAGTCAGTGTTTTGTACGGGCCAGGATGACAACAAAGAATATGAATCGGTTCCTACATTGCCACTTCAGGCAGATATTAATATTAACCGACAAGGCATATTTGATCAGCTGCTCCTCTTGGACGCGAGAAAGTCATGTTGGCCTGACGGTATACCGAATGAATTTCTGCGACGATTCGCGGAGTGGTTGTCGTATTACGTAGTAATTATATTTCAGAAGTCTTTAAAATGCCATTCGCTACCTCAAGATTGGTGTAGAGCAATTGTTGTCTCAACTTTTAAAGGCAGCAGTAAAACAATGTTGAGCAATTATAGGCCTGTGTCTCTCACGCCGGTGTGGTGTAAAATATTTGAGCATATAGTGGCAAAAAACATTAGACAATTTTTGGAACAAAATGACTTATGTCCGTTTCAGGATGGATTCCGCAGGGGCCTTTCAACTGTAACGCAGTTGATCAAAATTGTTCATGATTTCTGTGCTGCTATAGATGCCTGTGTGCAAGTCGTTGTTATATGTATAGATTTTGCGAAGGCGTTTGATAAAGTTTCACATCGTAAACTGCTTTTCAAGCTTCACCGTGTCGGTCTTAGTGCGGATGTTCTCGATTGGATAGAAGCGTATTTAAACGATCGCTAACAAGCAGTCAGAGTGGCAAATACTATGTCGGGAAATCGTGAGGTGTATTCGGGCGTGCCACAGGGTTCTGTACTAAGGCCACTACTTTTTCTGATATACATTGATGATATCAGTTGAAAATCAGTTGAAAAATCAGATGAAAAATCAGTTTATTAAAACAAAAGATCCTGATACCTTAAAGCCATATAAGGCGTGCCGAAATAAATTGAACAAGGAGGTTAAAAAAGCAGATCTAGTTACATTTACTCTGAATTCCAGAGTTGCCTAAAGAAAAGTGACCTCGTATGGAAAAAGTTAAACACTGTTTTTAAACGCACGAAACTTTCACCTAGAATCGAGAAGTTGTCAATAAATAACTGTGAAGTGTCTGGCTGCGCCCTTGCAAATTCCTTTCATGAGTATTTACTTCATTATTCTGATCATGGTATACTTGAAGATTTTTACAATTTTATGCCCGTTAGAAATAATTCATCTGCTTTTCTAAGCCCCGTAACAGAGGATCAAGTTACATCAGTTTTTTCTTCTTTAAATAATAGTTCAAGTTGCGACGCTGAAGGAGTTCAGACACGTCCGGTGAAATATGTGTTGGATGTCTTAAGTCCATATTTAACCCATATTTTTAAACTTTGCCTAACAAGTCATTGCTTTCCAAAGCGAATGCAAATCGCTAAAGTAACTATGCTTTTCAAAAAGGGTGATCCTAATATGAATAATTACCGACCCATCTCCGTCTTGCCCATATTTTCAAAAGGCTTGGAGAAGCTTATCCATTATCAGCTTTGCTCGTTGTTTGATTTACACAAACTTATTTCAGATGCTCAATATGGATTTAGGAAGAACAAATCGACCGAATTAGCTTTGCTGGAACAGAAAGAATTTTCGTCCGAATTTGGAAAAAAGAACTTTGTACTAGGCATTTATGGTCGACTTTTCTCAAGCATTTGTTTGTATTCACCACTTCACTTTGATGAAGAAACTGGAAATTTATGGAATCTGAGGGCATTTCCTTGAACTTATCAAATCATATCTCAGTTTTCGACAGCAGTTTGTTCAAATCGAAACGTATCGTTCTGATTTAAAATCCATAGTTAAAGGTGTTCCTCAGGGTAGCATTACTGGTCCGCTTCTTTTTAACATTTACGTCAATGTTCTCACTAACCTCTCTACTAAACCTAAATATGTTTTGTATGCCGACGACGCTAGTATATTTATATTTGCTCCAGACTGCCATATCTTACACAATGACGCAAATTCTCTCCATACCAAGCTTGAAACGTGGTCAATAGTAAACCATCTAAACATAAATGTTAATAAGACGAAAGCTGTAATATTTAGACCTAAATCGAGGCAGCTAAATTCTCATGTAAGCTTAAGTTATGGTGGCGCACCAATAGAAATCACAAATAATATTAAAATTCTGGGTGTTACATTTTCTCAGAGCAAGCTATGGGATGGTCCTGTTGATGCTGTTCTAACTAAATTAGCTCGAGCAGTCGGCATTATTTCCCATTACAGATCATATCTCCCGTATCAAGTAAAGATCCTGCTTTATAATTCCCTGTTTCACTCTCATCTTAATTACTGTTTCTTGATCTGGGGAAGAACCACGTATACAAATTTGCAAAAGATCTTTATATTTCAAAAAAAGCTTATCAGAGTACCTTTTAATCTACTATACAACAGTCACTCGCAAGGTCTTTTCTCCAAAGCATACATAATACCAGTATTAAATCTTTACAATCATAAGCTTGCACTTGCATTCCAGCGCGAACTAAAATATCATCTTGAGTCTCTGCATGAGTTGTTATTACTGAAAAAGAGCACTGTTTTACCCTACCCGTCATAAAGAGGAGTGGATTGTACCAACTCCTAGAACCAATTACACAATGGAAAAATTATCCTTCACACTTCCAACTCTACTAAACAACTGTAAAAATCCGGGACTGACCTACTTAAAATATCTAAACGTGAATTACGACAGCTTCACTGCACACATTTTAGTAACTCCACCTGTATTCCTATAATGTGTATACTTAATCCTGTGTTTATTGTACAGCTTTATACCCTCTGTACTTATTGTATTGATTGTTCTATTTTCTTTGCTTGTATATTTATTTCATTTATGAAATGATCCTGTTATTTTTGGCTCTGCTAAATTGCGAAGAGATTATACGTATACTTGTGTGTGTCTTTCCCTGCTTTGCTGTTGTTGCCCTGTATGAGGAGGCTGTGGGCCTTTGTCAAGCTGCCGTTTACGAGCAACTTTTACCCACAACCTCCTCCATTATCCCGATGGAAATAAAGATTATTATTATATCTCAGCGGTTGTCCTATCACCTGTAAAAATTAAGCTTTTCTCAGAAGATTGCTTAGTTTATTGTCCGGTAACATGCAGGGAAGGTCAATTTAAAATCAACCAGTGCCTTCAAAACTTAAGCTCGTGGTGTCAAAAATGGGGTATGGAAATTACTTTAAAAAACCACTTACACACACACACACACACATAACAAAAAAAGGAAGTGATATCGTTCACATATAATATTGCTGATAATCTGCTGGTAAAAGTATATAGTTTCGAATATTTGGGTATAACCATAACAGATAAATCGAACTGGCGGGCCCATGTTGAAAATATTTGTCAATCAACATATCAGAAGTTGTGCTTCCTGCAAAGGAAATTGCGCCAGGCGACGAAAGAAGTCAAGTTGATTGCATACAAGACATATCCGTCTGAGCCTAGAATACGCTGGTGCCGTGTGGAGCCCCCATCAAAAGGTTTTAAAAGATCAACCAGAACGAATTCAGAGAATGTCAGTTCGCTTTATCTGCTCTAAATATCGACGACGTGACTCGGCAACTGAAATCTTAAAAATATGTAACCTGGAACCACTGGAATCAAGAAGACAGAAACAGCGATTGAAACTGCTTTTTGAAATACTACACGCAGAGGTGAAAATAAACAAGGGCGATTATCCAACGCTCTTTCACTAAATGTTCTCACAAACAACACGCAATACATTCGTGTAACCAATAATAGCTCGAACGGACTTATTCCGCTTTTCTTTCTTTCCTCACGCTATTCAATTGTGGAATGAATTACCGAATAATGTGGTACAAAAAATACTGTGAGTGATTTCGAGGTTGGTCTTGATAACTATTTTGCTCAAGCTGTATAGCTTATTATTTATTCATTGCATGTAACTGTGTTTTTCTACAAATGTTCTCCTACAGATGATCTTCAATGTTTGTTCTATGAACAATTCAATTACTGACAGTCCCTGTAACGACCCTCAAGTGAGGGTTAACATTATGACTAAATAAACAGCTTTGGCTTTTTCATAAACTTTATCATCATTCAATTCTTTCTGACGATTTCTTTCAGTGCCCTGCAGTAATTTTTTTGTCATAACCACTAGTGCAGATGTGAAACCGGAGCGATATGTCACTCTCATCGTTTTGCAAATTCATTCATACCGCGCACTATTGTAGAATGGAACCGCTTGCTATCGCACGCAGGCACTGAAGGATACGCAGCAAAATTTAAAGTGCTGATACACACTGAGCGCATTGCCCGACCGAACTGATTTGTGATCCACTGCTGTTGTGATCAGCTGCTGGGCTATGCACCCCGGCACAGGCCGCAGGGTGGCCCTCAAGCTGCAACAACGCAGCTTTTTGCCTTGCGTCCTCTCTCCTTTGTTGCTGATGTAACCTTGAGAGAGTTAATATATTGTATTGTATTGTATATTTGTTTACTTTTAACGCCTTGTTTTTCACAGTTTCGTACATAACGAGATATATTTTACCGATGGCACGTTAATTTTTTCCACTGTATCATTTTGTGAGCATGCTCATGTGGTGTATTTATACGGCTTTTTCCTGTATTACGCATGAAAAATGAATCGAGTTAAAGAGCGAACATCACTTTCGATGGCACCGAAGGAATACATCGGTAGATCCGTTACTGTAGGAACGGTGCTCTGCAGAAAGTGTTGCGGTGAATTTTACTGTGAGCACAATGTATACAGAAACAGTGGGCAGAAACCACCGTCAATGAATGTTAGTGCAAGCGAATAGTCCGAACGAGCGAGCGAACGAAAGAACGAGAGAGAGCGAGCGAAATATAGTTGGCGAGAAAGCAAAAGAACGAAAACGTCTTCCTCGCACATCAGCAGTACTTACGACCGACCACTGACCTCTGAACAACCATAAAAACTGCCGGAGACAGTAAGCTATTCGCTTTAATATTCACGGTATGGGCTCGGCACGCTTGAGCGCACAGCTCGGTGTGATCGTGCGTGGTCAGACGCGCCGATCTTCTCACCGCAATGATGCGGCACTAACGGCGTCCGAAATGAAAGACCCGCGAAATGCACAACGGAAACTCCCAGCTCACTGCTCTTCTTAGAGACGGAGTGACATATCGAGCAAGCGAGCCAGCGTGCGAAAGAACAACGGAAGAAAGGGCCGCGTCTGGCTCTGCGCGACGTGATTCACGATAAACAGAAACGCGCAACGCCCACGACCCGCCGACGCGCATACCAAGCGCTCAAACCGCGGTGCCTGGGTTGCCAGATTGGGCTACCTTTTATGCGGGTAGGCGTCGAAAATTCCGAATTGGCTACATGGCTATATTTGGGCTATTTTTGTCTTAAGGACTTCCGACTCCGAGTCCAGAGGACCACGTCAATACCAGTCAATACCGGCAGTATTCAGGAACGACTGTTTATGAAAACTCAAAGCTCACTGCTGCTACAAAGATACGTACGCAATGGCCAAGGCTGTTTTTTTAGGCGATGTCGGCGCTTGTAGGGATGGCATTAAGTCATGGCGGCCATGTTTATACATCATTCCAGTGCCAAGCACTCTTGTTATTGTTTTGGTTTCGGCGCCATGTGCTGCTGGTTCACGCGTGGTTTAGTAAGAAAAGTGGAATGGCTGACAGCTGTCGAGTACGTGTTTCGTGCTGGCTGCTATACAGCAAACTATTATGTGGCCTTACAGAACAACTTAATTATTCGCACGCATGTTATGGCACTTCATTTTCGGCCGTGGTCCTTCAATATTTATCAAAGGTTCTTGAAGACTATTGCTTGGTTTTCCCGCAAATCACCGCGTTATTTATTTACCCAGTAACTTTACGAAAAAATGGCGCAGCCAAAGATCTTGCCGAACTTGTTGAAGTTCATCAACGCCACGTTCACCCAGCGCCGTCAAGGAAACGGTGCCGTTGACGCCGTGCAACTCGATCACCTCGATTAAAATTGTAGTAGATTGTTAGGCTGACTGGTTTTCCATAATTGAAGTAGTAACTCAGCGTGATAAAAACCACAGAGACAAGGTGGAAAAATACATGCGCTACTCAACTGTTTAATGGAAGGATAGAATCGTACATCCGGATATGCATACCATGCAAAATAGAACAGGTACATGCACATCGAAGGCGGTTGCGCAAGAAGTCAAATTCGGCATCTAGTAATGTGACAGAAGGCTAAATTTTACACCTATCTCTATTGTTCGTGATAAAGAAGGCTTCAAGTGCAAGCCTAGAAGAGGCGTTGCCACTCCTGCCCAGAATTGTAGTCTCCGAAAATCGATCGTCACAACCACACGCGGTAACATGAGCCACCATATGTGCGCCCTTATCCTTCTTTTTCTTTAGTTTTTGTGCATGTTCCTTTAAGCGGTCATTCACGCAATGCTCGGTTGGTCCAATGTAGAGCTGCCCACAAGGGTGCAAGGAAATTGCATGTACAACCTCTCTGGAGCACTTAGCAAAGGGCTTTTCATGCCTCGTGCGGCAGCCCTGCCTGCTCTCACAGCAAACTCGAGATTACAGCTTTGAAAGCTTGTTGGGTGCAGAAAAAACCAGAGGAATACCATGACGGTTAGCAACCGTTTTAAGGTTGTGTGACAACTTGTGCACGTAATTACCTCCGTGTGTATCCCACATTCAGTCATTCAGCAGTAGAAGGCATACTCTCCCTTTCACATCACTTCCCTCGGGTAATGCACGTTGCATGTATTGTCTCCTGCATTAACTGCCTTTAGATATTTCCAAAACCTTTCCAACCTTGTGGTCTTACAGCCTTAGGTCCGGCATGAACCGTAAATTCACTCTATGCACATATTGCTGAATCGATTTGGCTGCTGTTTCTTTCCGTGCCAAATAGTTTTCTCACGCTTGGGCACCGGCCTCCTGGTCTCCCTCTTTTTTGTTTGACGGTTGACATGACTTGGCTCACGCCTGGCCTTTATAGCTGTTGTTATGTCTTGTATACAATATGCCTTTGTCCGCCACCGCTTTCCCATCTTGGATAGTTTTAGCACTTAAGGCATTTCTTTTGAGTGCTTCATATGTCTCTCTGTACAGCTTTCTTCACGCACACGTCTTATTACGCTGTCTTCGCGCACATGTTTCACGGCACGCACCTAGTGCCCGAGTAGTCTGGTCGTCGAGACGGATGATTTCCGCTCGATAACAGTACATCTTGAAAAAGAATGTCAGATAGTGTGCTCAGATTTATCCGAATCAGCAGGTCACGTGCGGCAAGCATGCTTTTGCTCGAAGCGAGCGCGCATTTCCTTGGTCAAATTGATGCCGGTGCTCTGGAAAAAATGATAATGATGACGATGGGCTTCTCTACCTTACTTCGAGCCACTTGCAAATTCGCACGCATGCGAGAGAAATGCATGTGGCATTCTTTCCATTCTTTTCAAAACAAAACATAGCACTAACCAAGAACAATGAGTAAATGGCAATGTTTACATACGCGCCACACTTCAGCGAAACACTTTCAGGCCGACATGGGCCACTGTAGATGCGGATCTGGGTAGGCACCGTTAGAAATGAGAAATAACTTTAATAGGCATTTTTATAAGGACACATGAACACAAAGTAAGAAAGACAGGTGGCACCATTCTTTTCTTATTTTTTTATGCTTGCACAACAAGTGTCACTCATGCTTCATCCAGACGGTGCACTTGCGGAGCGGATTCATGGGCGTGCCTGGGGCGCAGCCAAAGATCTTGCCGAACTTGTTGAAGTTCATCAACGCCACGTTCACCCTGCGCGGTCAAGGAAACGGTGCCGTTGACGCTGTGCAACTCGATCACCTCGATAAAAATTGTATCCACTAAAGGGCAAGGTCATGCATGGGCTGGCACCGGCCTTGAGGGAACTAACTTATCCAAGTTAGTTCCCTCAAAGCCGGTGCCAGCCCATGCCTGACTCGTTGAAACCTGGTAGGTGGATTGAATCCCGGTATTTATACAGGCGACGACTATGAAAGGCGCCGCAGTGGCTGCATTAGGTTTCACACAACTTGTTTGTTTTGCAGTGTGCACCGAAAGGCGAACCGTGCGGACGAGTGTTTTTCATAATGCCCCCGTCAAAATACTGGCGACGCAGCCGCGTATGAACCTAATGCACCGTGCTCAGGAGAACACCCTGGGTGAAATCTGGAGCATATCACAATTTACCACCACACGTGTTGCCAGCCTCGTGCGGCACATTTTGTGTCACTGCTTGCAAAACCTCACTGCTCAACCGCATCAGATATGGCCTGTAGCTTACTAACGCCTGCTGTGCAATCAAGAGGCAGCACAGCACGACGTACATACAGGCGAAAGTGAAGAAGCCAGGGAACGGTGGCTCCTTTGTGTGTAAAGGGGCGAGTGATTGCTGTCGAACGCAGTTCACATACTTTTTTGTTTATGAGGAAATCGAGCTTGTTCGATGCCACCTACTCATTTCTTTCCCATAATATGGATGCAGCAATGCCAACACCTACCGGGTGCGTTTATTGTAACTCTTCAGTTAAGAGAACTGGAAAAGGTGCAAAGTCAGCTAGACCACATTTCATCATCATCATCCTGGTTACGCCCACTGCAGAGCAAAGGCCTCTCCCATACTTCTCCAACTACCCTGGTCATGTACTAGTTGTGGCCATGTTGTCCCTGCAAACTTCCTAATCTCATCCGCCCACCTAACTTTCTGCCGGCCCCTGCTACGCTTCCCTTCCCTTGGAATCCAGTCCGTAACCCTTACTGACCATAGGTTATTTTCCCTCCTCATTACATGTCCTGCCCATGCCCATTTCTTTTTCTTGATTTCAACTAAGATGTCATTAACTCGCGTTTGTTCCCTCACCCAATGTACTCTTTTATTAGCCCTTAACGTGACATCCATCATTCTTCTTTCCATAGCTCGTTGCGTCGTCCTCAATTTAAGTAGAACCCTTTTCGTAAGCCTCTAGGTTTCTGCTCCGTACGTGAGTACTGGCAAGACACAGCTGTTATACACTTTTCTCTTGAGGGATAATGGCAACCTGCTGTTCATGATCTGAGAATTCCTGCCGAACGCACCCCAGCCCATTCTTATTCTTTTGATTATTTCAGTCTCATGATACGGATCCGCGGTCACTACCTGCCCTAAGTATATGTATTCCCTTACCACTTCCAGTGCCTCGCTACCTATCGCAAACTGCTGTTCTCTTCCGAGACTGTTAAACATTAGTTTTCTGCAGATTAATTTTTAGACCTACCTTTCTGCTTTGCCTCTCCAGGTCAGTGAGCATGCATTGCAATTGGTCCCCTGAGTTACTAAGCAAGGCAATATCATCAGCGAATCACAAGTTACTAAGGTATTCTCCAGTAACTCTTATCCCCAATTCTTCCCAATCCAGGTCTCTGAATGCCTCCTGTAAACACGCTGTGAATAGCATTGGAGAGATCGTATCTCCCTGCCTGGCGCTTTTCTTTATTGGGATTTTGTTGCTTTCTTTATGGAGGACTACGGTGGCTGTGGACCCGCTATAGGTATCACTCAGTATTTTTACATACGGCTCGTCTACACCCTGATTCCGTAATGTCTCCATGACTGCCGAGGTTTCGACTGAATCAAATGCTTTCTCGTAATCAATGAAAGCTATATATAAGGGTTGGTTATATTACGCACATTTCTCTATCACCTGATTGATAGTGTGAATATGGTCTATTGTTGAGTAGCCTTTACGGAATCCTGCCTGGTCCTTTGGTTGACAGAAGTCTAAGGTGTTCCTGATTCTGTTTGCGATTACCTTAGTAAATACTTTGTATGCAACGTACAGTAAAGTGATTGTTCTATAATTCTTCAAGTCTTTGGCGTCCCCTTTTTTATGGATTAGGATTATGTTAGCATTCTTCCAAGATTCTGGTACGCACGAGGTCATGACGCATTGCGTATACAGGGTGGCCATATTTTCTAGAACAATCTGTCCACCATCCTTCAACAAATATACTGTTACCTGATCCTCCCCAGCTGCCTTCCCCCTTTGCATAGCTCGCAAGGCTTTCTTTACTTCTTCCGGCGTTACTTGTGGGATTTCAGATTCCTCTAGACTATTCTCTCTTGAATTATCGTCGTGGGTGCCACTGGTACTGTGTAGATCTCTATAGAACTCTTCAGCCACTTGAACTATCTCATCCATATTAGTAATGATATTGCCGGCTTTGTCTCTTAACGCATACATCTGATTCTTGCCTATTGCTAATTTCTTCACTGTTTTGAGGCTTCCTCCGTTCCTGAGAGCATGTTCATTTGTATCCACATTATGCTTCCTTATGTCAACTGTCTTACGCTTGTTGATTAACTTGGAAAGTTCTGCCAGTTCTATTCTAGCTGTAGGGTTGGAGGCTTTCATACATTGGCATTTCTTGATCAGATCTGTCGCCTCCTGCGATAGCTTACTGGTATCCTGTCTAACGGAGTTGCCACCGACTTCTATTGCAGACTCCTTAATGATGCCCATAAGACTGTCGTTCACTGCTTCAACATTAAGGTCCTCTTCCTGAGTTAAAATCGGATATGTGTTCTGTAGCTTGATCCGGAATTCCTCTTTTTTCCCTCTTACCGCTAACTCATTGATCTGCTTCTTATGTACAAATTTCTTCCGTTCCGTCTTCAAGTCTAGGCTAATTCGTGTTCTTACCATCCTATGGTCTCTGCAGCGCACCTTGCCGAGCACGTCCACATCCTTTATGATGCCAGGGTCAGCGCAGAGTATAAAATCTATTTCATTTCTAGTCTCGCCATTCGGGCTCCTGCACGTCCACTTTCGGCTATCCCGCTTGCGGAAAAAAGTATTCATTATCCGCATATTATTCTGTTCTGCAAACTCTACTAATAACTCTCGCCTGCTATCCCTGGTGCCTATGCCATATTCCCCCCCCCCCCCTGACTGGTCTCCAACCTGCTTCTTGCCTACCCTGGCGTTGAAGTCACCCATCAGTATAGTGTATTTTGTTTTGACTTTACCCATCGCCGATTCCACGTCTTCATAAAAGCTTTCGTCTTACTGGTCATCATGACTGGATGTAGGGGCGTAGACCTGTACGACCTTCAATTTGTACCTCTTAAGGTTCACAAGAAGACCTGCCACCCTGTCGGTAATGCTATAGAGTTCCTGTATGTTAGCAGCTATATCTTTATTAATCAGGAATCCGACTCCTAGTTATCGTCTCTCCGCTAAGCCCCGGTAGCACAGGACGTGCCCGCTTTTTAGCACTGTATATGCTTCTTTCGTCCTCCTAACTTCACTCAACCCTATTATGTCCCATTTACTGCCCTCTAATTCCTCCAATAGCACTGCTAGACTCGCCTCACTAGATAACGTTCTCGCGTTAAACGTTGCCAGGTTCAGATTCCAATGGCGACCTGTTCGGATCCAGGTATTCTTAGCACCCTCTGCTGCGTCACAAGTCTGGCCGCCACCGTGGTCAGTTGCTTTGCAGTCGCTTCGCAGTCGCAGTATTCATATAGGAGGTTGTGGCCAAGTACTGCACCAGGCTGGCCAATCCTGCTCTGCTGAAGGAGTGCGTTACCGGTTCTGGTTACCGGGATTAGGCCACACTACACGCCTGTTTATGCAATTTTATCAACACGCGTTTTTTTTTAATCCAGTGAAAAATTGCGCAGCACCGGGATTCGAACCAACCACGGTCCTCTTGCGTGCGAGGCGGATACTCTACCTCTACGCCACCGCTGCACCTGCCACCACATTTCGCATTTCACCACATTTCACATTTCAGCAGCCGCCTAAAGAAGGTTTTGACAACCTCTATTGCCGCTCCAAGTCTGCAAATGCTGCCCCACGGACGGAGAGTCTAGCAGGGTGAGAAACGGCGTGTTTGACTTAGAAATTATCAAATGCATATAAAGGGAGCACTGAGACAAGTATCTTGTATCCAACTTTCTCTTCCTGTTTTTTTAGTGGAGTGCCTTTCCAGTAACCATACTATGAGGCCTGGACTCCTGGAACGCGACACAAATTGTGGATCATACCTTAATTTAATATGGCGAATTCAAAATGGGCACCATCTGGAGCGCGGCTTCGGGACATGCAGTGTACTGACACGCACTCCAACGCAGGTGCCGAAAGTTGTCAGGAGTTGGTAAAATGTAAATGTACCAAACGCCTATGTGTTTATTAGTGGCTTAAGGAGGGTTACCAAGCAGTTATTTGTTTTGCAAAGTACGCAACTAAACGACTATTTGCACAAATTCCTAGCGCGTGCAGATGTGTACAGGCGGACACGTGCCACTCGATTTAGAACACGCACGCGATATTAAAAAAAGCAAATGGAAACACTTGACCATAAACAGCAGTGGGGCACACTGACCGAAATCTAGCGGGGCTGCTCCTTCCTTCCAGGACCATGTCCCGGATCGCCGTCTTGTCCAAGTTCTCGCAAAGGCCCTGTCCAAAGCAAGGAATCACAAAAGGAGTCGCTCGCGGAACACACTAACATCTGAAACACCTTTAACAATCTATTGTAAGAAAAAAAGTGATGCTAAAAATCAAACAGCTATACATGTAAGCTTGCTACGTCTGGCATAGGAAGCGGTAAAGTACGTGAAGCCGGGAGTGATGGCGTCTGCTGCGAGCGGTCAACTCTAAAAACTCGTAGTTTGTGTGCATGCGCTAACGCGTCGAGATCTGGCGCCACTTTTTGACACAGAACCCACTTAGCGTGTCAGATGTAGTTTGGTCCAAGGCCCTGGACTGGCCAGGTCACGCATGTAGACATTCACAGCTCTAGAAGTGGTGCGATCTTGATTTGAGGAAGGAGGTTCGGCTCATGCAAAAACAAGTGACGCGCAATGAATAATTACGCACCAGTGCGAAGGAGAGGAAGAAGACCTGGTTGAAAGCCGTCCCGTCTATGTGGTGGATGGTGTGCTCCTTGAGAGAGCTGGCATGAGCCTCGCGGTACGCCTGCGTCCACAGATAAGGCAAGGCCATAGCGCCTGTACAACAGAAACTACAGATCTTTGCACAAGCTTACTAGAGCAAAACAATACATGTGATCGCTTGACGAGAATGATCAACTATAGGGCAGACATCAAAGCTAAATTCCTAGGATTGCGCCCTGAATGAGTATCCGGGATTTACGAAGTTTCTCTTTCTTTTTCCTGTCAGCTATTTTCTTGTAGCTCTGCGGTTTTACACTGTAACTATGTGGTACAACTAAGTTTCAGTAATGTCTTATATACATATTGCTTTGCATGACCTTTTGCGCAACCTGTGACCAAAACTGCACCCGCAGGGGAGTAAAATTTACATTTAAATAATAATAATAATAATAATAATAATAATAATAATAATAATAATATAAGTAAGTAATAAAGCAGCAATACCTGGGAGAAAATTTTACTCGCAAGCTTGTGGCATCATGTTGCCCGACAGCGAGTGCGAGGTTTTTTCCACGCATAAATTTTTATCTGGAGTTTTATATGCTCAAATGACAACATGATCAGTGGTGGACTCCGGAAAAAATGTCGACTACCCTGCTTTCTCAGACGTGCACCCATTACACGGAAGTTTTTACATTTCACTCACATGGACATGCGGCCGCCAAGATTTGACCCCGTTACCTCTGGCTGAGGAGCACAACGCGAAAGCCACTGCGCCACCCCCGCAGCTCAAATGACTATTGTATTGCACGAAATGAAACTATTACACAACACTATGACAAACTGTCAGATGCTCTAAGCCGTTGGATGAACCGAGCAGATTTGTTTAGGTGAATACAAAACTAGGATAGAGTAACAATTAACGCTTTTTTTACCGATTACTGGTTTTACTGAGTGCTAAATTATTTACTCGTTTTAATCAATGATTTTTTGTATTCTGGTTAGCCTGTTGCTGTATTTCGTTGCGGCTGCAGTCGGCGTGGCGAAGGGCTATGGTACCGTACCGCTGGTTGACAGGACCAGATCCTGTACAACAAAAAGAACACGCATATTGATCGACCTGCGCCCAATGCTATCACCCTGCCCACTGGAATCGCCTTGTTGCGGTGCTGTATTTATAGGTGCTGTGGCAGATGACGTCTGAGACCCGCGACTTGAGAGGAGAAACGTACGAGTATTGGTGACAATGTGTATTCCGGTTAGCCTGTTTCTGTATTTCGTCGCTGCTGCAGTCGCCGTGGCGAAGGGCTGTGAAGCCATTCCGCTGGTTGACAGGACCAAAGCCTGTACAACAAAAAGAACACGCGTGTTCATCGACCTGCGCCCAACGCAATCACCCTGCCCACTGGAAACGCCTTGTTGCGGTGCTGTCTTTATAGGTGGTGTGTCAGATGACACATGAGATCCACGACTTGATAGGAGAAACGTAGGTGTATTGGTGACGAATTGTATTGCGATAAGCCTGCTGCTGTATTTTGTCGCTGCTGCAGTCGGCGTGGTGAAGTGCTGTGATACCATACCGCTGGTTGACAGGACCAAAGCCTGTACAACAAAAAGAACACGCATGTTCATCGACCTGCTCCCAACGCTACCACCGTGCCCAGTGGAAACGCCTTGTTGCGGTGCTGTCTTTATAGGTTCTGTGTCAGATGACGTTTGAGATCCGCGACTTCATAGGAGAAACGTAGGAGTATTGGTGACGAAGTGTATTGCGGTTAGCCTGTTGCTGTATTTCGTTGCGGCTGCAGTCGGCGTGGCGAAGAACTATGGTACCGTTCCGCTGGTTCACAGGATCAAATCCTGTACAACAAGAAGAATACGCATGTTCATCGATCTTTGCCGAACGCTATCACCGTGCCCACAAGAAACGCCTTGTTGAGGTGTGGCCTTTATAGGTGCTGTGTCAGATGACATCTGAGACGCGCGACTTGATAGGCGAAACGTAGGAGTACTGGTGACGAAGTGTATTGCGGTGAGCCTGTTGCTGTATTTCGTTGCGGCTGCAGTCGGCGTGGCGAAGAACTATGGTACCGTTCCGCTGGTTCACAGGATCAAATCCTGTACAACAAGAAGAACACGCATGTTCATCGATCTTTGCCCAACGCTATCACCGTGCCCACAAGAAACGCCTTGTTGAGGTGTGGCCTTTATAGGTGCTGTGTCAGATGACATCTGAGACGCTCGACTTGATAGGCGAAACGTAGGAGTACTGGTGACGAAGTGTATTGCGGTGAGCCTGTTGCTGTATTTCGTTGCGGCTGCAGTCGGCGTGGCGAAGAACTATGGTACCGTTCCGCTGGTTCACAGGATCAAATCCTGTACAACAAGAAGAACACGCATGTTCATCGATCTTTGCCCAACGCTATCACCGTGCCCACAAGAAACGCCTTGTTGAGGTGTGGACTTTATAGGTGCTGTGTCAGATGACATCTGAGACGCGCGACTTGATAGGCGAAACGTAGGAGTACTGGTGACGAAGTGTATTGCGGTGAGCCTGTTGCTGTATTTCGTTGCGGCTGCAGTCGGCGTGGCGAAGAACTATGGTACCGTTCCGCTGGTTCACAGGATCAAATCCAGTACAACAAGAAGAACACGCATGTTCATCGATCTTTGCCCAACGCTATCACCGTGCCCACAAGAAACGCCTTGTTGAGGTGTGGCCTTTATAGGTGCTGTGTCAGATGACATCTGAGACGCGCGACTTGATAGGCGAAACGTAGGAGTACTGGTGACGAAGTGTATTGCGGTGAGCCTGTTGCTGTATTTCGTTGCGGCTGCAGTCGGCGTGGCGAAGAACTATGGTACCGTTCCGCTGGTTCACAGGATCAAATCCTGTACAACAAGAAGAACACGCATGTTCATCGATCTTTGCCCAACGTTATCACCGTGCCCACAAGAAACGCCTTGTTGAGGTGTGGCCTTTATAGGTGCTGTGTCAGATGACATCTGAGACGCGCGACTTGATAGGCGAAACGTAGGAGTACTGGTGACGAAGTGTATTGCGGTGAGCCTGTTGCTGTATTTCGTTGCGGCTGCAGTCGGCGTGGCGAAGAACTATGGTACCGTTCCGCTGGTTCACAGGATCAAATCCTGTACAACAAGAAGAACACGCATGTTCATCGATCTTTGCCCAACGTTATCACCGTGCCCACAAGAAACGCCTTGTTGAGGTGTGGCCTTTATAGGTGCTGTGTCAGATGACATCTGAGACGCGCGACTTGATAGGCGAAACGTAGGAGTATTGGTGACGAAGTGTATTGCGGTGAGCCTGTTGCTGTATTTCGTCGCTGCTGCTGTCGGCGTGGCGAAGGGCTGCGATACCGTTCCGCAAGTTGAGAGGACCGAAGCCTGTACCACAAAAAGAACACGCATGTTCATCGACCTGCTCCCAACGCAATCACCGTGCCCAATGGAAACGCCTTGTTGCGGTGCTGTCTTTATAGGTGCTGTGTCAGATGACGTCTGAGACCCGCGACTAGATAGAAGAAACGGAGGAGTGTTGGTGACGAAGTGTATTCGGGTTAGCCTGTTGCTTTATTTCGTCGCTACAGTAGTCGGCGTGGCAAGGCGCTGTGATACCGTTCCGCTAATTGACAGTACCAAAGCCTGTACAACAACAACAAAAAAAAACACGCATGGTCATCGGCCTCAGCCTAACGCTATCACCCTGCCCACTGGAAACGCCTTGTTGCGGTGCTGTGTCAGATGACGTCTGAGACCCGTAACTTGATAGGAGAAACGTGGGAGTATTGGTGACGAACTGTGTTCCGATTAGCCTGTTACTGTATTTCGTCGCTGCTGCTGTCGGCGTGGCGAAGCGCTGTGATACCGTTCCGCACGTTGAGAGGACCAAAGCCTGTACCACAAAAAGAACACCCATGTTCATTTACCTGTGCCCAACACTATCACCCTGCCCACTGGAAATGCGCTGTTGCGGTGCTGTCTTTATAGGTGCTGTGTCAGATGACGTCTAAGACCCACGACTTGATAGGAGAAACATAGGAGAACTGGTGACGAAGTGTATTCCGGTTAGCCTCTTGCTTTATTTCGTCGCTGCTGCAGTCGCCGTGCCGAATGGCTGCGATATTGTTTCGCTGGTGTACAGGACCAAATCCTGTACAACAAAAAGAACACGCACGGTCATCGACCTGCGCCCAACGCTGTTAGCCTGCCCACTGTAAACGCCTTGTTGGGGTGTTGTCTTTATAGGTGCTGTGTCAGCTGACGTCTGAGACCCGCGACTTCGCAGGAGAAACGTAGGAGTATTGGTGACGAAGTGTATTCCGTTTAGCGTGTCGCTGTATTTCGTCGCTGCTGCAGTCGCCGTAGCGAAGGACTGTGATACCCTGTCGCTGGTTGACAGGACCAAAGCCTGTACAACAAAAAGAACAGGCATGATCATTGAGCTTTGACCAAAGCTATCAGCCTGCCCACTGGAAACGCCTTGTTGCGGTGTGGTCTTTATAGGTGCTGTGTGAGATGACATATGATACCCGCGACTTGATAGGAGAAACGTAGGAGTATTGGTGACGAAGTGTATTCCGCTTAGGCTTTTGCCCTATTTCGCCGCTGCTGCAGTCAGCGTGGCGAAGGGCTATAATAATGTTCCGCTGATTGACAGGATCAAAGCCTGTACAACAAAAACAACACGCATGTTCATTGACCTGTGCCCTACGCTATCACCGGGCCCACTGGAAACGCCTTGTTGCGGTGCTGTCTTTATAGGTGCTGTGTCCGATGACGTCTGAGACGCGCGACGTTTAGGAGAAACGGAGGAGTATTGGTGACGAAGTGTATTCCGGTTAGCCTGTTGCTGTATTTTGTCGCTGCTGCAGTCGCCGTGGCGAAGGGCTGTGATACCGTTGCGCTGCTGTACAGGACCAAATCCTGTACAACAAAAAGAACACGCATGGTGATCGACCTGCGCCCAACGCTGTTACCCTGCCCCCTGGTAACGCCTTGTTGCGGTGTTGTCTATATAGGTGCTGTGTCACAGGACGTCTGAGATCCGCGACTTGATAGGAGAAACGTAGGAGTATTGGTGACGAAGTGTATTCCGCTTAGGCTTTTGCCCTATTTCGCCGCTGCTGCAGTCAGCGTGGCGAAGGGCTATAATACTGTTCCGCTGATTGACAGGATCAAAGCCTGTACAACAAAAACAACACGCATGTTCATTGACCTGTGCCCAACGCTATCACCGTGCCCACTGGAAACGCCTTGTTGCGGTGTGGTCTTTATAGGTGCTGTGTCAAATGACGTCTGAGACCCGCGACTCGACAGGAGAAACGTAGGAGTATTGGTGACGAAGTGAATTCAGGCTAGCCTGTTGCTGTATTTCGTCGCTGCTGCAGTCAGCGTTGCGAAGGGCTGTGATACCGTTCCGATGGTTGACAGGACCAAAGCCTGTACAACAAAAAGAAGACGCATCTTCATCGGCTTGCATACATCACTCTCGCCACCCACTGTTTACCCTCTAGAACATCACTAAGGCTACCCGAAAGGCGTCAACAAATTATTAATCGCATTTGCCTTCTGGAACATCGCTAGGTTTACCTAAAAGGTGTCAAGAAATTATTAATGGCATTTGCCACCTTGAATATCACTAAGCTTACCTAAAAGGCGTCGGGAAATTATAATTCGTATTTGCCATCTAGAACATCTTCTAAGTTTACCTAAAGGTGCCAAGAAATTATTAATCGCATTAGCCATTTTTAGAACATCACTAAGGTTGTCTGAAAGGCGTCTAAAAATTATTAATAGCGTTTGCCATCTATAACATTACTAAGGTTACCTAAAAGGTGTCAAGAAATTATTAATCACATTTGCCCATCTGCAGCATCACTAAGGTTACCTGAATGGTTTCAAGAAATTAATAATCGCATTTGCCATCTTGAACACTGATATATGGCTCGCAGAATGTGCTGGAGGGGTAAAAACTCAGAGGCGCGTTTTATGCCTCGCCGTTATTGACTGGCAAGTTGTTCAGATATTTGTCTTTGGAGCAGTGCTCGGAGATAATAAAACTATCGGTAATGCTGAAAAAAAAAACGAAATCGGTGCGTGTTTGTTTTCGTTTCTGAGCGATAATTGAAAGGAACCTACCATTCCTCCAATAAATATGTTACTCAGAGCCTTCACCGCGTTTATGTCATAAACAATGTGCGGACAGCATACTACGATAAACAAAGACGGCTCATTGACTGCCGGTGACCTATGTTTCGGGTTTCTTCAACAGTGATCGAATAACGTATGTCTCGGCTTGGAGCCTTCAAAAGAGTTTCGACAAAGAGATTTGTCTCCACTGATGAAGCAACTGCCTTTTTGACAGCGTTTATGGAACTCACGCTCCCGCGTGGAGTAGGACATTTAGCGGGTGCGCAGAATGAGTTCCAAGAAGGAGGTGCGGTGATAGGTATGCCGCGTGTCGTTGCAAAAGAAATTCATTTCTTTACAGGAAAAGCTCGGCTAAGCATGAAAAGTGATCATTATGTACCGCACGCCAAACCTGGCTGCAAACACAAAAACGGTCCCATTTGTTGCTGTCGCTCCACAGCGGACGTCACGCCAGACTACAAAGCCTAAGAAAATCCCTTCGATATTTGCCAATACACTCCATAGCTTCTCTATTGACAGTCATAGGCCTAAACCAGTACCCTACCTGTTCATTAATAAAATGTGCTTAATTCTTGACCTCAGGTTATACTAAAATGCGCATGGACAGCTTTCATTTGCCATCATTTTTTCAGCTGCCATCATTTCCGCCCAGAAAACTTTCACAAGGGCAAGTTCTCTTGTTGCAACATCATCTCCGAAGTCAGGCTCCCCTGCTCGCCCACCTTTTGTAAAAACTAGTCTGCATATCAGATCAGTATTGTCTGTTGTTTTCAATGCTTAATAAATATGCTTATCCTTTCAAAATACGCTTTTTGAGGAATGAGAGTTTCAATGTGCTTGTAAATGCGCCCGTCTTAATGTATCATGAGAAGCCGACAAACAAAGACCCCAAGGAAAACACAGGGGAAATTACTTCTACTTCCCCATCGTTTCCCACCTGCGGCAAGTTGCTTTTTCATCCACTTTCATTGCCATTAACTTATAATTTTTTTATTTCACTTAACAACTGCAAGTAATTTCCGCTATGTTTTCCTTGGCGTCCTTGTCTGTTGACTTCTCATGACATTTTAACGGGGATGTTGAGAGTATAGTAGATTGTATTTACAATATATATACAATGTGAGTCAGAGTAGTTAAGATGGCTGACCAAAAACAACACGCAGCAGCCAGCGTCCCGCGATCTCCTTCTTAATGTTTTCCTTCATCCTTCCGTAAGGACCCCCGGGTGGTGAAGCGTTGTGTCGGCGCATGGTAGGCGAAGAATTGCGAGCGAAATGTGGCTTCAGCCGCTAAACGTGGACGACGTCAACAGGTGTCGGACTTGAGGATGCATCAAACTGTAGCGGCGCAAGCTCATATTTACATAGTTAACTTGACGTAGGACTTGATAAGGCCCTGTATAGCGAGAGAGAAGCTTCTGGGAGAAGCCAACACGACGGCATGGTGACCAAAGGAGCACCCAAGCACCTGGCGCGAACTTAACATCGTGATGGCACTGGTCATACCGCTCTTTTTGTATATGCTGCGAGGCTAAAATAAACGAGATCGGGCGACTTGACGTGCCATGTGAGCGCGATCGACGACTTCACGAGCGTACGCAGTTGCAACATGTGGCACCATAGGGACAATGGCGTCAAACGTCAATGTGGGGTCGCAACCATACAAAAGATAAAAGGGTGGTGTCATGTCGGGACCACTTATACGCGAATGTCACGTAGGCCAGCGTGGCGTCCCAGTCGCAGCGATCTCTGTGAGTGTTCGGTTGAGACGTTCTGTAAGACCGTTCGTTTGTGCGTGGTAGGCGCTGGACAGCTTGTGCTCAGTGGCACAACAGCGGAGGAGGTCGTCCACAGCTCGAGACAAAAACGAGCGGCCGCTGTCTGTAAGTAACTGTCGAGGTGCGCCGTGGTGGAGAACGACGCTGTGGGGGAGAAAATCGGTGACGTCTGTTGCGCAACTAGTCGGCAACGCGTTTGTTATCGCGTAGCGTGTCGCGTAATCAGTAACGACGGCGATCCACTCATTCCCTCTAGTCGTCGTCGGAAAAGGACCAAGCAGGTCAAGGCCTACGCGAAAGAACGGTTCAGAGGGAACTTCAATTGGATGTAGTCTTCCAACAGGTGGCAGGGGAGGTTTCTTCCGCCGCTGACATAATTCGCAAGTTTCGACATAACGACGCACGGAGCGGTAGAGACCCGGCCAGAAGAACCGGCGTCGTACGCGGTCGTATGTACGCAAAACGCCAGGGTGTCCCGCCGTCGGTGCATCGTGAAGTTGTTCGAGAGTGACGGATCACAGATGACGAGGAAGGACAAGGGGCCGTAAGGGTTAATATTGCGGCGGTAGAGGATGCCGTCGTGCAGAACGAACATGCGGAACGTGGCATCAGTGCTGCCAGACTGAACTTCGGCGATGATGGGCTGTAAGGATCCGTCGCGTTGTTGTTCAACGCGCATGTCGGTCATGTCAGTAAAAGCCATCACGCAGATCACCCGATCATGCGCAGCAGGATCAGAGGGATCCACGGGGTGACGAGAGAGGCAGTGAGCGTTCTTGTGCAGACGTCCAGACTTATAGTCGACAACAAAGAAAATTCCTGGAGCCGCTCAGCCCAGCGACCAAGCCGTACTGTCGGGTCCTGGAGGGAAGACACCCAGCAGAGTGCGTGGTGGTCTGTAACGACTGAAAACGTGCGGCCGTAAAAATATGGCCGGAACTTGGCGACAGCCCAAACTAAAGCCAAACACTTCCGCTCGTTGATGGAGTAATTTATCTCGGCAGGTGACAGCAGGCGGCTGGCGTAAGCTATCGCGCACTAGGTACCATTCTGTTGTTGGGCGAGAGCAGCGCCGATGCCATGGCTGCTTGCGCCAGTGTGGACTTCGGTCGGTGCAGATGGATTAAAGAGGGCAAGCATGGGAAAGTTGGTCAGAAATCCGATGAGAGCGGCGAACGCGTGAGCCTGCTCCGGGTCCCATGATAATGGCGTGTTCTTTAGAAGATCTGTCAAGGGCCGAACAACGTCGGTGAAGTTCTTGACGAAACGGTGAAATTAAGAACTCAGGCCGACGAAGCAGCCCACGTCAGAAGCAGAACGTGGCACAAGAAAACTGCGCACGGCGCGAACATTTTCCGTATCTGTTCGGACACCGTATGCGTCAACGAGGTGTCTCAACACGGTAATCTGACGGCGCACGAACTGACGCATCGCGGAGTTCAGTTCGAGGCCGGCTTTTCGGAAGACGACAAGAATGGCAGCGAGTCGGGTAAGGTAGCTGCCGAACGTGGGAGAAAAAACAGTAACGTCGTCAATTAACAGGGACAGGTGGTTCGTTTGTAGCCTTGCAGAAGAGAGTCCGTCATACGTTCAAATTTCGCAGGAGCATTGCATAGGCCAAAACGCATGACTTTGAACTGATTTAAGCCTTCTGGCGTGATGAAGGCCGTCTTGTCACGGTCCAGTTCATCAACTGAGATCTGCCAGTAGCCGGATGGAAGATCAATGGACGAGACGTATTTAGCTCCGTGCAAGCAATCCAAAGCGTCATCGATGCGTGGTAGTGGGTAGACGTCTTTGAGCGTGATCTTGTTTAAGTGGAGATAATCGACGCAAAAACGCCAGGTACCATTTTTCTTTTTCACAAGGACGACAGGCGGAGCCGAAGGACTGGCTGATGGCTCAATGATCCCTTTGCGGCGCATTTTGTCCAATTCTGATTGGATGATTCGACATTCAGCATGCGATACACGAATAGGACTCGCATCTACAGTGTTTATACGGTGCTTATAACAACATATGTTTGGCCTAAAGGTCTCGCGCCGAAATCAAAGATGTCACTGTACGATTCAAGCAGGAGACGTACGTCCGTGGCCTGTGCAGAGGTGAAGTCAGGTGCAATCATTTTCGCGAAGTCACCCGTTAAGGAACCAGGACTGTGAGCTGCAATTGGCGCTAATAAACCACTCGCGGCATTCAGACTCTCAATGTCATAATCGGAACGACTAGAAACACTAGCCAAGAACATGCGGGCCGGCATCACTTGAGGGCACAGGCTGAAATTCAGAAGCGGTAGAACGACGTCGTTATTAGTAAACGTGACTAGCGTATGCAGAACACCAACGTTCCGGTTCAAAAGCACGTCGATGAAGGGACGAAGCACATATTCGCCGTCAGGAACCTGTGGCTTGGCGGTCAAAGTGACGTAATTAACTGCCTCGGGTGCCAGACGCACATCGTGAAGCGAGCACAAGTGCGGTGGGGCGGTGCTCGGGGCATCGGCAAGTTGAGGCAGTTCCAACTGAAGAACGCCGGTCGCGCAGTCGATGAGAGCAGAATGAGTCCAATCCAATATGTCCAATGAGTCCAAAAAGTCCAATCCAAGGATAACGTCATGAGGGCAGTTGTCGATCACAGCAAAATAAAGGAAGAAGGGTGGCCAGCTATATTTAAGGCACAGTACACATTCCAAGAACAACCAGCACGCCGCCATCGGCCACACGAAGCACTCGGGCAGTTGCTGGGGTGAGAACCTTTTTTAAACGTCTACGTAGGCTAGCACTCATCACAGATACGTATGCTCCAATGTCGACGAGTGCTTGGATAGGTACCCCGTCTATATTACCGTCAGTTGCATTTCTCCTTGTGGACACAGACAGAGGACTTGCTGCAGTAGTCGGCAATGCAGCACCACCTCCGAGGGTTGCATTTCCTAGTTATCCGAAAGGGTCCGGCCAAAAGCCACAGGGAACGAATGGCGACGTGGCTGCGGCGAACGGGAAGATGGGCGACGTGCTTGCGGTGAACGAGACTGGTGTCCGCGCGGCGATGGTGAGCGGCTGTACCACGTGTTCCTAGCAGAGTTATCGGCGCTGTTAGACTCGGCGGTGGGCTTAACATTGCGGGCATTTACATCTAAACGGTTTAGGTTGGTCGGCGTGCTAGTTATTGAGGGCCACGAGTTGCGACAGTATCGGGCGACATGACCTATGCGTCGACAGGTGAAACATATCGGCTGGTTGTCCGCGGTTCTCCACTCCGTCGGGTTGGAATAACGCGGAGAGAAGCGTCGGGGTGGAGCGAAAATAGTAGGCCGCAAGAAATCCGTTTGCTCTGGGATTGGTGACAGCACACACAGAATGTAAACCAACGTTTTCAGTTTCCTGGCGAACGATGGCTTGTACGAGGGGAACTGAAAATGTGGCAGCATCAGGGCTACGCGAACAGAAAGCTGCGGGCACCATCGCGTCCAGTTAACGTCTAACGCTTCGCACCAGGTCATCTGATGGCGACGTATGCTGCTGTGCGGATTGATCTTCACACGTCGACGTTGCGGCAGTATTGGGAAATCTGGCGAATGGTTGCAAGACGCGTCGGCTTTGGGCCTGCTCGAATTGTCGTCATCATCATCATCATCATCATCATCATCATCATCATCATCATCATCATCATCATCATCATCATCATCATCATCATCATCATCAGCCTGGTTACGCCCATTGCAGGGCAAAGGCCTCTCCCATACTTCTCCAACAACCCCGGTCATGTACTAATTGTGGCCATGCCGTCCCTGCAAACTTCTTAATCTCATCCGCCCACCTAACTTTCTGCCGCCCCCTGCTACGCTTCCCTTCCCTTGGGATCCAGTCAGTCGAATTGTCAGCACTGTTTAATGATTGCATCAACTGTAGATGGACTTTTACACATGAGCAGGTTAAACGCGTCGTCAGCAATGCCTTTAAGCATGTGCCCGACCTTCTCAGCTTGTGTCATGTCGTGATCGGCTTTACGACAAAGTGCCAGCACGTCCTGGATGTACCAAACATAGGACTGCGTGGGGGACTGGGCACGGGAGGCCAGTTTCTGTTTTGCGACAATTTGATGGCCGGCTGGTTTGTCAAAGAAGCAGTGGCGTAGCTAGGTCGTCTGGCACCCGGGGCCCATAGGTCTTCTGTAACACCCCCCTCCCCCCCCCCCCCGGTTGTAGTCGAGGAAGGCGAGGATGTCAACAATTTCCGGGTGTCTTCAGACGTATATGACGTCCCCCCCCCACTGGCCCCTTGCACCCGGGGTCAGTCCCATCGGTCCCGCAGAAAGTTCCAGGATCCTTGGGTTGCACAACGACAACCGAAGGTGACAGCGACGTAGTATGCGATAGTGACGTAGGAGGCGGCAACAACGTTGATCCCGAGTGATCACCGCCATTCATGGTGCGGACGGTGATGCGACGTCCACTACGGAGCTCCGTTTCCAGCCGTGGTACCCTCCACCTCCAGCAATGTGTTACGAGAATGCTGGTAGTATAGATGATTGTGTTTACAATATTTAAACAATATGAGTCAGAGTCGTTAAGATGGCTTAACTACCAACAACAAGCGGCAGCCAGCGTCCCGCGATCTTCTTCTTCTCTTCCTTCATCCTTCCGTAACACTATGATTAATAAAAATTGGGCCCCTCGGTTAACCGCCTTTTTTATCGTCCTAATGTATGTGCCATTTGTTGTGGAACGACTGTCAGAAACGCAGATGGATTGTTTTAATGAGGGTGGTGTTTTCTGTGATTTGAAGCGTGATCTAAACCTTCATCTATAGTCGCAACCTTTTACATCCTTTTAGAATACATGTTGCAAGATACTAACCGCTGAAGGTTAAATAATTATTCTACTTGCTTTCAACGTGTCGCTGTAAGCAGTACATCGAGAGCGGAAAACAATACGCTTAGATTTTCCTTCATTGTCTCTCTCTCTCACACACACACACACACAGACACACACACAAACACATATACGTTCAAAATTCAGGGGATCCTTTCCCTCACATTACCAATAGTCCCACTGCCAGGATAGACGCTCGGAGCAATTGAGCTCCAGCATTGGCAGTGCGTGTTCACTGACTCCACTGTTTTGGGGAATGTTTTGCTAAGAAGGCTCACCTCGTAGATGGGCGCAATGACCATGTTGTCCAGGATGTTCTCGGGTAGCGTAGACATGCCGTCAATCTGCGCATGAGACGTACTGGCTATGTTTTTCTAAACTATAAAGCAGGACCACTGAACACAAAAGCAAACATGCGCTGCAGGACAAGAGATGTCTACGAATGCTATTGATAGAAAGCAACCACAGCAACCAATGTTGCCCAACACTTGTTTATTCAAGATAGCCCATTTACACTTGTCATGGATGTGAATTTCTTCTGTTGTAAGACCACATGATTAATAAACTCCACGACACTTTCTCGAAATTTCTTTTTTTCTATCTCGAGCACAATGAATATCGGGGATGTGTACAACTTGTGCTTTCTACAGCTATGTAGATGCCAATGTAAACATATCAAATTAACCTTGCTCATGTTCGTGCCCTCCACACTGACAGATGAGAAAACACCCTGTGTAGTAGCTTCCACCGCGTGCGAAAAAGATATAAATACGGCACTACTATCTTCATTACCAATAGGGTCTATTTACTTAACATCACAATCTGACAAATTAGTTTTGTTTAAACTATAGTCGGCGTACCTACAATCTGGCTTTGTGTTCCTACGCTGCTTTACTGTTCATCGCCGTTGGACACCCGGCCACACAGCAGGCCGCTGCGGCTTCGAGTGACGCCAGATGGACACACCGACCCTACTTCCCTCCGTAACCCGAGAGCTGCATAACGACTGAAAGGTTACAGCTAAATTTCGGGGTTTTACGCGCCAAAACCATTATCACATTATGAGGCACACCGTATAGTCAGGATTAATTTTGAGAACCTCGGGTCGTTTAACACGTAGCTTAAGCACACGAGCGCTTTGCATTTAGAACCCACCGAAATGCGGTCGCCGGGACCGCGATCGCCACGGTGTTACTGCGGCAGGTTGGCTAAAGGACCCGCGAGCTTTAAGCGTGGACGACGGAATCCGCCATAACGATCGGAGCGACGTTGCTACGGTGACGTGCATTTGAATTAAAGCGGATAAATATGTTGGCCCTGCGTTCCTGGTCGGCGGCAGCATTTCAATGCCCCGCCGATGAAAAGAGCACGCCCGCAACTGAGTTTCACAGCAGACTTACAACAAGCTATTGACAATCTATTGTTTTGTAATATCGCCACGGGACTTCCGGGTTTTGCAGCTGTGACCATAACGTGACAAGCGCTATTGCGTTTACACTTGCGCAAATCGAGCTTTGCACCTTCGATGGGCCCATCGTATCAGGATGGGCGATAGCTCACGATAGTCGTGCTCTTGTTCCTTGGCAGTCTTTAAACACTGGCCACTCGTTATCGATGCTCTCTGTTCGGCGACCACCGGTCGTGCTCGCACATATTGCTGGGGCCGAACTAGTTTTTTGCGCATTTCTGTTTTGAGGCGCGGTTTAGTACGCGAGAAAACGACAAATGAGAGACAGTGAAGCACCGACTATCAATTGTTTAATGACAAGCAAACTTCTGCGCAGGTGCGCCAAGGCCAAGGATCGGCGCAGAAAGACAATCACGGCAGCTGTTTTTCTAAACAGCACGTCTCAGTCAAGAGTAAAACGGCAGACACGTCACTGACGCAGTCTTACTCTTTCCACAGAGAGTGAGTTTCCACAGTGGAAGTGTGGACACTCCCATTGGGCCCAGCGGCCGAATTGATTGCAGCGCACCAAGCAGCTGATGTGAACTGAACCACACTTCCGATTTCGGATTTGGCGGCGCAGTTTGAACGCTGGCTAGTACGTGTTAGGCCAGCTGCACTGATCGGCGCAGAATCTGTTTCTGCTTCGACTACTCAACCACGCGCAGTCTTTGTGCGGAAACGTTATGTTTATTAAGTAAAATATATATGATTTTAAGGTAATCGCAAATGGAATCAGGAACACCTTAGACTTTTGTCAACCAAAGGACCATGCAGCATTCCGTAAGGGATACTCAACAATAGACCATATTGAGGCTATCAATCAGGTGATAAATGCGCGGCATATAACCAACCCTTATATATAGCTTTCATTGATTACGAGAAAGGGTTTGATTCAGTCGAAACCTCAGCAGTCATGGAGGCATTACGGAATCAGGGTGTAGACGGGCCGTATATAAAAATACTGAGAGATATCTATAGCGGCTCCACAGCCACCGTAGCCCTCCATAAAGATAACAACAAAATCCCAATAAAGAAAGGCGTGAAGCAGGGACATACGATCTCTCTAGTGCGATTCACAGCGTGTGTACAGGAGGTATTCGAGACCTGGATTGGGAAGAATTGGGGAAAAGAGTTAATGGAGAATACCTTAGTAACTTGCGATTCGCTGATAATATTGCCTTGCTTAGTAACTCAGGGGACCACTTGCAATGCATGCTCACTGACCTGGAGAGGCAAAGCAGAACGGTGGGTCTAAAAATTAATCTGCAGAAAACTAAAGTAATGTTTAACAGTCTCGGAAAAGAACAGCAGTTTACGATAGGTAGCGAGGCACTGGAAGTGCTAAGGGAATACATCTACTTAGAACAGGTAGTTACCGCGGATCCGGATCATGAGGCTGAAATAATCAGAAAAATAAGAATGGGCTGGGGTGTATTTGTCAGACATTCTCAGATCATGAACAGCAGGTTGCCATTATCCCTCAAGAGAAAAGTGTATAACAGCTGTCTTACTAGTACTCACGTACTGGAGGCTAACGAAAAGGGTTTTACATAAATTGGAGACGACGCAACGAGCTATGGAAAGAAGAACGATGGGTGTAACTTTAAGGGATAAGAAAAAAGCAGGTTGGGTGAGGGAGCAAACCCGAGTTAATGACATCTTAGTTGAAATCAAGAAAAAGAAATGGTGCATGGACAGGACATGTAATGAGGAGGGAAGATAACCGATGGTCATTAAGGGTTACGGACTGGATTCCAAGGGAAGGGAAGCGTAGCAGGGGGCGGCAGAAAGTTAGGTGGGCGGATGAGATGAAGAAGTTTGCAGGGACAACATGGCCACAATTAGTACATAACTAGGGTAGTTGGAGAAGTGTGGGAGAGGCCTTCCCTGCAGTGGGTGTAACCAGGCTGATGATGATGAGGATGATATGATTGCGAGCGATCTTTACAAGCCTGCATCGAATGTGACCTCTGTGCAACATGCAATTCCATAACGTTGGAGAAAGACGTCTTGCGAAAATGAGGAACTGTTTATTTTGTTCTATAAAAATGCTCATTCCGCGCTTATTGTGTGTTCATCTGAAGTTGTGTCACCGGGTAAGCAGCAGTAGTTCCCTTACGAAGGTCCGACGGACGGTATCAGCTCAATATGTAAATTACAAGCACGTGCAATTGTGATATTTATATTTTATAGGAAAACTGCGTGTAGAGGCGAAACGTGCGAAAGTGGTGAATGGGCGGCATTACAAACAAAAGCAATTTGCGTTTACATACATGGCGTAGAAAGTAATTGACTCATCCCAAACAATGCCGTAAAGAATATTTTCAACTTCTTGCAATGGTAGATAAAAGCGTTCTCAAAACTGCTCAAGTGAACGATGAGTCACTGCAAGCGTGCAGGGAAAGATGAAGACAGAACCAAAAGGGGCCAGTATCGTTCAGTTTCAAAGACGGCGTCCAGTACCGAGCATTCAAAAACAAGAAAGGCCGCTCTTTCGAACAGCTTGTAGTTCCCCAAAAGTATCGTGGTGCACTTCTCTATTTGGTTCACAGCAATAGGTGGGCTGGCCATTAGGAGTGAACAAAATTAAGAGCAGACTACTGAACGACTACTACTGGCCGATGTGCATCAAGAAATCTGAGCAAGGGGTACATTCCTGCAGTGTTTGCCCAAGAACCGGATGCCAAGGTACCTTTGGTCCGAGTGCCTTTGATTGGCGAACCTTTTCGCAGATTGGCAGTCGACATTGTTGGTCCATTACCAGTAACAGCAGTGGGCAGTTGTGTTACCGGAATTAGGCTCCACAGCAGTTTTAAACGCGCTACTCGGCATCTTTGCGAGAATCGGATTTCCCAGTGAAATCCAATGCGACATGGTTCTGTGTTTACTAGCGCGCTTACCACGAAATTCTTGCAGAAATCTGGCATATCCATTCACCACAGCTCTGCCTATAACCCGCAAAGCAATGAAGTCGAAAAACTTCACTCAGTAATGAAGCGGATTCTGCGCGCGCTCTGCTTCGTGAATGGCACCGACTGGGATGGGGCTGTTCGCGCAATGCTCTTTACTCTGCGCTCCATCACTGACGAAGCAATCGGATTCACCCCGGCGGAACTTGCTTACGGTCGAGCGCTTCGCTCCCCGCTCACCTTGCTAAAAGTGGGAAGACGAATTTTTAGACAAATCCGTTGTCGATTACGTGCTGAGATTGTTCGAACGCCTACGTGAATCGCAAGAATTGGCGCAGATCAACATGACAGAAGCGCAGCAAAACACTAAAGTGTACTACGACAGATCTGCACGCACTCGAACCTTGAATGAAGGCGACAAAGTGCTGATGTTGAATTCGTCGAAGGCAAATAAATTGGAAGTAGCATGGGATGCGCCATGCGACAGTCATGGTTAAGCAAAAGCTTTCCGACACGAATTACTTGGTAACGACGCCCGGTAAATGCAGGGACGTGGCAATCTAGCACTGCAATCTAGTGAAGCCGTTTATCCAACGCATGGAGACGTTGAGCATCGTCCTAAATGAACCAGACGAAATAAATGTTCCAGTCCCTCAAGTACCGACCCCTTGCTCTTGCCCGTCAACAGAGGAAATACTAGAATCTGTCGCTAAACAAGCTTCTTTAACAATCAATCAAAGCAAGGCGTTAAAAGTGCTTGTACGCTATTTCAGCGATTTGTTCAGCCCCTATCCCGGTAGGGCAACCCTCGTGGAACACGACATTGAATTGACATCTGACCAACCCTTCCGTAGAAGGATGCAGATTTTCGCTCTGTCATGAGAAGCTGTTGAACGATTACGTTCAGAACATGTTGAAACTGGGTCTAATTGCTCCAGTGGAAAGCAAAAACGTGTCACCGATGTTTATCGTAGAAAGTCCTAGCAAGGAACCCCGACCCTGCATTGACTATCGTAAGCTGAATGCGATAACCAAAAGGAGGACGTTTCCCATTCGTAAATTCGTAAGCGAGAAAGTTTCTGCGGCGCAGTACATTTATACGTTAGATATGGTACGATGGATGGATGTTATAAGCGTCCCCTTTGGAACCGGGCGGTGGGTTGCGCCACCAAGCTCTTGATATTATACTGCCTAATGTGCTACCTAGGTTAAACAATGAAAAAAAAAACACTAGGTACGTCGCTTCTGGCAAGCGCCACTCACGAAGAACGCTAGTAAGCTCGCCACTTTCATAACTCCGGCGGGCACATATCGCCCCCTGGTGCTCACTTTTGGCCTCAAGAATGCACCGTTCGTATGTTCAAAACTAATGAATCAAGTGGTCACAGGCGCCGAGTCTCTCGCTGTGCCCTACCTTGATGACATCGCTGTTTTCTCGAGCATCTCAAAACAGAATTTGGAACATTTGCAGCAGGTATTCCTTTGATCCGTGAAGCAGGGTTGACTCAAACTGAGCAAACGTAGTCTTGCAAGCACTGAAGTCCACCACTTGTGGCATGTTGTTGGCCAAGGGAAGCGACGTTCTTCCGTAATAAAAGTTGAGGTAAACACTAGCTTTCCTTTGTCAAAAACCTATTAACTCGCGTTCACCCATTAACTGGCGTTCGTTTTTGGGTTTAGCTGACTCCTACAGAAGTTACATTCCAAACTTCGCACATATCGCTAGTCCTATCACAGACGCTCTGCGCAAGACCGATCCTACTATTGTGCGTTGGAATACGGCGCGTAAGGACGCATTTGCTGCAATTCAAAAGTTTCTTGTCACCAAACCGGTTCTCGCGGCACCAGGTTACTCTCTCCATTTGTTAGTTCAGTGTGACGCCAGTGACCGCAGAATAGGCGTTGTTTTAAGTCAGGTGAACGAAAAAGGTGAGGAGCACCCTGTTGTCAACGCGAGTCGAACGCTAACATCACGCGAGCAAGCCTACAGCACAGCAGAAAAAGAATGCGCTTGCTGGGTGTGGGCTCTCGAAAAGCTCTCGTGTTATCTTAAAGGTTCTTCCTTTGTTCTTGAAACCGATCATTCCCCTTAGTGTGGTTGAACCAAATGTCAAACAAGAATGGTCGCTTGATGAAATGGAGTCTAGCACTTCAACAGTTTGATTTCCTAGTGCGGCACAAAAAAGGCAAACGCCATGCAAATGCTGACTGCCTTAACCGCATTCCCCCCCCCCCCCCCCCTTATTTTTTTTGCTCGTGTGCATGCAAGTTGACGCAAGCCTTTTCATTCTCGTGTTAGGTTTTCATGTGTTCTGCTCCCCGTGAATTCAACTGCTGAGCTTTCCTAAGCTTGGACGCGAGGTTGCTTCTGACGCAGTTACTGCGTTTCTTCCGCTCTTTCACTAAGCCACTTCAGATCCTGTCGTGCAGCTGACGGGATGAACCCAGCGCGAGAGGTCTGCGACCGGCTCCCTTTCGCTACGTGCTCGGCATCATTTCGGCACTCAGCGAGAAGTGCTAATTATGAGCGTCGCCTCCTCCTGGGCGTCCCAGCCCCTCTCAACGGGCTTGTTGTTCGAGTCCGGAGACGCACAGCGCCTTCTTCACCATTTCTGCGACGTCTAGCATAACTTGCCCGTGTGTGCCACCGTGCACCTCGGCTTCTTCACCCATTACGAGCGCAAGGACAATGTGATCGTGCAAAACGCGTCAATACTGTGCTTGGACAATCTTGTTGCCATCGTTGGCTACCTGTTCCCACCTCGAGTTGTTCAAGAAGCGTGATCCTCTTGAACGCCTCCAGAAATGGGTAGCTTTGGCTGAGCTGTGACATTCGCGGTGCTGGTCTCCATTCTACGTTGGGGTCTGCAGATAAAATTACCCGCTTGCTGCGATATTTTTTTTCTTTCTTGCCATGCCCTTATTGGCTACTTAGCGCACAAGAAGCGCGTCGCTGAAGGAATAAATGTGATTGTCTTCCTAGCGCTGTGTGGGCCGTCTGTCACGTAGCCGGTCGTCCTGCCACCCTCGGCGTCTAGCCGCTGAATACGTAATATCGCTCACGGTAAGACTACAAATGAAGCTGTGCAGGCTGATATGGGCTGGACTAGTTTTGAAGCGAGGGAAGCTTACAGGCAAATTGATATGAAGAATGACTGAGGAATATGGAAGAAAGTAAATGGGCTGGGAGAGTGTTAATATCTGTACAGAAAAAACTTTGATTCACAGTGGAGGAAAAGAACTATGAAGCTTACCAGGAAGTATGCGGCCTGTAGAGTGAGCAACACAGCAACAAAGAACGTCAAGCTGAAAGCAATAGAGACTGAAATAATCTCATAGGTGGCGGCAAGGGTAAAGAAACCTGCGATGAGTAACTACTTAAGAAGAAAAAACGAAATCAGGAAAGAAACCATTTACGATAACTCAAAGGGAAGCTCATTACTTTTCGAAGCGAGATCGGGATGCCTTAGAACACGCACCTATAAAGCGATATATAAGAAGGAAGAAGAAGCATGTGCTTGCTGCGGTAAAGCTAGGGAAACTACGGAGCATGTTCTGTTAGAATGTGAAGACTCCTACCCAGCGGTCCATATAGGCACCACTGGTCTCCTTGAAGCCCTTGGAATCAGCGAGAGCAGTGGAAAAGTAAACCTATCCGCAATAGGGATTAGTAAGAGGAGATTGGAGGATTGGCGGAATAAAAGTAGGGAAACGACAAAAAACGGAGACGTACAAAAGCAGACTTCGCAATAGGGGATCAGAAAATTTGGTTGTGGGAGTTCATAGTGTTTTTTCTTCTTTAACCTAGGTAGGTAGGATATTAGACAGAATAATAGCTAAAGCGTAGTGGTGCAGCCGACCTCCCCATTCCAAAGGAGACGCTCACAACATCCATTTTCCATCCATTTGGTCCACAGACCACGTTGGTTGTACTCAGGGCTCGTTGTAGTAAGGTGGTAGTTCAATTATATTTTAGAAGTGCGTAGATAAAATGTGCTCGTTGTCATGTGCATTAACCATCGCAAAACCTCCGGACTCGTGTAACACCATTAGTTCACCTTCTGCTTCGTGCGATCCACCAGTGTCGTGTACTATTACAGCGCCCGTCCGAGCTGCCTTTGTTCCGCCGAGCTGCCTGCCCGCGCTCTCGTGAAAAGTCTGGTACTGGGGCTTTGAATCAAGTGTATGGAAGGCTTTGTTGAAGGTTGTGCTTTTAGGGAGCTGCAGTTCATCGGAAGTTGTACAGTGTTTGCGCCAGCAAAACGTCGGTGCCACGGTGCCTCTGCGACGAAGGAGCGTTTGCTAAGTCTTGAAAGGTAAGCAAGTTTGGCGCTTGCGCGCATTCTTGCAGCTTATGGTTGATGTAATGAGCGCTGTGTAACTAGCTAAAGGAGAGTGCTTTCTGATCGTAGGTTGTCAACGTTGCTCTGCTCATTTAGCAAACAATTTCACGAAAGCTTCCTCTGATGTTACAGCGTACTTGTATTCTGCTGTGAAATATATGCTACCCGCCTTGATTGCTATGACTGAATGGGCACACAATTATGAAAACACTGAAAGTCTTTGCTGTTTGTTTGGTAGTTTCTTGGCAAGAAATTCTTTGTTATATAGGCATTCCCTCAAGCACAGTACATGTGTAATGTCTACGTCGATGTGTCATGGACTTCACGCGTTGGCACACGATTGCTATGTTTGATGCTTAACCAGATATAACTTTGTGTGAAAATGTTTGTATGTATGCAGTTTGGTCTGAAGGTCCACGCCGCGAGATCCTATTTGCATTGTTTATGTTCTTGAGTGTCTTCGCGTACTTGTCTTCTATGTTGCAGATCACATATAGGCCGATATTACAATAACGAGGTTTATTTGTAATCAAGACATTGCTATCAGACGCTGGCCTTTACGCTATCAGACGCTGGCCTATATATATTCATTCATCTTAAGAACAGGATGTCAGCTCTTGCAATCGTAGGTTAGGGCAGTGCGTAATAAAGTAAGGACTGCGATTTTGTCGTGATATTTACCGCTGGATTCTATGCCACTGGTGTTGCCCACCGCTAACGGCCGGCTATGCCAGTACGTAACACGGGCCGGGGCGTTGGTCAGACCACTAACGAATAGCGAAAAGGAATAGCATCGCTACAAAATCGCGGCGTAGCTTTCAGAATGCTTTTCATGTGCTCAATATTTTTTAATCCCATGTTCTATGTTTTAATACATATTGTCGTTTTGTTGATGATCGTCCTGGTAGTCTGTTGCTGCTGATTTCGTTCCTTCCTGAAATTTCACTTGTTACAAAATAGCAGTGAAACCTCCTGAGATATAACGAAGATACATTCGCACAACCACGCGCACATTGATGCAGATGGCTGTGTGAGGCTTTCTTTCCAATTCCACATGACACTGGTAAATCAAATTTTCAGGTTCACAGCGCAATAAATTAAACATTTCTTACTGTTCAAGGCTATGCGGATTCTGAATTAAGGCATCTCTACATCCCGCAGGAACCTGCTGCACTGCCGCAGGCTGGACTGCACAACGACAAAGCAGCTGATATGTGTGCTTTCACAAAGGTGTGTACAAAACTGGCACCACCTTGCGAGTTGTACGATACGTTTGTGTAATATGCAATCATTTTACTGTATTGCAGTTTTCAGGACTTCTAGTGGCTGATCACGAATTTTATATATTGGTGGAGTGCCCTCAGTTTAGTGAACTTACCTAAAGTAGCCTCCTCTGAGTTAAATATAATTGGGGGCTTAATAATTATGCCTGATATACTCCGTATAGACTTTATATTAATTTAGGCAAATTGCCTTTTTAAGAACTGCGAATTAAGGTTTCGTGCTGTTAATAATGCGCTCTAGAGCATCTACAAGAATGTGTTCTACCACCTGAAGACATAGTTTAGGCAAAAAGTGCCTTAAGCAATGCTTTCGCACAAAAGTTTGACAGAAGTTTGACAGAGTTTGACAGGAGCCTGTCTGGTTGGCATGAATTATGACGAAGAATGACATACACCAATCATAGGCAACTATAAAAGCAATACATTTCGGCTTCCATATGAAAGCCTGGCTCACAATGGGGCAAAATATTAGAAGTTCATTTTTTAAGTATACCTTAGCATAAGACGGGGGAGGGTTCCTAGGTTTCAGTTGAGGGTGTGTCTGGTTGATTGTACCTCTAGGGATTCCGGGTACAGACATGGCTTCCAGTTTCTTTCCTGGCCGATTATACTAGATTTCATCCAGTAACCATTGTATTTAGTCGTTGCTGGATGCTCTGCCAAGCATTTGATGCCACTCTTTTCTTATCCACATTGTTTTTTTTTAGCGTAGCCGTTGTTTAAAGCTGCCTATCACCACAATGCATATATCATTCATATCTCAAAGCTCAGAATTTATGCCAGTAAGATTGTTGTTACGGTTTGTTAGTGGGATGGTTGTCTCGTTGGCTAAGCATGGTTCGTCACTGGGATGAGTCTCTTGTTTGTTTAGCTTCTTGCCAGGTTCTTATGGATTTCATTTTGTGCACAGTGAGATGTTCCAAACGAACCTTGCATATACACGAAAACGAGATTTACAACAGAGATTGCATATATGCAAGGGCACATACATCTGTGAATAAAATACTCGAGCCTCATTTCTGCCTATAGAAGAAAAGTTATCCCTTGTCGAGGCCATGGCTGCTTGAACTAATCAACCTCCGAGCGAAAGTCTTTTATAATCACTATTTTTGATATCTAAATGCTTATGCGGCATGCACAAACCGCTTGCTTTAATTTTCCACTAGGATGAGCTGTGTAAAATTTATAGTTGGGTAATAATTGCAATAATTAACTCATTTCACCTCTCTTCTAATGACTCTAGAAAAGAGATGCTTCTACCTTGACAAACCTATCATGAAATTAGTTTGTTGAGGCCCAATATACAGGACTTTCTAAACTGAAGGTATCAGTAACTATTAAAGACTACGCTACCTATAAAAATGCTGCTTGTGTATGTGGTTTATTCACTTTGTCAGAGAAAATCATTGCACCCAAGTGTAGTCAGTAAATTGAAAACTGCATGTCTGGAAGGGGAAGTCAGACAATTGCATTCGAAGACAAATGCATCTTGTTTGATACTTCTCGATCACTTGTACGTCACTAATCAGCTTGACGCTTGGCCCACCACTCAATCAGGCTTGAAGCTTTCAGTGTCTGCTAATCACTAGAACAGCCTCAGATCTCACTCTGTGTCAAGGGGTAACACGCATTTGCTTAGATCTAGGCAGATGCATGTCGTTATTTTGTATTGAAGTTCCCGTCTTAGGTGAAAGTGCGCAGCTCAGCACAATGCATGCATGGTAAACGTAAGGCTGTTTTATTCTTGAAAATGAATAAGCAAGTAGTAGCTCTGGCCATTTTTGCAAACCTTACCCTATTTCCTAACCATTCCTTGATCAAAACTGTATAAAATGAATGTGCGCCTGTTCTACTGTTTCACAGGTAGACATCGGTGACGGGGTATATTGACACATGTACTTATCTTTATCGGGCGACCAAGTTTGGCCGCCTAACAAATGTTATCGCGCAGCGCAGGACGCGCCTGCATGTAAAAGAAGTTTCTGGAATGTTATCGATGGTTCCGTCCACTGTCTTTCAACCGCAACTTGTGTAATCTGATTGCATGTATGCGCGACGCGAATAGTGTAGAACTTTGTGGAAGACACGCGGGTCTCATCGCTTAATCTGGAACATTCGACGACTGATTTATAAAAGCCGACGCGCTTGACCCGCTGATCAGATTTTCGACAATCGCCGACCGTGTTCGCCGCTATCGTTGTTCTATAAGTATAGCCTCTTTTGTGGGCACAGGTTCGCCCAATAAAAGTTAGTTTTGTCGTTCACAGTATTGCTGCTGTGTTATTCAACGTCACCACATCGTGACATATGGTGGAGGTGCTTTACGTTCATGTACCGGACGCCCCCGACAAGCCGTAATCCAAACCCGGACCGCAAAGACAACACCAGCGCCGTCCCGGAACATAGAGCAAGCCGCCGGCTACAGCAGCTGCCCCCGGAACACGGAATTCTACCAGAGACGACCAAGAAGATCGTCAGAGAAGTTCGTCCAGAGACGACCAAGAAGACAGCCCCAATGCCCAGCCGGAGCAGCCCCAATAGTTCTGCAGCAGCCCAGGGAGCCACCGACGTTCCGCGGTTCCACATTTGAGGACCCGGAAAGCTGGCTAGAGACGTATGAGAGGGTCGCTACGTTTAAGAGTTGGAACAGCGACGACAAGCTGCGGCATGTCTCGTTCGCATTGAAAGACGCAGCCAGGACCTGGTTCGAGAATCGAGAAGCCACCTTAATGACGTGGGACTTCTTCCAAAGCGGCTTCTTGCAAACGTTTACAAGCGTTGCGCAAAAAGAGCGAGCCCAAGCGCTACTAGAAACCAGAGTGCAGCTGCCAAACGAGACGATCGCGATCTTCACGGAGGAGATGGCCCGTCTCTTCCGGCACGCCGACTCGGAAATGTCGGAGGAGAAAAAAGTCCGCTTCCTGATGCGGGGCGTCAAGCAAAAACGTTTCGCCGGACTTATTCGCAACCCGCCAAAGACCGTAGCTGAGCTTTCTGCAGAGGCATCGTCGATTGAGAAAACTCTGGAGATGCGCACCCGGCAATATAACCACGAGGGGCTCACGCCGCAGTACGCCATCCAAGGATGGGGTTCGGACGACCTGCAAGAGACCATCAGGGCCATTGTGCGCGAAGAACTGCGCAAGGTCCTGCCTTCGTCGCAGCCTCAAGTGGCCTCGATCGCCGGCATCGTGAAAGATGAGGTTCAGCGATCGCTTAGAGTTCCTGAGGTGCAACCTCAGTTACCGCAGCCCCAGCCAGGAGCGATGACCTACGCCGCCGTCGCAAGCCGTCAAGGCCCCCCTCCGCGACAGCGCCAGGGCCCTGTAACGCCGCAATTCCGTCGCCCGCCGCCGCCGCCACCACCCGTCGCCCAGCGCAGCTACCCAAGGAAGACAGACATTTGGCGAGCCCCCGACCACCGCCCGCTCTGCTATCACTGCGGAGAAGCCGGCCATGTGTACCGCCGATGCCCATACCGCGACTTGGGACTGAGAGGGTTCTCGGTCAACGCGCCGCGTCCACAGTTTGGAGAGCGCCCACGTGACATCGCCGACTACCTCGCCGCTACTCAGTGGAGCCCTCGACGACCGTCCCGTTCGCCGTCACCAGGCCGCTACCTGTCGCCGCAGCGCCGACCATACACTGGCCCAGCCCGGGGCCGGTCAGCGAGCCCATATCCGGAAAACTAAAAGCCGCAACCGGTGGAGGTGCGGTTGCTGTTCGTCGAACTGACGAAGATCCTCCGCCACTGACGAAGACGACGAAGAAACCATCTCGACGACTTAATCATGACACGCCGCCGTCCCTACGAAGTCAGGAAGCCAAGACTACACCGATGAAAGACGACTTGACGACGCGACGTACCAGCTTCAGTTCAACACGACGCAGCCGTGATCTGACGCAAAGACCCAACTGCAACGCCAGACAAAGAACCACTGACCTCGACGTGCTTCTCGACGGCCACGCAGTCACTGCCTTAGTCGACACAGGGGCCGATTACCCCGTAAAGAGTGGACACTTCGCTGCCAAGTTGAAGAAAGTTAAAAATGCATGGGAAGGCCCTCAAATTCGAACCGCTCGAGGACACCTCATTACGCCGACTGGAATTTGTACGGCAAGAATTACCGTTCATGACCGGACTTACCCTGCCACCTTCGTTATCCTCCAACAGTGCTCACGAGACGTCATTCTCGGCATGGACTTCCTGAACCAACACGGCGCAATCATAGACCTGAAGTCGAAGTCAAACGCTGTCGGAAGATAAAGCGATACCGCCGGAGAGCCCTCGTAGTCACCACGCCTTGAGTGTGCTCGAAGATCAAGTAAGCATCCCGCCTCGCTCCAGCATTGTTATTTCGGTCGGCACCGAAATACCCGCTGACGTAGAAGGTGTCATCGAAGGCGACCAACGTCTACTGCTAGACCGCGAAATTTGCGTCGCAAGAGGGATAGCTCGACTGCATGGTGGGAAAGCGGAAGTGATGCTAACCAACTTCATCCAAGAGTTCAAGCACATCAGCAAGGGCACGACAATCGCGTACATCGAGGAAATTCTGGAAACGAGCAATGCCTTTGTCCTCTCAGATTCTGCCGCATCTACCCCGCCGACCATAGTCCCCGAACCAGACTTCAACGTAAATCCAAGTCTCCCCATGAGCAGCAAGCAGCAACAGCTCAGAAGTCTTCTCCGTCGATACAAAGACTGCTTTTCGACATCATCGAGGATTCCACAAACACCAGTTGCAAAGCATCGCATCATAACCGAAGAGTGCGCTCGACCACTCCGCCAGAGCCCTTACCGAGTTTCGACGCGTGAACTTGAAACTATTAGGCAACAAGTCGACTAAATGCTGCGCGACGACATCATCCAGCCGTCGAAAAGCCCGTGGGCATCTCCTGTTGTCCTGGTGAAGAAAAAGGACGGTGCCCTACGTTTCTGCGTCGATTATCGTCGACTGAACAAAATCACGAAGAAGGACGTATACCCCCTTCCGCGGATAGACGACGCATTGGCTCTGCAACGCTAAATACTCCTCGTCGATGGACCTCAAGTCTGGCTACTGGCAAATAGAAGTCGACGAGACAGATCGCGATAAGACCGCCTTCATCACGCCAGACGGCCTCTACGAGTTCAAGGTCATGTCATTCGGACTATGCTCGGCGCCTGCAACGTTTCAGCGCGTCATGGACACGGTGTTAGCTGGATTGAAGCGGCAGACGTGTCTTGTTTATTTGGATGACGTCGTTGTCTTCGCCGAAAATTTCGAAGACCACCTTAGGCGGCTTGCGGCAGTACTAGAGACCATCAAGTTATCAGGGCTCACTCTGAAGCCAGAAAAGTCCCCTTCGCTTACGATGAGCTTCTGTTTCTAGGCCACGTCATCAGCAAATGCGGAGTACGCCCCGACCCGCAGAAAACAACTGCCATCGCAATGTTCCCGCAGCCCACCGACAAGAATGCAGTGCGTAGATTTCTTGGCATGTGTGCCTACTACAGGCGATTTGTCAAGGACTTTTCACGCATCGCTGAGCCGCTGACACAGCTAACTAAATGTGACGTCGAGTTCAAGTGGGAAACGCCGCAGGCCGGCGCATTTGAAGAACTCAAACGACGCATGCAGTCGCCGCCGGTACTTGCGCACTTCGACGAGTACGCTGATACAGAAATCCATACTGACGCCAGTAGCCTAGGCCTCGGTGCCGTTCTAGTCCAGATGACGAACGGAGTCGAAAAGGTGATAGCTTACGCTAGCCGGTCGCTGTCAAAAGCGGAAAGCCACTATTCTACGACCGAAAAGGAATGCCTCGCCATCGTTTGGGCTACAGCTAAATTTCGTCCTTACCTTTATGGCAGGTCATTCAAATTCGTCAGTGACCATCACGCGTTGTTGTGTTGGCTAGCGAATATAAATGATCATTCAGGACGACTGGCGCGATGGAGCCTCAGACTACAAGAATACGACATCACTGTAATCTACAAGACCGGACGAAAACACTCCGATGCCGATTGCCTATCACGCGCCCCCATTGACCCGCCGCCGTAAGATGACGAGAATGACGACGCCTTCATTGGAATGATAAGCGCGGAAGACTTCGCTGAACAGCAAAGGGCAGACCCGGAGCTAAAAGGCCTTGTCGAATATTTGGAAAGACACACCGACGTTGTCCCCTGGGAATTTAAGCGCGGATTATCTTCCCTCAGGCTTCAAAACAATCTACTCGTGAAGAAGAACTTCTCACCAGTCCGCGCCAACTACCTTCGTGTCCCGTCAGGACTTCGTCCAGAAGTATTGCACGCCCTACATGACGATCCGACCGCTGGACAGCTTGGATTTTCCCGGACACTGTCGAGGATACAAGAAAAGTATTATTGGCCCCGCCTGACCGCCGATGTCGCCCGTTATGTCAGAACATGCCGAGACTGTCAGCGACGCAAGGCACCGCCGACAAGGCCAGCCGGATTACTAAAGCCAATCGAGCCTCCTTGCCGACCATTCCAGCAGATCGGGATGGACTTCCTGGGACCCTTTCCGACGTCCACAACCGGAAATAAGTGGATCGTCGTGGCGACGGACTACCTCACCCGCTTCGCTGAAACTAAAGCACTGCCGTAAGGTAGCGCAGCCGAAGTGGCGAAATTCTTTGTCGAAAACATCCTCCTGCGACATGGCGCCCCAGAAGTCCTCATCACCGACAGAGGAACGGCCTTTACAGCGGAGCTCACGAAAGCCATTCTGAAATACAGTCAGACAAGGCACAGGAGGACAACGGCCTACCACCCGCAGACGAATGGTCTTACGAAGCGGCTGAATAAGACCCTCGCCGACATGCTAGCGATGTACATCGACGTCGAACACAAGACCTGGGATGCCCTTCTGACGTACGTAACATTCGCTTACAACACGGTGGTGCAAGAAACAACACAGATCACACCGTTCAAGCTGGTCTACGGTAGGAACCAGACGACGACGCTCGACGCCATGCTGCCGCACGTCACTGACGAGGAGAACCTTGACGTCGCTACCTATCTTCAGCGTGCCGAAGAAGCCCGACAGCTCTCCCGCCTGCGGATCAAGAACCAGCAGAGGACCGACCGCCGACACTACAACCTCCGACGACGGTTCGTCGAGTACCAGCCCGGCGACCGTGTTTGGGTATGGACCCCGATACGCCGACGAGGACTCAGTGAAAAACTACTGCGACGCTATTTCGGACCCTACAAGGTCATCCGACGTATTGGCGCACTGGACTATGAGGTCGTGTCAGACGGCATTTCGCATTCATAGCGGCACCGCGCACGATCTGAAGTGGTCCACGTGGTGCGCCTTAAACCCTTTTATGGACGCTGACGAACTTTCTTATTTTGTTATTTTCTTTGCTACGAGTGCTTCTTTTTTTATTATTACTCTCGTTTGTTTGCAGCATCGGGTCAATGCTTTTTGAGAGGGGGGTAATGACACGTGTACTTGTCTTTATCGGGCGACCACGTTTGGCCGCCTAACAAATGTTATCGCGCAGCGCAGGACGCGCCTGCATGTAAAAGAAGTTTCTGGAATGTTATCGATGGTTCCGTCAACTGTCTTTGACCGCAACTTGTGTAATCTGATTGCCTGTATGCGCGACGCGAATAGTGTAGAACTTTGTAGAAGACACGCGGGCCCGAACGATTAGTCTGGAACATTCGACGACTGCTGTATAAAAGCCGACGCGCTTGACCCGCTGATCAGATTTTCGACGATCGCTGACCGTGTTCGCCGCTATCGTTGTTCTGTTAGTGTAGCCTGTTTTGTGGGCACAGGTTCGCCCAATAAAAGTTAGTTTGGTCGTTCACAGTATTGCTACTGTGTTATTGAACGTCACCACCACGTTACAATATGTTGATAAGGGCCTGCTGAAGAGGCGGCGCATGGATGCTAACAATTCAGGCTTGCAGTTCGCGAGGGGCCTCCCTAAAGCTATTTTTACAAAGCAATTTGTTGAAGGGTGGTTCTTTTTGGGCGGCCGTCAAATTCCCATAAAAGCCTTCCACAGAAAGAGCCATTGGATTCCAGGAAGGTCAGCGCCATACTAGGTTCGTGTGTGAAAAAGAAGCATCTTAATATTCTTTGTGCAGTTTTCAACAAGACTCTTTCCATGGAAATTTCAGTGCTATCTTACGGTAGTGCTTGCTTTCCTGGAAAAATAGCTATTAGCCTGATTATATTAGAATATTTCGCGGTACAACGCGGACAGAACACAGGGAGACGTTCTGCACGAACAACAGGGCAATCTGTTCAAAAACAAACAGAACAGAGACACGTCTTCGTCATCCCCCAATCTCACTCTCACCCACTAGGCGGAGTCCGTTAGTGCGCCCATCGTCGTCGTCGTCTGCATAAAATACACGCGTCAATATTATAATACAAGCTTGTCCAACATAACTGCAGAACTGTCATTACTGTTGGCATATGTATTTTTGTGATAGAAGCCCTGGTCCTATGAATGCACTGATAATCCAATGTACTGCCTTGTGGAAAGCTAACATGTTTAGCAACAAGATCACTTTGACAATGTCTGCCTGCACAGCAAAGGCATTTTACAATCTTGCTGTAGAACGCCCATAATGCCTGTTCAACTGCTTACACGTTGCTTGTATCATTTCTTCGTTCTTAAGTGCCGCACTTAAATCAAATCGTCTATATACCTACGCCCAAGCAAAGCTGTGACACAGTTTCGACTGGCACCTTGCCTCTCCTAAGATAATTCACACACATAAAACTTCCATGTACTGGTCACGATACGAATATGAAAGTTCATTAAACTGATGTTGATTTGCAGCTTTTGTTTGTAGGTGACTATTGGTATCATAGTGCTTATGTGTCGTGTATCTGCTGGTGTTGCTCACATTCATCCCGCTTCCAGCTCTAATACACTATTTCAGCCATTTTTGCATTTTAGAAGGACTTTGCACAAAACGGGTGGAGTTGTTTAGAGCTCACAAGGGTCAAAGCTTGCATCTTGTGCATTTTCGTTCTCAGAAACAGATGCCTGGTGTATTGCAGTGTCAGAGTAATGAAACCAATATATTGCCTTTTTTTCTCTTTTCTGGACTACACAACGCCACATTGTAGTGTCCTACCAGGGGAACTCAAAAACACATTGTCTCCACTACTATCACGGGGCTATTAAACGGATGAATTCAAGCACACATATAAACCTGTCTTCTTATGTTGTATGCCAAACCTGGTCAATTGGCAACGTGTGACACCTGCCTTTTTTAGCGCCTGCTTCTTTGTGGAAAACAATTCCTGTACGTATTCACTATATACCTTACAATGGCCAGCATACTAAAGTTTCTTGACAAACGTCAAGCTAATTCATGCTGCATCAATATGGAAAATAAGTAGCTTTCATTAAAACTTGCATGCTATTCACTAAATAATTACTGTAGTCAGTTGAATTGTATATCCTCTTTAAAATGGCAACAGACGTACGTTACTCAGAACGTCATTACAGCGCTAGCTGAAGTCCAACAAGGAGTTCTTGGGCAGTTGCAAAGAGCTTTTTAGGAAGTACATAAAAATTTATTCAGGGATAATGAAATGTTTGTAAATCCTTGCAATGTAACCATGGCCAATAGTTGACATGATGTTACTGGCAAGTTACTTGGATGTATAGAGGTGGTTAATAAATAGTCGGTTCACAGTTTTTATAGGAAGGACACAAAAATTTATTCAGAGATAATAAAAGGTTGGGGGGGGGAGCTTGCTATATGTATCCGTGTCCAATAGTTGACATGACATTACTAGGAAGTTGTTAGGATTCATAAAGGCGGTTAATAAATAGTCGTTTCACAGTTGACACGTTCTACCAACTTAAGATAATAAGCAGTCGGTAAGAATTTAATCGACATTTTGTTTATTTTTCCAATTCAATATTGGTGACCAATAGTCGGTAGCATGTTGCTAGGAAGTTCTTACGGTGTCTAAAGACGGTTTATTTTATCTCCATAGGTTCTTGTAACATTTGTCTAATGACGGTTTATTCAATGTTACTAAAAAGTTACTAAATCGAGCAACCTCTGTGCTACGTGACCGTTTCACTGTTATTAAAAATCGCAAGTCGCGATTTCATTGCGCTCAACAGGAAGCTTCGTCTTCCTGTCTAAATATTTGTCAATGTGCACCGTGTCATTGCGATATAACTTGTGCGACTGTCAAGCCCACTCTCTAGCTTTCTCCGCGATTCCCTGTGTCCTGTCAGTGGTTGCGCTTATTTCACTTGTGCTTACTTATAATGCTGCAGTGGCCTGTAGGATGCAATACTTGTTTTAACTCGTCTGCCTTAGTAAAAAACAACAACAGGATACTCTGCTGTCTCCAACGTCGTTCTTCCGTTTTATTAGTAAAGATCACTGTAGCAATTCTGCCTCGCCTTTTGTCACATTACAATAATTAGTCTCCTGGGCTTTCCATCCCGTCTATTGCCACTTCGACGTTTTGAATATTCTTTCTTGCTTTTCGTTTGACAATGTGCAGCGCTAGTCTCTTTCGTGCATCCTGATCATCTTTTGCACTCCCCTGCTTTATGAAAGCTACAGGCCCCAATAATTTAGGCGGCCGTGCTTGGCACAGAGAGGTAGGAGTATAGGTCCTCACTCGGCAGTGAATATTTCGACTCACTAGCTCACAACTTTCGACCGATCGCGATGGCGGCAGAGCAGCTTCTGTGTTCCATACTGACGAGAAATAGCGCAAAGGAAAAAAATATAAGGGACCACGATACGAAACGAAACACAATACAATAAGATACGAAACGATACGATACGAAACACGATACCAGCGTAGACTAGCAACTGTACTTTGTCAGAGACATAATTACTGTATACAATGGCACAAACCCGTGTAAAAGCTTAAAGCTTAGCGACTATATCGTACATCTCTAGTTTATGCAGCATCACAGGTGGTCTTGCAACGCACATGTCACCGGACTTGTGGATAAAGAATGATTCAGCACTCTCCCGCGCAGTCCCATATTTCTGCCTTGACAACACCTTGATTGTATTCAGCAACGGTTTATTTCTTGCAATATAGGCACAAATTAAACCACGGCCGCCCTTTCAACGAAGCTCTGTGGCTCATTAATCGGTTATTCAAGTACCGTTCGGTTTGGCCGATGTACCACTTCCCGCCGGACAGGGGAATGTGATCACACCCAGTGCGGATAGCTTTTGGATCTAAATATCGGGATTAGGTGCGACCATGCTCGTAAGTTGTATTCACGAGGTCTCTAAGCCCGTTTTTAATTTCCGCTCTGGTCATTCGACGTTAGTGGAGAGCGGCATTGCCACATCTTGCTTGGAATCTGCCTTGCGCTTGTCATGCTCGCATTGAATGACTCAAGCTTTTTCTAACCAACACAACAGACTTAGGCAATCAAATTATCTAGTGAGTACCTTTGGCTTCCCTCAGTGAAAGATTACTGAGGAATTCAAATCGCAAACGAAGGGCGTCATGACAAGAGATGTTAACGCTAATGTTAAGCCAGTCGCTACTATTCCGTATCCGCAGGCTTTGCCTCACCGCGTGTGGTAAGACATGCATGTGGTGAGACGCATGTGGTGAGGCGGTGGGAAGCCGATTTGGTGTAAAAGTCTTCTTTTAGGCAAGAAATAAGTTGCGCCGCATCTGCGCAGCAGTAGCAAGAAAGTTGAAGGCGGTACGGACATAAAAAATGCAGTGATCATGACGTTAAACACCGTGACAGGTTGGTTGTGCGTGGAAACCGTTACGGTGTATCCCATTGCCCTGTCCTGCGGGAAGTGGTACATCGGCTGAACCGGACGGTGTTTGAAGAATTGATTAATGGACCACAGAGCTTATTTCAGAGGGTAATCGTCGGCTAATTCGCGCCCACATTGCAAAGAATGCGAGTGTAAACCTCTGCTTAATGAAACTAAGTTGTTATCAAGGCATAAAGATAGGACTGCGCATCAGATTGCTGAATTATTCTTTATTCACAAGTCCGGCGACATGTGCGTCGCGAAGTCGTCTGTGATGTGCATAAGTTAGAAATTGATTATACAGGCGCTAATCTTTAAGCTTTTACAGGTGTGTGTGCCTTGGTCTGCGCTCGTATCGTGTTTCTTTCTCGCCCCTCGTTTTTTTTTTCGTGCTTTTATTTCTCGTCAGTATGGAATACTAACTAAGCCAGCACTTCCATGCTCTCCGCATAACTGCCGGCGCTGCCTACAGGAGTAGTGACGTCCTTATCAAGGGCACTTGTTTCAGCGAGGAACGCTGCCTCGATCACTGGGCGAAGTGATGCACTCACCGTCAGGTTGAGTTCGCGCACGGTGAAGTTTGCGTACTGCTCCACAAGGCAGCGCATGTCTTCAGCCATAGTGCCGTTGGTGCCACCGGGGGGCTCCTGCCACACGGCGCGGCTGCGCTCAGGGTCGTACATGATGCCTGCGAAGATGACGAAACGATTATGCGGCGGTGTTGCAGCTATAGCGTAAGCAACTCAGAGTGCCATAACTTCGTCTTTTTCGTGGATTCAGAAAAGTCGCAGTATCTCCCGAATCGTGATAGCAAAATATTTAACTGCTATACGAAGTACGTATAGCAGTTTTACCGGCCATGTAAACTCGTAAATATTCGCTTACAACTTAAATTAACCGGCACAGTGTCACGCGCCCACTGGCAAACACAAACACTTCTCACCCGGTGAACGGGGACACTCGCTCTTAAAACGCTAGCTTGAGGATGAGTGGTAGCAGCAACGAACGACTTTACCTTCGCATGACTGTCGCTTCAACACTAACTAGGCGGCGAGAACGCACCCACGCGAAGCTCTCAGTTCTCGGCACACCTAGGCTCTGCCCACATCGCACATCAGTTTCAAGACAGGGTCCGCACGGCCGCGCTCAGCGGCGCCATACCCAGCCGCAGCCTCAGTAGAACGCCCCTCCCACTTTTCCGGTGCTTTGCGCGCGATGGAAGACGGTGCGCTTCCTCCCTTGCGGACGCGAAATCGAGCAACCATCCTCAGCCAGATTTTGCAAGTTTTGACTCGTACACAAATCATGCTGCGCGCGGGCACGCTGTTATGGAACTTTCGCTTTATACGGAACACTACGGCGTCACCGACGACGACGGCGATAATGCACCTGGAGTGTCTATATAATTGCAACCGCAGTAAAAGGCAGAGTACGAGGAAAATAAAGCGCACGTGAGTCTTTTCTACCACGCGCACCGCGTCAGCGACCACTACAGGTGGGACCCCACGCTGATGTTAGCCAACGTGATTTTCTACCTGAAAGGAACGGAACGTGTGTGGTACTTTGACGCATGAAGAGGATCTAACAAGTCGGTACGTTTGCAAGGCTATGATGATGGTGAGTGGGGTGTTTTGTGCCGCAAGGGCCAAATATGGCCAAGGAGCGCGAGGCCAGTGTTAATGATTTCCAAGTGGAGCTATGAATAACGAGAGGTAGATGTCGCGTGGCTGTAAAGGGGCCTAAAAACAGTCGCTGTAAAGTGCGTAAAACCTTTATGAGATAAAATTGTGCCAATGGTTAATGAGCGGTACTATGGGCACAAAAGACACATTTCAATACCATCATGACATGGTAAAATATGTCACAGGTGAACGTTTGCAAGAAGCACTACTACGTCATCAGGGCCCCCGAAACGCAAGGACCTGCAGGCATGTGTTATACTAACAACTATCACAGCGGTATCCTCTCGAAAAAGAATGTGCTATGAATTTATGGGGCTAAAAACGTGCAATCCGACATTATTCAAAACTCCTACAACTGATTTGGTGTCAAAGAAGGGTCCTGCGCTGACAAACATTACAGGATGGAGACGGGTTCATTGGCCATATCTAGACGAAAATGTTTCTCTCAGCTTCGGCTTCCCGACACTCTAGGAGGACGTGGAGGACGGTCAGCCTCCCACCACATCTGTCATAGGTTGGAGGCTCACAAACCTAAGTGTGGCTTAATCATCATCATCATCATCAGCCCAGTTACGC